>NC_046314.1:110434999-110753343 GCF_009819535.1 Lacerta agilis | reverse complement strand
ATTCTACTCCTTCAGAGTCCTTTGGCATATGCTCAGTGCTTAAGGGATGGGTGGAGTTGGACTCACACTTCATGGCAGACATTGGAGAAAGTCAGAAGCTGCATGGATGTTTCTTGCTGTTTCTGGCATTTCCCAACACCGCATGATGCTGATTTTTATTAATCCATTTTATTTATAATGGTAAAGAACAAATACCAAGGACACAAGTATTACAGTATTTGTGTAATTGCAGTCAATTTATATCAGTCTTCCTTCATATAAGACCATAAATACAAGATGGAAGAAACATGACACGTTCAGCCCCAGGTTATCTACATGAATTACTGCTTAGTCATTTGTTCTGAAGTTCTTCCAACATTTTCCATCTTGATTTACCATTCTAAATCCCTTTTAAAACAGGCAATGTCTGTGCTGCTTCAAGGAGTATAAGCATTTGGAGATCTTCAACCAAGTTGTGTGTGCGCTTATAAATTTAGTGATTGCCCAGGTTCAGGCTCTTCGGGACCAGCTGTGTAAACATTGCACTATCAACATAGACTCAGCATGGCAAGATGAGAATAATCCATCTGATGAGCCGGTGAATGTAGAAAGAGAATCTCGTGGAGGAGAAGAAAATGGGGAAAGACACAAGTCCATAGAGAAAAAGTTAGACCCTGGGAGAACTTGTATCCTGACAGAGGAAGAACCCACAAAGGGTGCTGATGCCTTCAGCATATGGAGCACCGAGGAAAAGGAGAAGCTTTTGCTTTGTGTAGCGAAAATCTTTCAGATCCAGTTTCCCCTGTATACTGCTTACAAGCATAATACACATCCTACAATAGAGGTACATGTTATCCTAATTAACACATCCAAAGGTGGGCTGTTCTGTGTTCTGATGCTGAAACCATTACTTGATTCATCGTTTGACTTTCCAGTTTGTAAGTTCTTACTATTTTGTCAGAGCATAACTCTTTTTTAAAAATAATCCTTGGGTTCTTTATACAGGAAGGTAGTTAGGTTTTTATTCTGCTACCTTGTTCAATTATATTTGTAGCCTGATTTTGTAGATTGGCTCAAACTCCCAATGACTTGTCCTGCTGCAGCCTGAACACAAATATTGTGAAAGTAAAAGTTGAGTAGAAACCAGCTTGCAAGGGAAGGCACCCTAACCACTCCTCCTTTCATCATCACTACTACTACTACACTTGGTTAATCCACAGTGTGCTATGCCAAGAGTGGTCTTGGATCCAAGTTCCAAAGAATCAAGACATCAGTTTATCACCCTCATATTGATCTGTACATATTGATGTTGACTTCTGTGATCTATGGCTCATTGGATTGAAAGAACATACTCTGTAATAGGCAGATTCAAATTATTGCATTACTTTTCTTGAAGCCCAAGAAAACATATGGCTTTGTCCAGAACAGGCACGTCCAACAGGTAGATCACTGGACGTCTGCGGTAGATCACTGGTACATCATTAGCTCCCCCGAAAGAAGCTGAACAACTGTGGCTCCCCTAAAAAAAGCTCAGCATTGTACCTCCTCCCTGAAAAAAGGAAAAAAGCTCAACAACTTTGACCTGAACCCCAACAAAAGGGAGTAGATCACTGCCAGTTTTTAACTCTGAGAGTAGATCGCAGTCTCTTGGGAGTTGGCCACTCCTGGTCTAGAAGGCGGAAACAAAACAAAACAGTTTATATACTAGGTCTGTATGCAAGCATGTGGCTTTTTTAAATGGCAAAATTCAGGCGCCTTGAATCAAACATGCATTGTTGCAGCCTTTGGAAAATATTATTGAATTTCGCAGCTGTGTTATCTAAATTATGGATGATGTTGATCTTTTTCTTTCATGTTGGTTAAATTCATAACATTTATTACTTTTTAAACAGGATATTTCTGCACAAGAAAGCAATATATTGGGAGCATTCTGTGATATGAATGTAAGTTAGCTTTATTTCTGTATATAAGATGTGTATAGTATTAATAAATTACAGCTCATTAACTTTCAGAAGCCTGCTCCATCTTAGTAGTTTAGAGTGATCCAGAATACACTATAGCTGGAAGAACCCATTAAAATAAATAAAATTTTCAAGCTGCCTTAAACAGATTCAGCCCATTGGTTCATGTAGCTTAATATTGCCCATGCTGAAAGGCAATGGCTGCCTCTGGTTTCAGAAAGGGTTTTTGTAACCCCATCTGGGATTGAACATGAGACTTTCTGCATGAATATTATGTGCTCATTGAGCTACAGCCCCTCTCATTAGTCCATCCAGCCCTGTGTTAGCTGCTCTGATTGCTAGCAGCTCATATGGAGCTCATAAGGAGGCCTTTTTCATTACCTGATCCTTTTAACTCGAGATGTAAGGACTGAACCTGGTGCCTTCTGCATGGAAAATAAACTTCAAACTTCAGTTGTCAAACGTAATCCATTCCGGGAGACCATTTGACTCCTGAAACATTTGTAGCACATTTGGCTTCCAAAAATTGTTTGAAAACCGGAGCAGTTACTTCTGGGTTTTCGCCGTTTGGGAGCCGAAATGTTCCAAAGCGGAGGCGTTTGGGAACCGAGGTTTGACCATACTGAGCTTTAATGTTAATGTACGATCCAGCTAAAGTCAATTGTTTCTATCGTACTTTCTTGGGCTGCACTTGGGACTACCCTAGCAGCTTAATTATGGCCACCCAAGACCAGCCCAGGTAGAAACCTTCTAGTGGTTTTGAAAGATGTTTTGGCAGTCCCCTGAAGAAGGAAGTCCCATTTTGTACTTGTCACTTGCTCTTTGGACTTTGTATATAAATGATTTATTATTATTACTTTTTGAAATAGCTTATATGCAACAGACCATTTGAAAATGGTAAATAAATAAATACACAGTAGAAGCAATGGAATCCATTAGATAGTTCTGTAAAAGCCAGTAGAAACAATATCCAGTAATGCTACCCTGAAAAAGCATGGTTGAATAATAATAATTAAAAAAGTAATAAGAACTAATTGCTGGCACCATCCTAATTCCAGGGGCAATGTATTTCAAAGTGTGGGTGAAAGTAAATTTTAATACTTGGCATTTCTCCTAAGATACTGGCCATTCCGACATAATTTAGAGTTCTTTCGAGCAGCGTATGTTTTGGCTCTCCATACTTCTGAGTTTAGCACTGGTATTAAACCCTCTCCCATCCTTCTGAGCAAGCAGACACAATGTGGTACAGATATATCTCGTATCAGAATCATGGTCTTGCATATTTTCTGACAACCAAACCGAAAGTCCCCCATCAGCCATGTCTGGGTGACCTGCCAGATGCTGGGTGATCTTGCTTTTGCAGTCCCAAGCAGGTAGTTGAGATGCTTCTCGTGAGCCTTAAATGAACCTGTATAGAGTGGTGGATTGAGTGCAATCCCAATGTTCCATTGTCCTTAGGCTCTGCTTTCTGAGTGGGCTTTTGTGCATGGTTTGTTCTTGGGGCTGTGTTCAATTTGAATGGTCATTGCATTGAATGCCGTCTTGCATTTTGCTGAGTAGAAAGGCAGAACAAAGCTAGAAAGAAATAATAAAAATATATTTGTTCATATAGATTGACCAAGGTTTGCAGATACACAATGAATGTGAAATTTGGTCCTTCAAACGTCTTCATACATACGGCACCCATAGGTAAATTGAGTCAAACTTTGAAGACATGAAAAAGTCAGACATTAACCCGTTTGCATTGTGCCTGGAATACAAAAGAAAGTCAGTGCAGAACCTGGAAGACTGACGTAATGCCCACAAAAAGCCTTTCAGAGTAGTCTATAGGAGGAATTATTAAGATGCTGTCATTTTGGTTGAGAAAAAGCTATATGTGGACATATGTAATATATATTTTAATGTGCCCTTATGTCCATAGGATGTTGAAGTACCGCTGCACTTGCTTCGCTACGTTTGCTTATTTTGCGGAAAAAATGGTCTTTCCCTCATGAAGGACTGTTTTGAATATGGAGCCCCTGAAACATTGCCATTTCTCATAGCACATGCATTTATCACTGTGGTCTCTAATGTAAGTATGCGTCCAAGATTTTCTCATTTATTTAACATAAATGTTGCCTGTAAAGTCTTCTTAAAGGCAAGAGGCTTTCTATGGTAACATGTTCTAGTCCCAAAAGCCATGGTCCCAAAACCTCTAAATTTTAATTATACTAATTTTACTTCTAAGTTACAAAAATGCTGCACTTTAAAAATTTGGAATATATTTGCTTGCATACCCCTTTATTGCAACCATTGACTAAAAATCCAGATGCTGAGAAAAATAGTTTAGCTGTTCACAATATCTTTGTGACAAATTCCATCAATTTTTTTAAATCTTGCTTTCAGAATATGTGTCTTCCATAGCTACAATTTGTTCATTTTTCACAGGATTCCATTTTATCTCAAAACAACCTAGAGATTTTAAAAATGTACCTGAATGGCAATTTCTTTCCAAAATAGGCTAATAAAATTGCAGGCTGGTAACGGTATTCCTTTAAAAAACTAAATGAAAATATTTGTCATAAGTTAAGATCAAGTAATTTTGTTGCCCTTGAAACATGGAGCCAAATTTTTCAAATCCCTGTGCTCCAAAGTAATTTGCAATAAACAGCACCACAATAACAGATTTATTTTCCATCCAGCTCAGTAATTTAAAGTATGTTCTGATGCCACACAGACAGAGGGCTTATAAATATAAATGAGGTTTGGGTACTTCCAGTGGAAAATCACTGGGTAAAAGTGAAACGGGTATGGTGTAAATGTTAGGATTTATTTATATGTTTTTAGCTTAACTATATTCAAAACAACCACCAGTTAAACATATTTAAGCCAGATGTGAAATATAAAGAAAGCCCAGTTATTTTTCATCACTGTCAGTCTCACAGGCTAACACTTTTCTGTATTGTTCCTCTGGTGATTACTGTGGAGTCCATTCATTTGAATGATGCTCATTAAAACTTGCAACTGGAATAGATATTGTTTCCAGGTGGTTGCACTGGCATATATTTAACATGGGCAAATACAAGGTTGTTCCTTCTACAACCAAGTTGTTCTATTGTGTTGATGTTTTGAGAATGTCTGTGTTTGTATTTGTGATAGTCACAGAGCAAGTGTATGAAAGTTATTGAGAAATACCTTATTATACAGTTGAATTGGAGACCCAGTTGTAAATATTTTCTAATGAAGCAGTGTATTTTTCATTCTCATCTGACCCTTAAACTGAATTAAGAGAAAGTAAGTTCACCACATATATTTCCTGGATGAGTAGCTCTCCAGATATATTCACCATGTTTCACTGACAGTAGGGACAGTCAAATAAATAGGAGTACTTGTTCCCAGTTATGGTGCTGGAGGAGACTCTTGAGAGTCCCATGGACTGCAAGAAGATCAAACCTATCCATTTTTAAAGAAATCAGCCCTGAGTGCTCACTAGAAGGACAGATCCTGAAGTTGAGGCTCCAGTACTTTGGCCACCTCATGAGAAGAGAAGACTCCCTAGAAAAGACCCTGATGTTGCGAAAGATGGAGGGCACAAGGAGACGGGGACAACAGAGGATGAGATGGTTGGACAGTGTTCTCGAAGCTACTAACATGAGTTTGGCCAAACTGCGAGAGGCAGTGAAGGATAGGGGTGCCTGGTGTGCTCTGGTCCATGGGGTCACGAAGAGTCGGACACGACTGAACGACTGAACAACAACAACTTGTTCCCAAAGGGAAATAATACTTTTTCATCCTTTTTTAAGCACTGGGGCTGCATAGCAACAGGCTGTAGTATAGAGGTAGTGAACTGCTGATCTGCAGACCCAAGTCAGACCTCCCAAGTCTTCCCCTGTGGTCTCCCAGCCCTCAGTCCAATTTGGTTCTGAAAAAGGAAGAGAATTTAAAAGAGCCTGCTGGATCAGGCCAATGGCCTATCTAGTCCTGCATCCTCTTCTCACAGTGGCCAACCACATGCCTATGGGAAACCGACAAGCAGGATCTGAACACAAGGGCATTCTTCCCTCCCTGTGGTTTCCAGCAACTGGGATTCAGAAGCATTGCTGGTTCCAGTTGTGGAGGCTGAGCATAGCCATCATGGCTAGTAGCCATTGATTGCCCTCTTCTCCATGAATTTGACCAATCCTCTTCTAAAGCCTAAGTTGGTGGCCATCACGAGCGCAAAGCATCAATGGCTACCATCTTAATAATGGCACTAGACTAGGTGGAAATGTTTCAGTCTCTCTGCCCTGCCCAGTGGCACAGCAGGAATGCACCTGAAGGGGGCAATGAGGAGGAAAATCCCCTCCCTCAATACACAGTGCTTTAGAGGAGAGAGCATGATAGGGATCCATGCGGTCTGTGTGTTGTATGTAAGTATTTGGGAGTGACTGAGCAAAATGAGAGTGAGTGTGATGACAACATCCTTTGCCCATGCCAACACCTGACCCTCAGCCCTCAGAGTGTTAGCCAGCACCTAATGTGGTTCTTGGCCAAAAAAGTTTAGACACCTTTGCATAAGTGTAATAGAGCCATGCCTCAGATTCCAGAGTGAGGCCCCAATTGAATGCGCTTCCTTTCCCTCTGTGGGCTGGGGCTAATAGGAAAAGGAATCAGAAAACTTTGTGAGAAAATACATTCCATCCCTATTATTTAGGAGGTTGTTCTCTCACAAAAAACAAAAACAAAACTTGCCTTCTACCCTTGTGGCTTAGGGGACCCAGGCAAACTGGTATTCCATTTCCGTCTTCTGCATGAACCCAAGTTTTGAATGTAAAAAAGTTATGTGAAGGGAAAATAAATTTCCCTCTTTTCAGTAGGCAAGTTATGTGAATCTTCAAAGCAGTTGTTGGTGTGACATGTTGATTTATAGTGTTCAATTTTTGTATTTGATATATAGATCAGAATATGGCTGCACATCCCTGCTGTTATGCAACACATTATACCATTTAGGACTTACGTTATCAGGTATGTTTTGCAGACCCATTATTGGGTTTTTCTTGTCAAAATAAAATCAGATCACTCAGATGGTATTTCTAATGTGACAGAAGCTAATAAGCAAACAGTATTGCTTGCAATTAATATTAGTAAGTGATTTGGTGCTTGGTTTCTAGGCGTGGTTTTACATACACTCGGGTATTTAACATAGTGTGCTGTATATGTACTGAGATTGGGAGTAGCTTGGGCTCGTGTGTTTTCTCTCATTCTCCCCCACCCCTGAAACTGCTTCAGGAGATCCATGTTCATTTTAAGCATGGGATCCCTGGTGCATTTAACTTCTGCACACATTGATAAGGATGTAGGAGATTCAAGTGAGGGAAAACATGCACCCGAAGCCTGTTTCTGATGTCACTGTACATAAGCAGATGCTGTTGTACTCCCAACTCACATCAGTCCCAGCTAGCATGTCCCAACAGGGAGGAATTATGGGAGTTGTAGTCCAACATCTGAAGGAGACTATGTTGGCTATCTCTAGCATCATGGTTCAGGGAATAAATGGTATCCAAACTTGCCTTCATACCATAAGCTAGCCTGCTATTGAATGAACTGCTTTTAAAACCACAGGGATGCCTTGATTTCCATATGCCTGGAAATATATTTATGCCAAACACCTTTGTTGTCCCTTCCAAGTGTAATTAAGCAGTTATAATTTTTGACTGCAGTCCTGAAGGATTCCAGAAGAGCATATGGCTATGAAAAATGATATGTTAAAATTAAACTGATTTGCCGATACTAATTTGAACTTTCTTGCATTTCCCCCAATCCCTACCTTTTTGTTTAGGTATTTATGTAAACTGTCGGACCAGGAATTAAGACAGAGTGCAGCTCGTAACATGGCAGATTTAATGTGGAGCACAGTGAAAGAGCCACTGGATACTGCCTTGTGTTTTGATAAAGAGAGTCTTGATCTTGCATTTAAGTACTTTATGTCACCAACCTTAACCATGAGATTGGCCGGCCTCAGCCAGATAACAGTAAGACTTTTTAAACTAACTAAAACACATATTCAGAATTATTTTCATTTGTACTTGAACAGTTATAAACTAAGGTGTAATAGTCAAAGTTTAGTCTATAGATGCAGCAGTGCTAGATGGGAATGGGGTAATATTTTCTGTATATGAATAACTTCCTGCAAGTAGAAACTAGCATAATGGGAAATGAGTCATTCTAGGACGTTTTTACATGGAGAAACGCTTAAAATTTGTTTTGCTACCTCTATTCTGAAATCATATAGATGGCTTTAACCAGCTAAGGCTACTTGGCACCTTGTTTTCAACAAGTGTAGACCAAGCCTAACTTTGTAACATTCAAGGCCCTTGTAAGCAGTTAAAAAAAAGAAGATACCTGCTGTTGGGAGTGGGGGCGGAGGTAGAGTACCACAGACATTGGGTGATACACAACTTAATAGTCATGTTAGCGCAAGGGTTAGTGCTAGCACAACAGGATCCCCCCCTTCCCTTCTATGCACCATGAGCTGTTCTGGAAGGTTGTGGGGAAACCCAGAACAGATGTAGTGGAGCACACATGGGGAAGAGGTGGTGGTGGTGGGGAGTGTTCCATTGCAGAAGGAGAAATTCTTTTGCTGATGTGTATGTAATGTTCACAGTTCTATGCTGCTTCCAAACATACCTTGAGCACACCCAAATAAAGTGAATGAAAGTGTATACTTGAGCGATTCATTTCAGTGGGACTTACACAGAAGGTGTCTCTTGGGGGATTGTGTCTCAGGTTTTTAATTTGTGAAGCTAGGCTATAAAATGCTAAGAATCTTGATACGGTTGCATTTTGCAAGCACAGCAGAAATTCAGATGTGCAGCTTGACTTACTGCATTTCAAATCAGCCCTGTTTATTTTTAACTGTGTTGTAGAGGAGCAATGTCTTTTTCAACTTCTTTGACAAAACTCATGAATGGCCAGAGTATGTCAGGCTGTCACAACTGGCACAGAGGTTTATGACAGTAGCACGGTCAGCCCTGGGTTGCATTGCATTACTAGTTCAAGCAGACCCTAAGCAAAAGCATTTAAAGGCATACAGAGTATAGTGTGCACTAGAGCAGGCTTCCTCAACCTCAGCCCTCCAGATGTTTTTGGCCTCCAACTCTCATGGTCCCTAGCTAGCAGGACCAGTGGTCAGAGATGCTAGGAATTGTAGTCTCAAAACATCTGGAGGGCCAAGGTTGAAGAAGCCTGCACTAGAGCAAAATGTCTCTAATATCTGATTCATTCATCGCTTACATTGTGTTTACAGCGGTCTTGTTGCCAAAGCTCCTTGAAGTTACTAGCTTGCGCAATTTTTTACTTGCTTTTCTTTTTAACTGTTGTTGTTGTTGTTGTTTGTTGTTAAATTTGCAAATAAAAAATTAAGGTAAAGTAAAGAAGGAATTTTTAAAAAGGAAATAATATATGAATAATACTAATTGTAACAGAAAAAACCATAATCAGTTCACATTACAGATAAAGTAACAATGCATAGAATTGTAAAGTTGTAAGGGGCCACGAGGGCCATCTAGTCCAAGCCCCTGCAATGCAGGAATCTTTTTGCCCAGCCTGAGACTTGAACCCATGGCTCTTAAAGTAAGAGTGTTATGCTCTACCAGCTGAGATATCCTAGACACATGCATCTTAAGTTTCACAAATAAGTTAATATAAGCCCTCCACATGTCCAAATAGGTATCCACACAAAATTGGCATCTGTATGAAATATGTGCAAAGGCAGCCAGGGCTGTGTAGCCTCAGACCATTTGGTAATAGAAGGTATTTATCTTTTTAAGTATAACCATAAGGGCTTGCAAAATCCACTTTCTTGTCCTGCCGTTAATCCCCATATTAAAGGAATATAATTTAAAAATACATGAGTATCTGCAAATGATTTTACCAATACAAATTGATGTGGATAACAACTTCAGCCAAAAAAGAATATATCATTGGAGAATGTCATATCCTTCAATGTATCTATTTGTATTGTAACACTTCCAGCATCTATCTGTGTTGGACAGTGCCTTCCTATACAAACATTGTACTGTACAATATACTTGAAATATTAATTTTTGCTGAATAAATTTCAAGTCTAAATATTCATTATAGATTCTAAAGTAAATTCCCACTGTTTAGGCTGTATGATAACATTCTAATTCCCTATTTGATACCTGAATTCCTCAACGTCTGTCTTATAAAGATCCATTAAGCATTTACAAGCTGCTGTTACAGGTTTAGCTTCCTGTAAGGATCCAATCATTTCCCCCCCAACAATTCGGGAGATGCTAAAATGCTCAAAGCAGATGGTGCCATAAATAGACACTAGCAAATACTGTACAGCCAGTACAGAAGAAGATCGGGTGGCAAAATAGAGCACTCTGTCTTTCACCTGGAGAGGCATGGAATTTGGATGCGCTCCCTTATTTCTAGACTAGTACCTAGATGTCCAGAATTACTATTTTGGAACATAAGAATTTGATATATTTTTCCAGACTATGTATGGAAGCGGGGATCAGCATTTGTAACCCACATTGCCTTTAGCAAGGTCAGCTGTGGGCGCTTGTTTTATATGGTAGCTCTTTCTAAATGCCACAGGAACTCTCAGTGTAATAATGTTTGTTCACAGAACGCAATCCTTGTTGTACGGTGAATTCTTTGAAAACTAGGTCAAGAGCAAAATATTCAAAGAATGTGGTTATGAAATTAAATAGGGAATATTCGAAGGCTGGCATCAAACTTCAATAATGTTCATATTTCTGAAGCTTACGAGGCCACAGGTGGAACGTTATTACAGTAAGCTAAAACATTCACTGTCCATAAGCAGTTAGCTCTGTATCTGGATTCCTCTCAGTTGGTACATTGCAAATTCCAGAAGGTCATTTCAGGCAAATTAATATCAGAACCATTTTTTAAAAAAAGAAAAACACTCTGCAGTTTCCAGATCATTCTCCATTGTACTCACACTACAGGATATGAGGCAATCACATTTTGAATGTTTGTTTCCCATTACGATGGGCCAATTAATATGTCTTCAAAACACAAACTAATGATCCTGTGGTCACATGTAATTAAATCTGTCGTCCAGGCATCACCCAAAAAATTGATGAGGGAGGAGGTGGATGTAAAAACTGGCTGTGCTCATTTTTGTCCTTTGCTCAGGGCCAATCAAGTTTTTAAAAGGGGTGAAAAGAGCAGCGAAGAGTGACATCGTGGATGGTGAAAGAGAGGATTAAAAAGTCTTGTTCCTTCCTAGGAAGCACTGCACCTTGTGTACTCTTGCTTGAGGGAGGAGGTGGGGAGGAAAGAAGGAACAGATGCCAAACAAGGCTGTTCAGTGAGTAACGTGAATGAAATTGCCATGTGGTCTGCTGTAATTTCTTTGGAAGAACACATGGTTTATTCTGTATGTCCAAGGGCTTTTGATTGCTGTTTGTAGCAGAACACAGCTGCAGTACTATGAACACTCATGTAAAATAGAGCTGAACTGGCTTTGTTGACATGTGCTTTCTAGGAAGACAGTCTGTCTTTGAGGCATCCTTATAACCTTCAGTGATGATTCTGTATTCTCCTTACCTGTGCTGAGCATTCATTCGTTTGTGAGCTAGTAATAAGTGGAGGGAACTATGAATTCCATTAGGAGGAAATGGTCTTCATGAGAAGGACCTTGCTCAGTGGTAGAGAAGGGCCATAGCCCATCTGGCTGGGTTTCCCCAGCATCAGTGGTAGAGGTGTGATCCCTGGCATTTCTAAGAGAGCTGGGAAAGACCCTGACCTGAAAACGTGGGGAGCTGCTGCAAGTCAGTGTAGACAACACTGAATTAGAGGGACCAGTAGCCTGACTAATAATGTTTGCAAGCTTTCAAGTTTCTGAGAGTTATTCACCAGGCCAGTAGAGATTGTAGCTGAATCAAGGGAAGATTTTTTGAAATGGGACCCTGCTCTTACTCCCACTCCAAACTCCCAATTCAAGTAGTTGAGGTTTTGCAGGATGACAGAGTCCTTGCTTGTATCCCAGGAGAGGTAAAATCCTTTCTTAATTTGGAAGTTGGTAGCCTCCTGAGCCCCTCCCACTGCAACTTCAGTTATGACAAAGCATTTGTCTGTTTCTTATTGTCGGCTTTTGACAAATGTAACTAAAATTGGTCCTTCATTTTGCTAGGGTCATCTTAAATGGGATCTCGCGTCACTAAGGGTTTTACATCAGTTTAGGGATCTCTTTTTGTGGAAAATAAGATCCAGATCTGATTAAGTCAGTTTTTATTGATGCTTCAGTTAAACGAATGAAATCCTTTTTTGAGTTTATAAAGCTAAACTTTATTTCCTCCCCCTTTTTTTCCAACTGTAGAATCAACTTCACACCTTCAATGATGTGTGTAATAATGAATCATTGGTTTCAGACACAGAAACGTAAGTAGTTCTTTGAGTACCTTTCATTTAAATACATGCGTTCTGACCACTGGACATTCACTTCTGCACCTCCCCATGTCAGTTTGTGACGTGTCAGAAGCCCAAATATCCACCTTGCATACAAACTGCAGGCACTGGGTGGGACTGGGCAATGTGGCAGACGCTGTCCAACTTTTTCACTGTGAGCATAGCTGCAAATTCATAGGAACAGAGTTTCTGACTTTCTAGTGGCTGGGCACCACCCACCACTTACCAGTAAATCAGCATTCTTGAAAAATGTTGCCATTCTAGCTGCCAGCCTTGTGTTCTGATTTGTTGCTTTTGTGAAATAAACAAATGCCCGCCAGAGGTTAGGATGAGAGCCAACAGCTAATCCCAAATAACACGCAACGTCTCACAGTAATGTGTGAGAAATCCACTTGAATGCCTACCCCCTTCTGGTTTTGTGAAATGCCGCAGTAGTAGAGGAAAGATAATGAGAAATCAAAAATAGCAGCACTAGTCTAAGTTTAACTTGTATTGCTATTCTTGGCATAGGACGAGAAGTCTCTCTCATGACATCCAGAAAAATTTCCTTGGCGTCTGCACAGTTGTGGGCAAATGGTTGTAGCACGGAGAATAGCTGCAGGGGGTCCTTATTTGCCCTAACCAGGGGAGATAAAGGAAACTGGTGATAAAGGAAATTAATGGTGATAAAAAGATAAATCTTTTCCTACCTGTCCTCAGAAACATATAGAAAGAGAATCATTAGGGGCCTGTATTGGAGACTCATACAATAATTGGGAGGGACGCAGGTGGCATTGTGGTCTAAACCACAGAGCCTAGGGCTTGCCGATCAGAAGGTCGGTGGTTCGAATCCCCGTGAAGGGGTGAGCTCCCATTGTTCGATCCCAGCTCCTGCCCACCTAGCAGTTCGAAAGCACGTCAAAGAGTGCAAGTAGATAAATAGGTACCGCTCCAACGGGAAGATAAGCAGCGTTTCCGTGCGCTGCTCTGGTTTGCCAGAAGCAGTTTAGTCATGCTGGCCACATGACCCGGAAGCTGTCTGCGGACAAACACCAGCTCCCTTGGCCTATAGAGCGAGATGAGCGCGCAACCCCAGAGTTGTCTGCGACTGGACCTAACAGTCAGGGGTACCTTTACCTTTTTACAATAATTGGAGTATAGCAAAAAAAAATGTTTTGCTTATACACTTATGTTTTGGAAATAGATGGGAAAGTTGATGTAAAAGGAAAAAAAATTATAATGTCAGAACTATGGTAACAATAAATGCAAGAGAGGCACAGTGTTAGCAGATTTCCATTATCTTTTGTAGTTCATGACTTGCAGAATTCAGTGGCGTTTAATAATAATAATATTTTTATCTAGCCTTTTTCCCATACCAGGGCTCAAGGCAGCTTACAAAAACACAGTTAAAAAGCTAAAAACAGAGAAAAGATAATAGTTAAAAAGTAATTAACACTAATAGAATCAAAACATATTTAAAATATCTATTAAAAATACAGATAACAACAAAAACATCCCAGCACTAGTCCTTTCCAATCAGTTTCTAAACACCTTTGGAATAAAAATATATTCACCTGCCAGCAGAAGGACAACAAGGAGGGAGCCAGTCTAACTTCAAGCAGCCACCAAGAAATCCCTCTCCTATGTCAAGCATTCCTTTAAGGGTGCTGGGACTGAGATAAGGGACTCCCCAGAGATCTCAGTGCCAGGGCAGGTTCCTATGAGAAAATAACAATCTTTCAGATAGCCTGCAACTGAGCCAAAGAGACCAGCAGAGCTGTTCTAGCCAAGGGAGTTGTATAATCCCAGTATGATAACCAGCCCTGGTCAACTGTGTGGTTGTAGTTCTTTGGGCCATATGAAGTTTCTGAAGTTTCTTCAGAGCAGACACATGTAGAGGGCATTAATTAAAGCACAAAAGTAATTGGTTAATAGCCTGATGGAGGGCATGTTTGCTTAGAAATAAATTACTTCATTTCAGTGGATTAATTATTTAATTTGCACTGGCCTCCAGAAAGGCACTTCTAATGTAACAGCGTGTTTCCCCCCCTTATTTATCTTATGCCACAGGTTTAGTTTAAATGAATTTGTAGCTATACACGTACCTGCCATTTCCACTTTGTTCAAAACAATTCTTTGAATTTGTAAAGTAATCCTTGGTTGTAAATCTGTAAGGAAAGAACAATGGCCTTTTATTTAGGAGAATGAGCATAATATGAGTGTATGAAGTTGCTTGCTTATGGTTTCCCCATTTTATGTAGGTCCATTGCTAAAGAGCTTGCAGACTGGCTGATCAACAACAATGTGGTAGAACATATTTTTGGACCAAATTTGCATATTGAGGTAGGTTTAAAGTGAAGTATGATTTTCTTTGTTAACCATGAAGCTATGTTTTTAATGTTTTATATTTTTTCCCTTGTTTTCCCCCCAGATCATTAAGCAGTGCCAAGTGATTCTTAATTTTCTTGCTGCTGAAGGCCGGCTTAGTACGCAGCACATAGATTGCATTTGGGCTGCAGCTCAGGTATGTCTACACTTAAGCAAGAAACAGGCCAATAATATGTTGGCTAAAGTTCATGGAGCTTGAATTTTGTTCTTAAATAGCTATCTAAAAAGAACAGAACCCATAATAACTAGTCTTACTTTTTTTTTTTAATAGAGCTGTGCCATACAAAGCAAACTGCTCAGGTGGCAGAGTTGGTGGGCCTAAACATTTTCAAATGCTTCTTTCCGATTCTCTACCTTCCTGGGCAGCTGTCTTGGTGCCATTTTTTTTAAATACCTCATGGTTGCCTAGCTGGCAGTGTGGCCAGCATGATATCACACCAGTTTTATATTCCTTTAATTTAAGGATTTTGTCATCTTTACGCAACAATTGTGCAGCCCAGGGTAATGTCCAAATACTAACAGTTCCTTATAAAAGTGATATCCTGCTTTCTCCCCCTGTACTAAGGAAACACAAAGGTCCAGACAGATTTTCCTGACTCTCTTTATTCTAATGCTAAACTATCTTGGTTTAGACCTTGTTCCCTTTGACACACGAAAAAGCGTTGGAAGTTACGCTGAATTCTTAGATGCATATCTAGCTACCATTTTACACCCTTTTTGTTATGCCGACACTAGTTTTATCTTTACTACCTTCCATACGCAGAACATTTTATAAGAGGGGAATTGCCACAATAATCTAGGGGGGAAATTGTACAAAAATGTGTTTCAGTTTCTCTGAATTTCTCTCTTCTCTTTGTGTTTCTTTTTGAAGTTGAAGCATTGTAGTCGCTATATACACGATTTGTTTCCCTCCTTGATCAAGAATTTGGATCCTGTTCCACTTAGGCATCTTCTTAATTTAGTTTCAACACTCCATCCAAGTGCACATACTGAACAGGTAAAAAGAAAGAATTTGGAAGCAGTCTCTTTTCTGTTTTGGTTCATTAGGAAGTTCTCTTGCATGTGTCCTGTTGAAGTGAAAAAAATCTACACATGAATGCTGTTATAAGATGAAAGCCCTAGTATTTTGTTTCTTATATGGACTATGATTTATATTCTTTGATTCTGCATTGCAAGAGGTTGGTCTGGTTGACCTTTGGTGTCACTTTCAGCTCTACAGTTCCATTATTCTTCTCCCCCACCCCCTTCATGTTAGAGAAGACTACTTTTAGCCCTATTACAGTATAAGAGTTTGGATTTTCCAGTTATAGTACAAAAGTCAACATAGTTTTATATATAACTCCATTTTGTTTGTGAAGTTTTTTTTTGTCATGTATTGAATATAATGAGAAACAAGTTCTGTTTTCTGTTGGGAGTACAGCTTCTGCTTTGATTTACAGACCTTGTATTTGGCATCCATGCTCATTAAAGCGCTGTGGAATAATGCACTAGCAGCTAAGGCTCAGCTATCAAAACAGAGCTCATTTGCATCATTACTCAGTACAAACCTACCAATGGGTAATAAGAAAGGTGAGTGTTTATTTTCGTCATTGGTTTAATGTATTGTTCCCAAATTGAAATCTTACTGCTGATCTTATTACAAAGAGATTGCTAATGGTTTTGATTTTGAAGACAATTTATTTAGGTATTTTTTATATGTAATTCCCCCCCCCCCTTGCTCATGCCTTATACATACTCACTTGAAAGGCATCCAAGAAGCTTATTAATTAGGTTTTTTCTCCTTTACTTGTTTATAGGCAATGCATTTTTTCTACAATTAGCCTCTTTCCTTATAGAAACAGGTGCAGTTATTAATTTACTGTGGGTGATGTCCAACTAAGTCATACTCAAAACAGACCTGCTGAAATCAGTTTATTTAAATTTATTGGTTTTGGTGGGCCTATTCTGAGTATGACTAATGATGGATATTACCCTATTTATATTTTTATCCCACTTTTCAGAAAATTTTTGTCTCCCAAAGTGGCTCATACCAATAGGCCTTGGCTTCAGGGATTACAAACTAAAAAGACAAGACACACAAGGGATCGGGCATGGAGGGAGATAGTAGTAGATGAGGGTGCTCAGTTCTTCAAGGCCAGAAGGAAATGGTAAACTGTAAGCAGGTGTTTATATCCACTTCAGGCCAGGCTGATCTTCCTTTGCTGGTGCACTTGCTTGCATAGACAGGTGGTAGCTCTTATTCCTTTCACCCATGGATTGGGACATAGTGTCCTGTCACCTTCTTCAGTTCCAGATAAACTGACAGTTGAAGCAGAGTGTTCTTTCTGCCAGTTAAAATATAATTGTAACTATTATATAAAATTGAAAAGGCTACAGTGATCAAAATTATAATGCCTATTCAGGATGGCTTTGCACTACCTTCCAGTATTGAATGCTTCGGTACCAGTTGCTCTGGAGCACAAATGCGAAGAGTACTAGCTCACCCACATCATACTTGTTGTTTTCTTAAAGCCCCTGATTCACTATAGTTTCTTACTTAGCCTGAACTATCAAGCTAAGTTTAGCAACCTTGGAACGATGCAAGTTGGTAAACCAACTCTGAAGCATGGTTTTACTACCCTGGCTTGTTCCAAAGCAGGTAACCATAGTTTCTTGTTTTGAGTGATGTAGGAAGATGGTTTTCCCCAATTTCTGTGATAACAGTTGTGTAAAGTAGGAAAACCCAGTTCCTTCTAATGAAAGGGGCTGTGGCTTTTAAATAACCCCAAATAACAATAGGAACACACTGTATAGAACACCTATATAATAATAATTTTATTATTTATACCCCACCCATCTGGCTGCGTTTCTATATTAGTATAGACCAGGGATGTCTAATCTGTGTTCGCTCCAGATATTGTTGGGCTACAATTCCATTCCCTCTTGAGATTTGGCCATTGTGGGAGTTGGAGTCCTACAGCTTGTCACGGGTTAGCCACACCGGCTATAGACTGCATATTGTATGATGATAACTCACTTGGAATGTTCTTCCCCTTTTTGTCTCCTCTTTAGAGGAAGAAGAGCTCCGAAGAGCTGCTCCTTCACCATGTAAGTTATTGTAGAAAGGTACTTGGAAATCAAATATGATTTGGGAGTCATGATTATTCACTAGGTCAGGGACCTTTGTATCACCTCCTGTTTTCTCCAGATGTCAGCAGCCCCATGTTCAGTGCCATCAGCTCCTGAAATGACTTGAGAATGTTTTATAGCATTTGTTTGATTCTCATATTTTTAATTGTAAAGCACCTTGGCAGAAAGGTAGTTAATAGATGTTTTATTTGACAGAGGCTGAAAGAAAGTTATACTTTGTGGCAGGTGGCAATTTGAATTACAGTGGTACCTCTAAATAAGAACGGGGTCCGTTCCGGAGCCCCGTTTGTATCCTGAGAAGTCAGCAGCGTGCAGTGCCACTTCTACACACGCGCGGGTCACGATTCGGCACGCATGTGCAACCTGCCGAACCCGGAAGTACTCCTTTCCGTTACTTCCGGGTTTGCTGCGTTTGTATCCCGTGCCGTTCGCAACCCGCAGTGAACGCAACACGAGGTACGACTGTATACACATTCATTTACTTTGGGTTGATTCCAGTGGTATCGCTCATCTGATGGTAAAACTTCTGTCTACAGAACAGAGAGGGAGGCATTTTGCACATAGTCCTGTCTGCAGCCAACCATGTGCCTCCCCCCCCATCTGCCCTGGAGGGTTGGGAGAACCATCTATTGCAGATTTAGGAGATGGAGGGTGGGCTATGGGAGAGTTCACTGCATATTGCTTCCCCCATCAGCTGAAAAAGATATTACATTAAGCTACTTGGAGAAAAGGTGAGATAAAAAATGCAATAAATCAATAAAAATAACTGGTAATAATTGTGAGAATTAAATGAATTTAGAATATTTTTTGTTCTCCCATCTCAAGAGCTCATAGTCATTTTGCAGCAGTGAGATGACACTTAACTCGGTGTCAGACGTGGCTTCAGCCAAGTCAGGAGAATAAAGTTGGGTGCAGAAAGGCAAAGCAGTAGAACCCCCTTATTGAAATTTATTTTGGTGTTGACAGGAGCGTTTGAGCAAGCATCTCAATCCTGTGTTAAAATTATTTAAAGCAGTGATCCCAATTAGCTAAGTACTGTAGGCCCCGTGTTTTTCAAAAGTCAACTCCCTGCTCTCTATGGTAATTTTTGTTATGTGACTGGTACCACAGATCCTCTCAGTGGGTTACGTGGACTCCTGATTGGGAAACTGATTTAAAGCATTTGCTTTTCCATTACATGGAGTAACTTGAAAAGCTCTTTCTAAAATAGGGTCACCTGCAGCAAGTCCTCAAAGCAGTGACAATAGTGATACTCACCAGAGTGGAGGGAGTGATATTGAAATGGAGGAGCAGCTGATCAGCAGAAATAAACATGTCCAGCAGCGGCTTTCAGATACAGAGGTAAAATAAATAACTGTTTTTCTCTGATTGTTATCAAAGAATTTGTCAGTGTGAAAGGTGGTTGTTGTTGTTAATAAGGTAATTGGTATTCCACCCTTCATTTAGAAAAGAAGTACCATGTTGGTTGTCCCTCTTTGTTCTCCCTCTTTCTGTTTCTTGATTCCACTGGCCAATCTTCTCTGATGTTTTTAGAGCAATAATGACTTTTTGAAGAGCTGCTAATGGAAGAAGTACAGTTTGCTGTAGTAACGGTCTTATCTAGGGGCCAGCAAACTTTTTCAGTTGAGGGCCGGTCCACTGTCCCTCAATCTTTGTGGGGGGCTGGACTATATTTTTTTTGGGGGGGGGGAGGGAAAAATGAACGAATTCCTATGCCCCACAAATAACCCAGGGATGCATTTTAAATAAAATGACACATTCTACTCATGTAAAAACACACTGATTCCCGGACCATCCGCGGGCCGGATTTAAAAGGCGATTGGGCCGGATCTGGCCTCTGGGCCTTACTTTGCCTACCCATGGTCTTGTCTGTGCATTAATACCATCACTTGATATGTTTCCCCGAGGGTCATTTAGTCCAATCCCCTACAGTGCGGGAAACTCACCTGTTCCACTGTCAAACAGCTTTTATCATCTAGAGAGTTCTTCCTGATGTTGAGTCAAAAATCTCCTTTCTTGGAGTTTGACGCCATTGGTTCAAGTCCTACCTTCCAGAGCAGGAAAAAGCAAACTTGCTCCGTCTCCTATGTGACAGCCCTTGAAATATTTGAAGATGACTATCACACCTCCTCTGTCCCCTCCTCAGCATAATGGGTTGTTGTTAGCCACCCTGGGAATACCTGTTGACATTGGAAGTGCAGAATAGTAACTTTAGAAAATAAATGCTTGGTGATTTTGTATCCTAATTTTTTTTTTTAAAGGAGTCGATGCAGGGGAGTTCCGACGAAACTGCAAACAGCGGCGAAGATGGCAGCAGTGGTCCAGGTAGCAGTAGTGGGCACAGCGATGGATCCAGCAATGAGGCCAATTCCAGCCATGCTAGTCAATCTGCAGGGAGCCCAGGCAGTGAGGTGCAGTCGGAAGACATTGCCGACATCGAAGCTCTCAAGGAAGATGAAGAGGAGGATGAGGACAGAGGTCACAGTTCCCAGAAAAATGGCCGGAATGCAGAGCTGCGGAGCCGGAAAATGGAATCCCAATCAGGCATTTGCTTGGGAGACTCCCAGGGAGCAGCGGAGAGGGGCGGTGTCAGTAACGGGACTGGAAATGACCATGTTTTTAATGCTGACTCGGTGCCCGCGGTGGATAATAGAATTCGAATGCTTGATCCCTGTTCACACGGGGAGGACACAGAGCATGACATGGCTGGGGAAATCGGCACAGCTCATATATCCCAAGGCTCTCAAGATTCTTGTATAACGCATACTGGGGACTTCCTTGGGGAAGCTATCGGAAATGAGTTATTTAACTGCCGGCAGTTTATTGGGCCACAGCACCACCACCACCACCACCACCACCACCACCATCATGAAGGGTAAGTTGCGTGCGCACACACACACACACACACACACACACACACATTCTGGAACATAATCACATTTGCATGCCTATTGCTGCTTGCCTTGCATCATCCTTGTTGCATTTAGTTATCTTGGAAAGAGGTGAATTGGAGCCTGAAGTTTCCCTGACCAGCTTTCCCCCAAATTTTGACCAGGCTGCACTAGCTAAAGCATTCTGCCATTTGTGTACAGTCAAGCAGAATGCATGCAGTCCTAGTTACCAACCATTTAAAAGAATGTAGCTGAAGCTGAGCAGATACATTTTAATATTAAGACCGGCTCCTTCCCTACATACCCTCTTGGCTGTTAAGATAAGCAGAGCGCCTTCTTGGTAGTTGCGCTGCCTTCAGCAGCTCAGGGTGGTGGAGCCCGCAATAAGGCATTATCTGTGGCAGCCCCTAAGTCAGGGGTTGGCAAGCTAAGGCCCATGGGCCAGATCAGGCCCAATTGTCTTCAGGATTCGGCCCACAGACTGTCCATGGATTGGCATGGGGATTCTGTTTGTTTGGACTGTGCCATTCCCCCCCCCCGTGCCATTCCATTTCCCCCCTCCTCTCGCTGACACACACCACGGCGGTGCCTCCTCCCTCCCTCCTCCTGGCTTCTCCACGCCCTGCCTAGAGGAGGAAGGGGGCTGGGCTGAGCACCATTTTAAGCAGCCCCTCTGGAGCCAGCCCTTTCGTGCCGCTCATCTTCCCTCCGCCGTCGCCGCTGCCACCCTGGTGCTCCTGTAGGCCAGAGAGCGGAGCGGATGAGCTCACTCTGCCTACCCACAAGAAGCAGCAGTGGTGGTAGTGGCGGCAGCCCCTGGGAAGGTAAGCGCAGTGGGTGTGGGTAGGCAATGGGGAGGAGGACTACTTGCCCCCCCTCACTTCTTCTTCCCACTCCCCCCCCCCATGCCGCTTCTCCAGCCCGCCACAAGGTCTGAGGGACAGTGGACTGGCCGGGGGGGGGGGGAATGCCGACCCCTGCCCTAAGTTGTGTAATTCCCCACAGAGGTGTGCCTGGCAACTTCATTATATTCTTTTTTCTGAATGCTGTTTACCCGAGATGTGTATTTTCAGCAACCACCCTATTTTTTGCTGTAATGCTTTTTGTAACTGCATACTTATTAAATTGTTTTTAATGTTTAAACCGTAGGGTGAAGGCGAGGGTGTAATAATTATATTCAGTGATTATATTTTCTTTTTGCATACATGCAAGTGCTGCTTTTCCATAGTCTACTGGGTCTTCATGGACTGAAAGCAATAAATTGACTTATTCTTGCCTGTATCTTACAGACACATGGTCGATGACATGTTAAGTGCTGACGATGTCAGTTGTAGCAGTTCCCAAGTCAGTGCAAAATCGGAAAAAAATATGGCAGATTTTGATGGTGAGGAATCTGGTTGCGAAGAAGAACTGGTGCAGATTAACTCGCATGCCGAACTGACATCTCACCTTCAGCAGCACCTTCCAAATCTTGCTTCCATTTATCATGAGCATCTCAGCCAAGGTAAGATGTAGCAAAGGAAAGAACAGCCATATTTTGTTTCAGTGGTCTAGCTACTTAAAAGGAAACAAAGCAGAACCCAAGTACCATGCCTGTGGTAGAGATAAGCTGATAGGAATTAGTGACGTTTCTAGTTATTTAAGTCAAATCATGAGCAAATACAGCTTTCACCTTCATGCCCTATCATGGGCCATGTTGGATGGGGCTGATAGGAATTGTGGTTCGAAATAAAGAGAGGGCACTAGGTTGAGGAAGGCTGATACTAGAGGTCTAGGTTCTCAATCTCTTTTTCTGACCCTGCTCTTTTAACAACTGTCTAACGAACAGAATCTTTGACTGGTAAAGCCTTTCCCACATGTTTGGGAAAGCTTTTGCTTTTTCCATTGGCGTGTGTCCAGGCCACAGGAGCAGGAACACTAAAAAGTGGCACTCTGTGATCCATTCCCCTGGATGCTTAAATAGCATTTATATCAAAATTAATTTCAGGAGGGTAAAAGAGAGAGCATGTGAAGAAAGGCAGCCTGCCTTGACCGTTATTGCTGTCATCAAAATACCCGTTTTGTAATAATAATAATAATAATAATAATTATTATTATTATTATTATTATTATTATTATTCTAGGAGTAGAATAATGGAGAGAAGAAGTGTAAAGAGAATGTGAGTTGTTAGATTGCTTTATAAAGGCAGATAATAAGCATTGGGCCTTCAGGAGGATTGGCTGATCCTTGGCGAGCCTTCTGCTTATGGAGTAATTTTGCTGCGTTCAAGAACTGTCTTATTGTCCCTAGTCAGTAATGTTCTGTGGATTCTTCTTGACTCATTTATGTTGTTTCAGCAGCACCCTTATAGAAGGGAATTTCATTTCTAGAACCTTTTAGAAAGCAAGAGGCAGGTGAGCTCTTTTTAACACCACAGCTCAAGGGCTGTGCATTACAAGAGCAAGAGTGTAGCATGAGAAAAATTAGTGCTTGGTAAAAAGAAAATGTGCATAACTGAATTACCTGCTTAGAAAACGGCACCACTGCAGCTTTTGTGGCACAAAATCCTTGGGGGCAGCTGATAAAGGTTGGGGGTAGGATCAGGCTTAAGGCTTCAGAATCAGTCAGAAGTTTTCTGTGTTTTGAGTTTGAATTTCTTTATGTCTGAGTTAAGAGGTCTGCAGTAGTTTGCCTATTCTGGTTGAGACCCATAGAAAAAGATTAAGAACCTGCCCTTCAAGGTCAAGGCTGTATCAAGTAAAAAGATTCCTGTGCCGCTTCCTTCCAATTTGCTATAGACATGATATCTGATCCTGAGCTAAATAGATGTGTTCTGTCATGTGTAAGTCCTGCATCTTGCAGAAGGTCTATATTTATGATGGATGCTGCATTCAACCTACAGGTACACTTGTGATGTCCCACGGATATAGATAAGCAATTGTGGGCTGGATTACAGGCATTGGGGATTCCAGCTTGGGGACACTGGGTCTTGTGTGCACATAGGAAGATTCATTGGTCCATCTAGTTCAGGGTTTCAGGCAGGATCCTCTCCAAGTAGAGGTTCCAGGGATTGAACATGGGATCTTCTGCATACAAAGCAGATTCTGTACCACTGACCTGCAGCAACACTTAATTTGGAGATTGAAGAGCACACAGGGATGTACACGCAGAACTGTTCCTTCTGTTAAAGTGAACAGGGAGACAGCAAACACAATTCTTTGTTTATCTCGGTAAATACAGACCCTGGATTAGGACAGTTGTCTTTAATCACATTATCATAATAGCTCTTTTTTTGCAACAGGTTTTTACTTGTGAAGCAGTTTCACATCCTAATTAAATAACTTTACAAGCAATCACAGACATTTGCAATTGTAATAATTTTCAATGAAAATTTGAGTTTGCTAAGTTTCATATGGCTTTCACACCATAGTGGCTGATAATATATGACGAATGGCCTTAAAGGGTTGAGGAATCTTCTGCTTCCTCACTGTATTCTATTAGTGTTTACTTTCCATGTGTTTGTATCTCCCTGTACCCTCCCCTGGCTTAGTTTTCCCAAGTGTATTTGTTCCAACCATTTGTAGGTTTGTGTCTTTAGCCGTTATTAACAGCTGTTGATGGACAAAGTCCATTCAAATCAGGATACACATTCCATATTTTTAATAACACCTGTCTTTTGCTCAGGGCCAGCAGTTCATAAACACCAGTACAACAGCAACGCAGTGACAGATATTAACTTGGATAATGTTTGTAAGAAGGGAAATACCCTTTTGTGGGATCTGGTCCAGGATGAAGATGCAGTAAGTTAAATATCACACAAGAATATTTGACAGAGGAAATGTAATAATAATTGTCAATAACTTTTCTCTTACTTGCTCTAGATTCATCTATCTGAAGGTTTAATAAATGAAGCAGAGAAGCTTCTGTGTTCGTTAGTATGTTGGTTTACTGATAGACAGATTCGAATGAGGTTCATTGAAGGCTGCCTAGAAAATTTAGCAAATAACAGGTAAATGAGCTTGAGTGGCACATCAGTGTCTTACTACCGATCCGTTTCTTTGTCCATCAAATCTCTAAAAGCTGCTTTATCTGAAATCATATTTGAAAAATGGATTCTCAGTTCAGTCTCTATTAATTTGCTGCTATGAGCATATGGATAGTGACCAAAGAGCCAGAACCACACAAAAAGAAAGTGAATTTAAACTTGATTTAAAATAACTGACAAATGGTAAAAATTGTAAACTTTCATTTGAAACAACAAAAGCACGATCTAAAATAAACTAAGTTATATTAAAAAAGGATTACAGTATGGTAGATGAAACAGTTACCGTGAAGTTACCAGATAAATATATTTGCATTGTTAACTGCTTATAACAAGAAACTTGCAAGTGAAGAAAATAAATATGAAAGCAGTTCCAACTCCCACCCTCCATCGTGGACCACATGGGGTGATGGTACTCACCTGATCATCCATCACATCTGTGCCTGCTTACTGTGGTGGCATGAGGTCAGCGCAGTGGAAATGCACTGGCAGGAGCATGGGATTGGTTCTGCCCCACCTCCCAGTTAGCAACAGCAATGTGGCAGGCTGGAGGTCAGATGAACACTGTCGTCTCACAACTTGCTCCAGTCCAGCTGACTGGAATCCTGTCACAAGGTCCATATCTTCCAGACTTGCTGTAGTGAGGCCTGCTTGTTCCCATTGGAATCCTTGGGGATTAGGGAAAAAGCAAAAATAGAATTAAATAAAAAAATCCTAAGAAAAATCAAACCTCTATGAGGCTTGTCCCAGAAGGAGTATAAGTCTCCCCTTGACAAGCAGACAAGCTTGCTTAAGACAAACTACAAATCAAAATGTAGAGATCACAGATTTAGGTACTCTCCCATCACCCCAAAATGCCCAGCATCAAGGAAGATGCTGTTTTGAGAAGGAACAAGAACAGGGCTGTGTAAGCTAAAGGTTGCAAAAAGGAAGAAAAGTTGGGATAGAAAGGCAAGTAAGTATCCCTTTTTGGTGTGTCCCTAATTGAAAGAGCCCTCCCACTTCAAATCTTCTCCCACACCGGGTCTCTGTACTTGCACTTCTGAATGACGTACTCCTCATTCATAGTTAGTTCTTCATTAATTTAGAACGGCAGTCCCAAAGTTACAGATTGCTTCTTCCTTTCCTCCCATACAAAGGCATCTATTTCTCTAAATGTGGCTACATGATACATTTTAATTTAAGGGCTGTAAATCTCGGAGAACATTTATCCTGTGATGTTACTCTATACCTAGTCACCACTTATCTATCTCCTCAGATCAGTGGTAGTTTCTCTTCGTCTTCTCCCAAAATTATTTGGTACCTTTCAACAATTTGGAAGCAGTTATGACACACATTGGATAACCATGTAAGTACAACATGTCCTGTCAGTACAGAAGAGGGTGGTAGATCACTGAGGGATTACTATTCTGATACTGGCTCCTCCCTAGCTACCTTTAGTTTGTCAAATGCAGAGCATAGATTATTAAGCCCACCCTTTCCAGGGCAGTTTATAGTTTTAACATTTCCTTGCCCAAGCCCATCCCTTCCTATTTGGTGTTAAATAGAATCTTGGTCTTTTGATTCCCTTCCGTCCCCGTCTCCCCCAAAAAGAGAGGCTACCCATTTCTGACTCTTATCTCCATAGTTTGACAGTGGTTCTCCTGATCTTCATAGTATGGAGTCATTGCTGCGTGGCTCCTTCATGCATTAGAAAGGTAATGGTAGAAGCTCAAGTCGATAACTTTGCATGGAGAAGACTTGTAACATGGATTTCTCCCACATGAATTGGGTCTTCTGACATTATTTTTGCACCAGCTAGATTTATTTTACTTGGATAGATTTGTTGCATTCTTAAAAGTTGTTTGTACAAATATTTTTATTGCATTTGACAAATATTTAAAGGGGCAGGTTCACAATATTTGCTGCTAAGTTTCATTCACAATTCCTGTTTTAAATTAAATCATGATAGTATGTCCCAAAGCAATTATAATAAAGATTAAAGCCGATTTCAAATGTAATTATTCTCTTACGTTTATTACTATTTCTTTGATATGGAGTGCTTGTAATCTATACAATTAATTCCAGAAAGTTACTCAAGATGGCCAAATATGATGCTGGACTTGTCGTTCCCCAATCTGGGACATTCTTCCTTTATATTAAATCTGCTAATCCTTTTTAAATACTAAAAGTGTTCAGATCAGACTGGACTGAGAAGCAGGAAGCTCTGATGAGGACAGGCAAAATAAACTATGTTGTGCATAATCTTCCACTGATATCCTGGGCTGTTGCCAATGAATGAGTTGCCCTTCAGTTATTTGCAACTAAGTCATGCATGTTGCAGATTTCTGAGCCGCCTTTGAGCTGAGAAATCTTATGAGAAGCGTTGGAATACCCTGTAGTTAGCTTTTTGAAAGATAGTTTGCATCGTTTGTTTGTATGCAATTTCCCTCCCAAGACATATGGATATGAAATGACATGATTCTTAAATTGAAACAGGTGGGCCGAAAAAGAACTTAATATGATGAAGCTCTTCTTTGATAATTTGGTGTACTACATTCAGGCTGTCAGGGAAGGACGTCATAAACATGCATTGTAAGTATGGTGTTGCTGTGGTGGGGTGTATCTTGTCTGTTCGTGGTTTTGATGTTTTTAACATTTATCTGAACCTTGTTAAAATCCACCTTCACATGGTCGAAATTTGCTCCTGATCAAACAAAATTCCTTTCTGTATTTCCTTTGACCCGCATTATCACTTGTGAATAACAAGTCTTTTTGTAAAGGCCTATTTTGAGCTGATCTGAGATGGCATTTGGCCAAAGGAAAGTACATCAAGTCCATGCATGTGTGACTATTATTCCCATTCCCATTTTACTATATTTAGCAGCAAAAAAGAAAAAAGGAAAAAATGGTTTGCTTTTAATTAATCTATGCTTGCTGAGCTTTCTTTCACTTTGAACATTGGGCGCTCAGTGAAAATGGGTCTGTGTTGGAGGGTTGTTTGTGGCAAAGGGATTAAGGGTGAGCATCTTTTGTGGTTGGGTGGCGCAAAGATGTATGGATATGTAGAGCAGCTTTATAGGGTGCACTTGTGGGTGTGGAGATGATTGTCAAAAGACTGATGGTAGCTGAAAAAGGTTGAGGGAAAATCTGTTCCAAAGTAGGTCCATGTTGAGGTGAGCTGCTGACATGACATGGGAGTGGAATTTTAATGTTTGTTAAGTGTTGGGTTTTAGAGGGAGTGTTTTGTTTTGTTTCACTAGCTTTGGAGTCCTGCTATTCTAGGAATGTCGAGTGGGAATTCTTTACTTTGAACAACAAAAAATCCCCCTGCTTTTGTAGTTCCAAAACTGTTTTGTCATACTAGTTTGGGGAGTTGAGGCCAAAGACTCCTTGGGCTTGTTGAACAAGTTGCACTCTTACTTGAAACAAAATTATATTTAAAAAAATTGTTTGCAGTGGTAGAGTCTGTTGAATTTGCTTGTACACAAACAGTTTGTATCTTAAATTGACCAAGAGTACAGATGCCATCTCACCCGCAGAGGTCCTCCTTAGAGCCTCCTAGTCACTCGTTTGGTGACCCTTGCGATTGGGGGGTGAGGGTGGCAAGCACTTCCTTCACCTGTGGAGGAGCTTTTATAGATGGGCAGGTGTTTTAAGTCTGAATGTCTGATCTGTGTTAGGGAGAGATGCCCCACCACTGCCAGTGCAAATTTTGGGCAAGATCTTGTGCACTGCGCAAAATCTTGTCTAAAATCAGCACTGATGCCGGGGTGGAGGAAGCGGAAAAGGCAGGGCACAACCTCACCCCGGCTAATTGTTGAGTCAGCCCTGCTGAATTGTTTCCAATTTCTAGTAAGTAGAAACCCTCAGTGAAATAAAATTAAAAGCACCCATTAGGTGGGGGAAGAGGATTGGAACACCCAGAATATGTTGTATATCAGGCATAGGCAAACTCTGGCCCTCCATATGTTTGGGACTACAATTCCCATCATCCCTGACCACAAGTCCTGTTAGCTAGGGATGATGGGAATTGTAGTCCCAAACATCTGGAGCGGCGAAGTTTGCCAATGCCTGTTGTATATGAAGTGGCAGGGGAAAATGTTTGAAACCAGGTGGTATTTAATTTAAGCTTTGCTCAGAGTAGACCCATCTTGACCTTACTTAGCCACAAATACCACACATGGTATGGGGGGGGGGTTGATTTCGTAGCCTATGTTGTCCTCCCATTGTTTTTTGATTGCATCAAGGGGGTTTGTGGGGCTTTGGAGCAGTGTTTTGTATATTGTGGATACAATCCCCTTGTCAATGTCCCGTTGTTAGGAGAAAGTTTTCGAAGGTGGTCAAGGGCCTAGTGGCTGTTGATCTAACTACTGGATTATTTAAGAAGGCATGTATCTGATAGTGTGTTAGCCAAGGAATTTGGGGGTCCCCTGTTCGTTTTGTATTTCATGTGTCAATATGGGTTTGTTGTAAAAGTCTGCTAGGCGATATAGGCCTTTGGCTTGCCAGGTTTATATCTGGAGGTTTAGTGCTGCGTGGTGGAAGATGTTCAATTCTTTTTTGGGGTGGTTTGACCCTAGTTATGAAAAAGGGTTTAAACAATGGCAAAACAGTTGTTGATGACTGAAGATGTACTGAAATAACAAATAATTTCCATGATAGGTACAGCCACAGTGCAGAAGTTCAAGTGCGCCTTCAGTTTTTGACATGTGTCTTTTCGACTCTAGGATCACCAGATCATTTCAGTAAGTTCTAAATATATGTACACATACTTTTTCTTTTAAACAACAAGGTTGATTTGCTTACACTGTATAATAGAAATACAATTGTTACATCAGCCAGACAAACAAGGGAAGTAACAGAAAGGAAATTGCTTCTTTCTTTAAAGCTAAAATAAAAATGAATACTAAGAGTCTGGTAGCCATCTTCAGATATCTGAAACATAGAAAATGGAGCAAGCTTGCTTTCTGCTGCCCCATAGTGTGGGACGCAAACTAATGGGTAAAATTAGGAAGAACTTTCTGACAGTAAGAGCTTTTTGACAGTGGTATGGACTAACGCAGAAGGTGATGGAGTCTCCTTCATTGGAGGTTTTAAAAAGGTTGGCTGGCCCATCTGTCAGGGATTCTTTAGCTGTTATTCCTATATAACAAGGGGTTGGGCCAGATGACCCTTGGGTTCCCTTCCATCTCTAGAGTTATACCATTTAATAAGTTTAAGAAGCCAAGCTGTGTAGCCCTTTAGCGCTTTTAGGGCTCTTCCAGGTTGGTGTGATTTGAGAGACTGAAGGTGCTGTTTCAATCCCGGCAGTGATACAGGTCAAACCAGCAGACAGGCATGCGTGGGATCAGGCTGCCTTACTGTGTTTGCTGTGGGAAGGACTTTTGGGGAAAGAAGTTAGCTGTCTTTTACCAGGATGTTGTCATATGTTGCTTTGAATCTCTAGGGTTGAGTCTGGAGCAAGTAGACATACTGTGGCACTGTTTAGTAGAAGATTCGGAATGCTATGACGATGCTCTGCACTGGTTCTTAAATCAAGTGCGAAGCAAAGACCAGCATGCCATGGGAATGGAAACCTACAAGCATCTTTTTTTAGAAAAGGTAGAGGGGAAATAGCTTCCTACATACAAAACCTATTAATTTTTCTCTTTGAAAACAAGCCTGATGTTGATGGAAGCAAAACATGCTTTTATTTTATTTAGATGCCTCAGCTAAAGCCCGAAACCATTAGTATGACTGGATTAAACTTGTTTCAGCATTTATGTAACTTGGCTCGATTGGCTACTAGTGCATATGATGGCGGTTCAAACTCAGAGGTAAGCGAGAGCATTACATCGCTGTTTCCCTTCTTTCAAAGTTTTACATAACCCTTTAGTTCTTCACGAGATAGATTTAGCATACTTAGTGAATATTTGCTGAGCGGTACGATTCAGCAAATGCAGTTTGACCTTTCTGTGTTCCTGTGTTAAGACTTCCTGTTCTGTAAATGATAAGCAGCAGCTTATCTGACAAGGGAGTTGCAACTATCAGAGATACTGAGATTGGGAATTATGTCTCTTGAGGACTAAGGATGCTGTTTCTCCTTGGAAGAAAGCAGTTTGTATACGTTTGGCATGGAACTGGCTGAAGTTGTAGCTTGCCTATGAAAAGAGTTGAAATGTGGGTGGGAGGTTAGATGATTTCTATGGAGCTTTGCATGAAAATAGGGTGGAAATCAGTTTTCGGAAAGCTGCCCAGTTGATTTGTGATTTTTCTTTTACTCAGTCCTGTTAATTGAAGCCAAGGATTCTGAAAAGGGGGAAGTGGAGCTGCTAAGGAAGTTGAACCATAACTTAAAACTAACCTCACTCTGCATGGGTTTTGACATAACTCCAAACTGCGATGAGGAAACTTGCAATTTTTAACCATCTTCTCTGCATAGCCGTATTAGAGGAGTCGTCGCCTAGAGTCTTTCATAGATCACAAAACATAGTTTAGCATTACTTCCAAACGTGCCTGACCAATACACCAATATATTGGGACAGGGGGACAGACAAAAAGCACATCTGTTAACCGGTACTGCCAACCCCCAATTTGTGTGGGGATTGCGGTCCGTGATCCACCCTTTTAGTGACTTCTTTTATGACGTTTCCAGGTCACTTCCAGGTTCAGCGTTGTGCGCGATCACATACATATTGGTTGCTCCTAAAACAGTGGTTGCCTGTATTGTGAAAAATACATAGATGATACATGATATTGTACAGCACAGCATTGACATGATAACGATTAGGTAGTGATTCGTATAAAAGAAATAACCCAGTTTCTCACTTCTTTTTTGCAGTTGTGTGGCATGGACCAATTCTGGGGTATTGCTTTAAGAGCACAGTCTGGAGATGTGAGCCGTGCAGCTATACAGTATATTAACTCCTATTATATTAATGGTATGATATAATTCAATTTAAGATACTGTGCATTGCTCAGTCCAATGTTGTGTATCAGTGATACCGTAGAAGTTTAACTTCCTTTTTCTTAGGGGGACAGATAAGTTTCATCATATTCCTTGTAAATCATATTTTAGGTAAAACGGGTCTGGAGAAAGAGCAAGAATTTATTAGCAAGTGCATGGAAAGCCTAATGATAGCATCCAGTAATCTTGAGCAAGATTCTCACTCCAGCCTCACCATTATTGAACGAGGACTTCTGATGCTTAAGACTCATTTAGAAGCTTTTCGGAGAAGGTAAACTATATCCATAGTAATTTTATTTAATAAAAGTTGTTGTTTAATGATATTCCTGGGATCACACATGGTGCTTGCACTAGCCTCATAGAATTTAATGGTGGTTTATCTTTTCCCCAGTTGTCACATACAGTAATATGGGCTGCTGTTAGTAAGTGTACTATTAGTTTGGTATCCTCATCGAAATAATTCTTTTGTGAAAACAAAACAAAATTGTTAAAGGGGCTGTACCAGCGATATTTTTTTTCCTATTAAAATCAATGTTTGGGCACTGCCAAACATATGGTAAATATGCTTTTCTTTTGAACAGCTCATTCTATGCCATATATCAACCTCTTCCTGGAATGCCCCTAGTTTCAATTGCAGATAGTCCCCCTTCAGCTCATGCAACTGGCATCACAGTTCTTTGGATCCTGGCCAAAGTTTATAACAGCAAGATTCAAAAGGTTCAGAAATCCATGGAGTTTCCTTTCCTTGCCCCAGCTTTAGCCACACCCCAAATGCCCGCCTGAACAAGAAAGTCTAAAACGCTACCATAAGAAATGTTTTTTGTTTGTTTTTTAACTAGAAAACTTTATTGATTTTTCATATTATTACAAAACACAAAATAAGTTAACAGGACTTAACTTAAAACATAACTTACAAAACAAAACATATCTGACAAGTAAATCATCTAAAACATATACCAACTTTATAAATAGAAATGTTTAGGTGCTTCAATTGGTTTAAGACACAAATTGCCAGTGAATTTTTTTTAATATGATAAATATTATTTCTTTCTCAGGTTTGCATATCATCTGAGACAGTGGCAAATTGAGGGCACTGGTATCAGCAGCCATTTAAAAGCCTTGAGTGACAAACAGTCGTTGCCTCTCAGAATTGTTTGCCAGCCAGCTGGGCTTCCTGACAAGGTACAGTCTAGCGAGTTGTTTTCCGAAAGAGCATTGTATTATGTCCCTGCTTTTTTGCCATTCTCATGTAAACAAATTTGTTACGTTTCAGATGACAATTGAAATGTATCCGAGTGATCAGGTAGCCGATCTGAGAGCCGAAGTTACACATTGGTATGAGAATTTGCAGAAAGAGCAGCTAAACCAACAGGCTCAGCTGCAGGAGTTTGGCCAAAGCAGTCGGAAAGGAGATTTTCCGGGTATGATTTAAAGCATGTTGATATGACTTCAGCCTGGCTTCTTTGCCCCTCATTTAGAGTACTTCTGAAGTAAAGACAACTAAGGGAAATAGCAGTGTGGATGGCCTTGTTTCTCCTTCAATTTTAACAAAATTTAATGTTCATGCAAGGTTAGCTTTTCTTGTACAAATGCTGGTTTTTCTTAAATATTTTCCCCAAATTAGTATATTATTATTATTATTATTATTATTATTATTATTATTATTATTGTTATTATTTAATAGTAATAATGGTCTGTGTTGATAAAGGAAATGAGCCAAGTCCAGATCTGCATGAATGAACACCAACAGAAGGGTTAATTTCAGATAAAAATCAAATCAACAACCCCCCCCCCCCGCTTTTCTTTTCTTTTTCAATAATCAGATAGTGAAGCAAGTTGTGCTGTTTCTTTAGGTGGCCTCATGGGACCTGTGAGAATGATCTCTTCTGGACATGAACTAACAACTGACTATGATGAAAAAACTCTTCATGAATTGGGTTTTAAAGATATGCAGGTAGTGACAAACATACCAAAGAGGTCATTTTACATTGTCACATGGTAATGGTTTTCATTTCCACAGTAACATCGATGTACATGCTGGTATGCAGAGTTTCATAAGCAAAAACAAGAGACAGGTCTTGGGAAACCTAAAATCTAAAGCAGACAGCAGGGGAATGTTGCAGTCTATTTAGTTTCCTACTCCAGCTAATGCACATGTCAAACAGAAATGTTCTTCATACAGCAGTGAGGATTGCTGCTACTTGGTTGCCTTGAGGGGCCATGCTTTGAAGTAAGGTAATTATGAACACAGTACTTAAAGAAGCAAGCAATTTTATCTCATGTTTTCAAGATGTGGGCACTGAGGAGGGGTTGTATCTTCCCTTGGGGTCTTAAGTAAGGTTTAAACGTTACTGGCCATCTATATCCCAAGGAGGAGCAGAGCCCCTTTTAGACCACCAAATGTCTTTCCCTAGGGAAGTATTATAATATTGTCTTCATGCATATTGATTTTGTTAAGACTGCAGAGTTGGTGGGCAACCCACTTCACCTTTCTGAGTGGCACTGTTACGCTTTTAGTTGACCTCTTTAATAATAATAATAATAAAACACTTTCCATTGTTTCTTCTCTTGTGGCTGTATTGTTCTTTACAGTACCGCTTTAAAGATCATTGCCATTAAGGACTCTCTCTGGCATACGGACTTGTTCCTTGCCAGGTGACTGTTTTGTGCATTTCGTCTTCAGCTACAAGAGCAGACTTTTGGCCAGCATTTGATAGTGTGCTTGAAACCGCTTCGTGCACATTGCTGATGGGGTGGGTGGGATGCCAGTTGTCTTCGAAAAGCTGCCTTACGCACATGTTGATTACAGTACATGCTTCTTCTTACAAATAAATCCCTATTTGTTATTCCAAGATGGTGTTTGTGTCCTTGGGAGCTCCACGGAGAGAGCGAAAGGGAGAAGGTGTTCAGCTTCCCGCATCCTGCTTACCACCTCCTCAGAAGGACAACATTCCGATGCTCTTACTCCTGCAAGAACCTCATCTTACCACCCTGTTCGATTTGCTGGAGATGCTTGCCTCCTTTAAACCTCCTCCTGCTGAAGTGGCGATGGAAGATAGCGAGGTAACTTTAATCAAATTCTTATGGACTATGGGCTGTGCCTACTTGCTACACTCATCAACCCCCCTGACATTCTCCCCACATTAACCTCCCCACCCCATGCAACACTTAAGCTCCCTATTCACCTCCCCAACCCCATTTTTGAAGCCGCATTTTCATTCAGTAACCTTGGCTTTGCACCTGTTTTCACCTTCATCCATGCCTCCTCTCCTTTTTTTTTTGCAACCCCCTTTGCACCCCCATTTTCACCACCTTCTTTTCCTCCATCCTACTCCTTACTTTTCTTTACTTTTCTACATTTTTGGTTGTAAATATCATGTGTTTCAGTTAGGTTGAATTAATTATTGACTTAATGTGAGGCATTTTGTATGCTTGTTCACAGAGTGTAAAATGTGAAGAACTTCATCTTCATGCAGAAAATCTGTCCAGGCGAGTTTGGGAGTTGTTGATGCTTCTGCCTACATGTCCCAATATGCTTCAGGCATTTCAAAATATTTCTGATGAACAGGTGAGTGAAGAATCACTCCTTACAGATTTGCATCTGTCAACACATGAGGCTGGTAGCCTCTTGTGGCGTCTTCATTCATTCTGTTTTTGGTGGCATTTTGGTGTCACGTGTTCCAGTGCCCATGACGGTTGGTGTGCCATCTCTGGCAATGCCAGTTAGGAATGGTATTGGCATGAAAAGTATCAGAAGCATGTCTAGGAGAGTGTTGGCTTTGTTGACGTGTTCACAGCTGCTCAAGTGTAAATTCATTTGAATTGGCATGTTCATTCATTTGAATTGGCATGTTTATTCATTCATGCTGTGGCATCAGGTACCTGCATGGTAGTGCACCAGAGATTCCTGTTGCGCTTACATGGTATCATGCATGGTGAATTCTTCTGACCCAGATATTAACACTATAAATGCCAGAAGTGCAAGAGCATTCACAAATGTGTACAAGCCAAAGCTGCTTGGAGTTTTGAAGCTTAGTGAAATTGTACTAGAAAGGCTATAGGAAACGATGGCTGAGTGCTCTTATTGATCCACTGACAATACATCCTGGTATAGCAGGTGGAGGCAGTTTTACGTTTTGGTGGTTGTGCTGATTTATTATAGCAACACTTGCACCCAGCTGTACATACCTCTCTCTGAGTTACTGTAAAAGCTCCGTATTTTCTTACCTTTCAGCCACCATGTGAGAGCATATTTGAAAGTTGTTCTCTATGGCTGTGATCTAATGTATGTGTGTGGGGGGGGGGGGGAGAACCCTGGACATAGTGGAGTATTTCTTTGAAGTTTTCCCTGCAACACCACAAAAGACACAAGCTATGTTTCAGTTTAAATTTTTTTTAAAAAAAATGTAAACTGAAAACAGGTTGCTTCTTCTGTAGAAACCACAAAGAAACTACCACTGCTTTGAGGTTTTGTTTAGATTTAAAAAAAAATAATATCAAGCAGTATATACATTTTATGGAATAAATTCCAGCATTTTGGCTTTGGCTTCAGGGTCAAACAACCAGAACCCACCAGCACTCCCCAAACCACAACCCAAGAACCTTTGTTTCATGTTGTCTACCTCAGTAGTTCTCAGTCTGAATAGTTAATAAACCTTATATCCAAATTATTGTTCATCGTTTCTAACCTGGTGTGCTGGTGTTGCTTATTTCTTCACTTACAAGTTATACTTTTCTTTCTTTTTAAAAAGGGTAATGATGGGTTCAACTGGAAAGATCTTTTGAGAATAAAAAGTGCCCATAAACTTTTGTATGCCCTTGAAATAATTGAAGCTCTTGGAAAACCCAACAGAAGAATAAGGCGAGAATCCACGGTAGTGTCATTCTTTTTCCTATGCATAGCATGAAGTGCCTTTTATAATGTGTGTATTTTTTTTAATACTAATATTCTTGTCATTAACTTTAGGGAAGTTACAGTGATCTGTATCCAGATTCTGATGACTCGAGTGAAGATCAAATAGAAAACAGTAAAAACACATGGAGCTGCAAGGTTTGATACTACTATTGAAAGCTATTCCAGTGATTGCATGTATAATCTTTATTCTGTTGATGTTAGTGTGACATTTCAGAACTTGCATAAGTGAAGGCACAATTTTAAGAGAAAGGTCTTGCTTGCTGCAAACAAGCATTTTGCTTGCTGAAAACGTGATGTGAAAGTATTATGTGAATGATCCTATCAGTGGGGGATTTTACAAATTAACAGAGAATAAGGTAGTAGAACAAGATAGCAGAGATCCTGGAATGCTTCTATTTTAGACAGCAAATGTGGGATTGCATTTTTGAAAGCATGTAAAACCAAAAGGAAACATGAATTCTTTTTCTTGATTCAATAAAAAGTTGCTCAGTAATGTACAGAAAGTACCAAAGTTGTTTTGGGTTTTCATTAGCTCTTACTGCTACTTTTTTATTCTGCTTGTAGTTCGTTGCTTCTGGAGGGCTTCAGCAGCTCCTGGAAATCTTTAATTCTGGGATTCTGGAGCCTAAAGAGCAGGAATCATGGACTGTGGTAGGTGGTGTGCCTGATTCTTAATCATAAAATGGGTTACCATTGCATAGGCGTGCTGTTGGAAGCTTGTGTGTCAGTCGTTTTCTGCCTATGGAGTACATTTTCAGAGTCCTTTTCAGAAGCTCTCGGGACTTTATGAACTGCAGTGCATATAGGACTCTTTGAGCTGTGGGAATTTCTACAGTGTTCCTATAGCATTGCTTTTAAAATGTCCTGCTGTTTGCTGAACAAATTGCAAAGGAAAGCCAAGCTAATCCAAGCTTTTCTTATTTGCAGTGGCTACTGGACTGCCTTGCGTGCTTGCTGAAGTTGATATGCCAGTTTGCAGTAGATCCTTCTGATCTGGATTTGGCTTATCACGATGTCTTTGCCTGGTCTGGAGTAGCAGAGAGCCACAGGAAAAGAACTTGGCCAGGGAAATCACGCAAGACTACGGGAGACCACACAAAGGGCCTGCATATACCTCGCTTGACAGAGGTGAGAAATGAACAGTGCATCTTCAAGGAATTTCAACATAAACTTTTTTTAACTTGGCTTATCCCGATGCATACTGGTTCTTTCAGTCTTGGATTCTTCAGCTATGTGGCTTCCATTCCCAAGACTTAAGAAAGACATTGTGTGCATGCAGACACAGGCATACAGGCAGAGTCCACTTGTTTGTAGACTGCATACCTAGAGAATAAAAGAGAGTGATTTTTGTTAGTACTTCAATGCAGTCTAAAATCCCTCCCCGCAAAACATTTTCCTTCCTTGTCACTACCCAGCAGTCCAAATACTATGGTTTCTCCCACTCTTTGCGTGCAAAAGATCCCTAGCATCTCCTGTAAATAAATAAACCAACCAACAAAAAAGGGCAATGCGGCATGTGATGGCTATCCAACTGCCAGTCAGAGTAGAAAACACTTTCTTAAGACATAGGAAATTTGAATGTACTTGGATGGCTGGCTGAAGTTCAGGGTATCTTGCTTATCACTCCAGTACATAGAGCCAGCACATTTATTTTTCTGATTTGATTTAAACTAAGCATAACAAATATGTTACATTTTAAGACAGCAGTTGCATTAACTGTTTTCTTTTCGCTTCAATTTTTTAAAGGTATTTCTTGTACTTGTCCAGGGAACCAGTTTGATACAGCGACTTATGTGTGTTGCCTATACATATGACAACCTGGCGCCTAGGTACAATAACCTTTTTTTAATATCTTTGGTAAGATTTATAGTATACATATTTGCATTAAAGCGTCATACTGATTTCCCAGTTTCAGAAAGGATTATGAAGTTACAAATAGACGAAGCTATTTAGGTTCTCTTTAAAGCGTCTTTTTAGTTCAGTATTTTGCAAACTTGAGCTGCAAACCAGCCCTCAAGAGCTGAAGGAAAAGTGAGCAACTGCACATGCTCCCTTGGTTGTTACTTGGTGCCCAAAGGCTGGCCAAAGAAGACCCGATTATGGCCCAGAGGCCTTGAGAGATTGAAAGAAGGTTGTTAGGTTAGCCCAGAGCTGCCCAATTAGCCACCATTCTGCATTGGTGTTTGGCATCATTCTGGTTGCTGAAGACACTTGGTTTGGCTTTTCTATTTGCCTTGATCCTTGTTGGTGTGAGTCCTGACAGTTCCCACAGCCCTCATTGCTGGCACAGGATGCAGCAGGTCTGCAATTTTTCAGACATGCTAAATATATTTCTCCACAGAGAAGTAAGCTGACCTCAAGGGAGTTACAGCCCACACCAAGTTAGGAATCTGCCTGTCATGAGTATTTCTGAGTATCTCAGGGGGCCTAAATCAGGTCTGTTCCCAGCAGCCGTTCCTAACTTGCCGCAAGGTGCCACACAGTGTGACCTCTCTGCTTTGCCCTTGGATTATGCCCCCTTCCCCCTCATTTAATGTTAGAAATACTACGGCATTTAAAACAAAATAAAAAATAAAAAAAATTCCTTCCACTAGCACCTTAGAGACCAACTAGTCTCTAAGGTGCTGCTGGAAGGAAATTTTTATTATTATTTTGTTTTGACTATGGCAGACCAACACGGCTACCTACCTGTAACTATGGCATTTAAGTTAGTTCCTGGATTTGTATAGTTATGAAAAATTCCGCATTTTTGTTTGTTCTCTGTTAGTCTCATTGCACAAAGCATCCTGGGGGGAAAATAGGAGCAGAGCACAAAACCCTCCATATTAAACTGTATTTTAATATTTTGGTAATCCACTGACAACAAATGAGTAATATTTTGAGGAGTGAAATGAAACATCACTTTTCATTGCTTTGTTTCTGCGGAAGGCTTAAAAAAAAAAAAACCGAGAGTTTTGTACCAAGATCTTATTGACTTGATTTTCTTCCTATACAGGGTATTGAAAGCTCAAGCTGATCATAGGTCAAGACATGAAGGTTAGTGAATAAATGAAGACAGGAAGGTTACTAAACCCTTAACAACTTCGTTCCTGAAAATCTTTTTTCCTGATTCGTAGCTAATTGTATATGTCATGTCATCATGAGTAATGGATTTCAGACAAGATTTCCCCATGCAGTAGAGGTGGCCAACAAACCTTTGCTATGGAGAGCATTTATTAGACTTGAGCAGTGAAGCTGCTGTGTTGAAGTATTTATTTTTGCTGTTCAGAGCACTTTCCAGTTTATTTTATTTAAACATTTCCCCCCCTTTGCTCTTTAACCTAAAAAGAAGCCCAGAACAGCTTATAAAATCAGTATGTAATACAGTAACTGCCCTCAGGCTTGTAATCTAAAAGCCATGTCACTTCTCAAGGCAAACTTAGTTCTGGTTTCTAACCTACATGGAAAGGAGTGGAAGGGGGAAATTAATTTGAAAGCAAAGCTCACAGAATAGAGCATTATGCACCATTAGGAAATTTAAAAGATGGAGATTATCCAGGAGTGGACTGCTCCTCCCACTTGGTTTAGTGTCAGGGTTGTTCATGTGACTTCATGCTAGTCTGGAGTGTTCTGCAGTTCCAGACCTTCCAGCTTTGAAGCAACAGCAAAATTGAGGGGTGGGTGTGTGTGTGTGTTTTCATGTTGCATGGACAAGCAGCTGACCACAACATTTTTCTTTCCCTCGCTTTGGATAGTGAGCTAGGAATGGTAGGGTGTCAGAGCCATCTTTGTTCACCTGATAGTTTGTCTGACCTGACAAGGGCTACTGCTATATGTTTTCTCTATGCTCTGTGGAGGAGAAAACAACAATTGGCTCCAAAGAGGCTTGGAAAGAACTCCTAGGCTAGTTCCATCAAGAAGGCACGAATACCTCATTTTTGTGAAGGCCAGCCTTGCAGCTCAGATGTGAACATAGGTGTCATGCTGAGTTTCAATTTACTGTGATGAATAAGATTGTATATATAGCCGAGGGAGCTGTTCTTAGTATTCCTGTGGTATAAGGATTGGCAAAAGCTGTGACAACACACTTCAGGGTTTTTGTTTGTACTTTTGGGTTTCATCACTTTGGGAGCTGGCTTTCTTGGAAGAAAGGGGAAAATACACACCAAGCTTTGGTCCATGTGTTTGCAGTTAGCAAGTGTCATATGTCTTATCAGGCCTTCTATTAGCTTAATGCCTCTTTCTTTTTCTTGGTTTTGTGCCCTACCCTTTTACCATGCTTGACCATCTAAGCAAAATCTTCATTCTCAGCATAGTGCAATGAGAACACCCAAGGATGGGTTGCCTCCTCCTACCCAGGGCAGGCAGAGACACATGACAAATATTGTATACAGGAGCTCTGTTTCAGAGGACTTCACCTTTCTTATTTTTCCCTTTGGCAGGCTAGTGTTCTGGAAAATAAATAATAGGAATATATGGGCAAGCACACCTCGTTAAAAGCAGAATTGTATCTTGCTGACCCATAAAAGCTTATGCAATGCGTGTTAATCTGGATTTAGTATATCGGAAATAAGATGCTGTGATTGTTCTTATATATTGAGAGTAGATCTTAGCCTTTAAATAAATGAAATGGCATTGTATGTGTGTGATGTATGGTGATTGTATGTGGTTCTTCCTTTTTAGTTACTCACTATTCAATGTGGCTCTTAGTGAGCTGGGCTCACTGCTGCTCTTTGGTGAAATCCAGCCTAGCAGACAGTGATAATTTACAAGACTGGCTAAAGAAACTCACCCTTCTCATTCCTGAGGTAAGCCTAAGGGGTGGGGAAACATAATTCTAGTTAAATTAACAAACCTTTGAGCCAAATTCAGTTGAAAGGTCTTAGCTTCATATATCTCATTTGCTTTCTTAATTAACAACACATTCTTAGGCATATCCACTCAAAGGGTTGTAGCCATGTAAGTCATGCTCAGAGTTGACCCACTGACTGGACTAACTTTAAGTCCATTGATTTCATTGGGCCTACTTTGCTTATGACTTGGTTGGGGAGAACTCAGAAGTGAAATCTGCTGAGTTTAATAAAACTTTCTCTGGGATTAGTATGTATAGGATTGTCGCCTAAGCCTGTTGAATGCCCTCATTGTGCATCTAGCGTATAAAGTAGCCATTCTCTTCAGCTTTCAGAACCAAGGTTGCAAATTGATTTTCAGTATAAATTGCTCCATTTGCATGTTTCTTTTTTGTAGTTGTTTTTTAAGTGTATTTTTATTGGAGATTTTCTTTGTTTACAGAAGTATGTGCAATGTTTCTTTTTTCCAAGTAACATTTTTTACAGATCAGTTTCATTTGTTGAGACATTAGGAAGAAAGGGGGGAAAGAGGTGGAGGGGGGAAAGGTGAGTGGGGGTGGGGTCGGGTGGGGGTGTTTCTATTTTACTTAATATATATGTGGGGTTTTGTGTCAGCGTCACTTGTGCAGGTTCTCTGCTGTTCACTTGTGTTCCTTTGGTGGTGAGAGAGGTTGGGGTTGGTCTAGGGTGTGGTTGTTCATTTGTGATTGACTGTGGTGAGCTTTGTTTTCATGTGTGAGTGGAGTGGGTGGGTGTTTTGGATCAGGTTAGCATGATTCTTTATCTCTCAGAACTTGGTTGGAAGCCTTGGGTTTTTCCCTCATCTATAAAACTAGCACTAGTGACGAGTTTCAGAATGCCAGCAACTAACAGACATGTTGAAGGTAGTTTCCATAAGTATGCTAGAGGCAAAGAGGGTTAAAAAAAATGTTTTCCTTTGAATTGGTTCCAATTTATGGCATTCTCTTTTCATTTCAGACTGCAGTTCGTCACGAGTCCTGCAATGGCCTGTATAAATTATCGCTGTCAGGTTTGGATGGGGGAGACTCAATAAACAGATCTTTTCTGCTACTGGCTGCTTCAACGTTGCTCAAGTTTCTTCCTGATGCTCAGGCGTTAAAGCCTATCAAGGTAAAACAACAACAACACGAGCAAACAAACAAACAAACAAACAAACAAGAAACCTAGCAGCTTCATTTGTATGGTATTTGCATTGTGTAGCAAATAAAAACACATTTCTCCCAATTAGATTGATCCACAGTTCTCAGATTTTTGAGTCCAGCCTCCCTAAGGGGGGGAGCAGCAATTGCTAGAGCAAGAGCAATCTTTTCTCTGCCTACTTCCCCCAAGTCCCGATGGTTTGTGCATTTTGATTAGATCAGCAGTTAAAAAGACTGCATGTCTTGCTGGTTTTCCGCAATTTGTAACATTTACTTGTGGACCTACACGTAGCTCTGTAAGATCAGTTCTGTTCTACCTTCCTTCCCATATGCTGTTACTGTCTATCCTGCCAGTGGATGTTACTGCCAGGTTTATAATGTCAGGTGTGGATGCAGTCAGTTTCAGCTTGACATGCCCCTCCTCCCCTTCCACCCCTCTGCTTATATGCTGCTATGTGTATGCTGCTGTAAACTTTTTACGGTTATTAGCCCTAGAATAGATGGGTCATAATTATAAAACTAAGGTTGTTTTGTTGGCATGGCTTACGTAAGCACCGATTCCCGATTTGTATTAGTAAAAGTAAAACAATTTCTCAATTGTTTACCTTTTGGCATTCCAGACCAATAGATCAAGTAATAGTCACCATCTAGTTTTGACCTTTCATCATATTCAGTGTGGGGTTTTTTTGGATCCAAATAGATAAAACAAAGCAAAAACTTTTTATTTCCTCAGATTGAAGATTATGAAGAAGAACCTATCTTACAGTCTGGCTGTAAGGAATATTTCTGGTTGCTGTGCAAACTAATAGATAATATACATGTAAAAGATGCTAGTCAGGTAGGTACAGTTGGTTTTATATTAAAGAATCCCCCACCACCAATTGCTCCCTGCAACCTTGCTCCTTAGAAACTGAGGCAGGTTTGACTATACAGTCATACCTCTGGTTACGTCCGCTGCGGGTTGCGTTTTTTCGCGTTACGAACGCGGCAAACCTGGAAGTGTTTATTTCCGGGTTCCGTCGCACGCACAGAACCGTTCTGCGTGGTCTGCGCATGCACAGAAGCGTTCTGCGCAGGTCACACATGCGCAGAAGCACAATATCACTTTCCGGGGTGCAAACGGCACCCCGGAATGGATCGTGTCCGCAACCCGAGGTACCACTGTACTCGGAGGATGGGTTAAGAAGCCTTAAGAACTGAAAAATGCAATCCTTGTAGCTGTTCTGTTGACCCATTCCTACGCACATTCAGACAAAAATGGCTTTCTTCAGGAGCCTGAATGGGACCTGTCTATATATACAACGCACACAAGGCCAGTGAGTTTGGCTTTTTAGTTCAGACAAACAAAACTTGCTACTTTTCTTCTCATCCATGCCAGCTTAAGACAGATAAGGCTCTCCACTGTTGGTTTGCAACCAAGCAGGATTCAACTGTGTTTGTCAGAGCTGATCAGTGCTTGAGCACAGCCAATTGGATAAGTATCGGAGGAAAAAAAGGCTTACCTAACACTTACTTAAGAAAATGCTTGGCGAACGTCAGCATGACTAGTTTCTCCAGTCCAAAAGAGCTTTAGGCTTGGTTTTCTTACACAACAGCTCCCTGTGCCAGACAGCAGACCTCTGTTGCATGAAAGGAATTTCAAAAGCTTGTCATACTGTTTTGGAGGCCTGCTGGTCAAAGGAAGAATTTCTGAATTTCCACTAGGCTTGCCCAGGAAAATGGGTGCACCTGATTTATTTATTTATTTCATAAAATTTATACACTGCTTAATTGTAGGGAGAAAAAAACCCTCAAAGCAGTTTAGCAAAAAAAATGAAAAAATTGAATACTACCCTATAACTTTATTTTCAAAGGAGAAAATCCTTTTCTTTGTACAAGAGTGAGACTAAAATTGCACACAGTACCTTTTTATTGCATAACCCAACCAGTATATTCCACCAATTTATTTATATTTACATCTACATTTTTCTCTCTCTTTAGACCACATTGCTTGATTTAGATGCCTTAGCAAGACATTTGGCAGATTGCATTCGAAGGTAAGCTTTAAATTTGCTTGTTCACTTTTGGGCGTATTTTCAGTAGCAGAGTATTTGTTTTAGCTGACAGACACTCAATTTGCATTTTACAGCAGAGAAATCCTTGACCATCAAGATGGCAACATAGAAGATGATGGCCTTACAGGTCTGCTCCGCCTGGCAACAAGCGTTGTCAAACACAAACCGCCTTTTAAATTCTCCCGAGAAGGGCAGGTAAGAACTCGACCTGCTCTCCCACCACATTTTGTTCAGAACCTTGGACGCAAACCAGAGACAGTTATGCTTTTTAAAGGGAAATTTTCACCGTAAGCCCAGTTTATTTCATGAAACTTCTGCATGCCTGACTTTCTCTGTAGAGCACCACACAAAATTGCCATTAATATAACCTTAGCTGTTATACTTCTCTCATATTGCAGGAGTTCCTGAGAGACATCTTCAATCTTCTGTTCTTGCTGCCAAGCCTAAAAGACCGTCAACAGCCGAAGTGCAAGTCTCATTCTTCAAGGGCTGCTGCTTATGACCTGTTGGTAGAAATGGTAAAAGGTTCCGTAGAGAACTACAGGCTGCTCCACAACTGGGTTATGGCACAGCACATGCAGTGTAAGGATATTTTGTTAGTTTCTCAGCATTTGAGGATGAGCAGGGTGTTTTCATTGTCTTTGCTTGCCTTAGAATTTTTGGATGTTTATTGAAAAAATGAGGTGCCCTTTTTGCTCACCCCTTGCGAGAAGCCTTTCCTTCCTTGACAAGCAAGAATCTGTTTGCTTTTGCTTTTTAAGGAGAGATCTTCGCTGCTGCCATTTTCTGGCCAAACTGAGAAAATGCTGGCGTTTCTTGCTTGTTCTCCGGTTCCATGTTCAGTATTAATCAGCGAAAGTAGAACAGTGCCAGCATCCATTTGGCTTTCATTTCAGTGCCTTCTTTTGGCTCAGTAAATGGATCTGAACACAAGAAGAGCCTGCAAGATCGGGCCAGCGGTACATCTGGTCCAGCATCCTGTTCTCGCAGTGGCCAACCAGATGCCTGTGGGGAAACCCTCAAGTGTGACCAGAGCACAAGAGCTCTCCCCCCCCCCTGTAGTTTCCAGCAACTGCCTGCAGAAGCATTACTGCCTCTGACCATGGAGGCAGAGCATAGCCATTGTGGCTAGTACCCATGGATAGCCTTGTCCTCTGTGAATTTGTCTAGTCTTTCAAAGCCATCTAAATTGGCACCCATCGTTGTCTCCTACGGGAGCAAGTTCCATTGTTTAAATGTGCTACACGAAGAACTACTTACTTTTATGTGTCCTGAATTTTCCCAACATTCAGCTTAACTAACATCAAATGTATAACACATTAACATAAAATCAGACAATCAGTTCAAATACATCCTAAAATCAAATCGGGATCAGAATAAAATCCAATCAGATGGCAACCTGCAGATTAGGGTTGGGACCTTAAATGCTCACCAGGCGCAACTGTTTGTGCTGAACTTATATGGGCCTGTGAGAGAAATTGGGAGGCCACTTTCATGCAAGTTCTTATGAAAGGGGAGGGAGAGTCAGACTGAACCCTGACCAAAGGCCTGGCGGAACAGCTCCACCTTGCAGGCCCTGCGGAAATATGCTAAATCCCACAGGGCCCTGGTCTCTTGTGAGAGAGCGTTCCACCACGTCGGGGCCACAGCCGAAAAGGCCTTGGCCCTGATCGAGGCCAGTCTAATCTCCTTGAGGCTTGGGACCTCCAAAATGTTATTATTTGTGGACTGTAAGGTCCTCTGTGGAGCATACCAGGAGAGGCGGTCCCATAGGTACGAGGTTCCTAGGCCATTCATTGGATGTCCACAAGTGTTGACGAGAGAGCAGGGGGAAACATGTTTCTATCCACTTTTTCCATGGCATGCACAATCGTATAACCTTCTGTCCTCCAGACTAAAGTCTCAAATACTGCAACCTGTCTTCATAGGGGACTTGCTGCACCCCCTTCACCATTTTGCTTGCCCTTTTCTGAGCCTTTTCCAACACAACAACATCTTTTTCAAGTTGTGGCGGCTGGAACTGTACACAGTATTCCACTGATGGGTAGTTGCCAGCATATAACATTGGGTTCACCCCTCCAGCAAGTTGATCCCTACTGGCATTTATAGCTGCGTGCACTGAAAGGTTCATATTAGTGTTGCAAAGAAGCAGAGTGCTCATAGTCATGCCACACAAACTGGAGCTGTTTGCTTTTCAGAAGAGGATAGACCTGCCTGTGGAACTGCCCTCCTTTTCTTTCCAGGAAACGAGCTAGGTATAGCCTTCATACGCTGCCTTCAGAACGTTATCTTTTATTTCCTACTTTAAAGAGGGGAGCTGGTTCCAGAGGCAGTGCGGAAGTGGTGTGTGAGTGCTGAATTTCTGCACAATGCAGAAATGCGGTGCCTTGGGCAGCTTTCACAATGCAGTGGTACTTGGTTTTTTAACATAATCTGTTCTGGAAGACCATTCGACTCCTGAAACGTTCGAAAACAGAAGCCGTTACTTACGGAAAACTCAATACAGAAGCCACATGGCACATTCGATTTCTGAAAAGCCTTTGAAAACCGAAGCAGTTACTTCTGGGTTTTCGGCGTTCGTAAACCGAAACGTTTGACTTCCGAGACGTTCGAAAATCAAGGTACCACTGTATAAACCCAAACATAGTTTGGTTAGGAGAAGAGACAATCAGAGTTCACTGGTGGCCATTCTAACTTGTCACAGATAATACTGGGTTTCAAATAACAGTCTGATTAAGAAATAAAATTGCCATTTCTTCCAGCTTCCCATGCACCTTACAAGTGGGATTATTGGCCGCATGATGATGTCAGAGCTGAGTGCAGGTTTGTGGGTCTAACCAACCTTGGAGCAACGTGTTACTTGGCATCAACTATTCAGCAGCTGTATATGATACCAGAAGCCAGGCAAGCCATCTTCACTGCAAAGGTATGACCTTCCTTGTTCAGCAGGAAGCAAGTTTTCCACTGTAGATGGGGTGGTGTAGTGATTAGGCAAAGAGTTAATTTAGCAACAGTGAATAATAGTCTTAAGCAATATTGCTCAGTGGTGAAATACATGCAGAATGTCGCCCTAGTTAAAGGAATCTCGGGTATCAGTGTTAGAATCATAGAGTTGGAAGAGACCACAAGGGCCATCCAGTCCAACCCCCAGCCAAACAGGAAGGCTCCTGCCTGCCTGAGACCCTGAAGAGTAGCTGCCAATCAGAATAGACTGCAGTGGCATAGATTGACCAATGATATGACTTGCTCATATGCTCAATGTAACATTTACCCCTTTCAACGTCTACTCATCAGAATCCAGCACTGTAGGGTTGGTGCTGACCTCAGTGTAACCAAGTCAGAGGCCAAAGTTGAAGTGGGAGTTTGTTTTCTGAAATTGGTCAACTGCAGAAGGACAGTGTATTATCTTGTGGAAAGAGATAGAGAGAATTCCCATCAATATGCATACATTGATGCAATAAGTCAGTAGATAAACTCCGCCCTCCCCCAGCCTAAAATAAGTAATTCATTTCCCAATTCATGAATACAACTGAATAAATGAAGTCTAGCTTTTCTGGAACGGTTTTAATCCGGCTACATTGTGAAATGCTGTAATCCTACAGTTTTCTCCAACTTTAAATTTAAGAAAAGGGTTTGTTTTCATAACCTACAAACTTCACCAAATAACATTCCTTTTCCCACTCTCACATCTTTTTTAAAAAGTATTCCGAGGATATGAAGCACAAGACCACCCTCTTAGAACTTCAGAAAATGTTTACACATCTAATGGTAAGTTTGGGAAAGTGCTTATGAAAATAAATGCTTAGTTTTGTATTTGATGACCTTAATAGCGGTCTGCTGGTCTATGACTGCATGCTGCGGTGGTGGAGCATAATAGGTTCTTATGTTTTAACTCCAGAGGCATCCATTATGTTGGTGGCATCCATATGATTTGCTCAAGGCAAAGACATGTATCTGAAGTTTTATTTATTATTATTATTTTATTTATTTAATCTGTATACTGCCTTTCATCCAAGGATCACAGGGTTCTTTTTTTAGTCCTCTTCTGGCACTTCCTCCAGTTTCACCCTACCTTCACCCAGGCAGAGGCTGTGCCTCTCTTACAGCTCAGGGCTGTGCATATAGGGCTAAATATATTCTTTCCTTAGTAGTACTGCTGTTTCTGCTACCCTTGTGTGTGTCCTGTACCCGGACAGATGACTTCACTGCAGTTGGAGCTTTCTCAAGCACTAGGAGTTTAAATCATGCCTCATTATTTTTTGCAGCCGAAACAGAAAGCTTTATAATGCTTTGCCCGCAGAGAGTGCAAGCAGGTGTCACGAGTTGGAAAATGCCTCTGAGCAAGCTGGTTTTCCTTCCCTCCTTCTTTATCAAGATGCATAGCTGTCAACTCCCCCCCCCCCTTTTAAGGGAAATTCCCTTATTCCGAATAGGATTCCTCGCAAGAAAAGGGAAACGTTGACAGCTGTGTCAAGACGTACTGCCAAAAAAAATAATTAATTAAGGAATCCCTTCCTACAAGGATAAATCTAAACGCCCTCACAAACATTATTGGAGAGGCTCATTTTGCTCATCTGAATCCTCAGTCTTAATGCCAAATCCAAACATCCCACTTTTTCAAAAGAGCACTTTTCTGAGTTTCCTTAACAAGCATTCTGAGCCACCTGAAACTTGCCCCATCAGTTCTGACCATCTACAGTGGCACCTCCGGTTACGAACTTAATTTGTTCTGGAGGTCCATTCTTAACCCGAAACTGTTCTTAACACGAGGCGTGTTTTTGCTAATGGGGCCTCCCACTGCTGCCTCGCCGCCAGCGCGCAACCTCCACTCGCAGCCCTGGGCAAAGTTCGCAACCAGGAGCATCTACTTCTGGGTTAGCGGAGCTCATTACCTGAAGTGTTTGTAAGGAGGACGGTACGTAACCCGAGGTTCCACTGTATTCTGCCTGCACACAGGCAAAGTTGAGGACTGGCACACCCTCTCAGGTTCAGAAAGCCCCTATTCAGGAAGCCTCCTCCTCTCACACTTTAAGCATGTAAGATTCTGGCTATGTATTTTATGTTATGGCACAGCCCCAATTTTGTGTTATGTGACACCCTCATGGCAGGTATTTTGTGACTGGTATTCACCGTGCTTTCTCAAAATTTCAAATGTGCCCTTTGCCTCAAAAAGCTTGGCAGTATATGAAGAAAATACCCTAAATCATGACCCAAATTTATGGCAGTTAGGTCACCATATGTGGCACTGCACTGCTGGAAAGTTATGATAATAGTACTTCAAATATTCTGAGGTCAGAGTTCCAATCCCATTGCCAAAAAAATACCCATGCATTTGCTTGCCCCTAAATGATGGGATTCATTGAGAAGTCAAGATACGGAGAAAATGATGAGTTTTGAATCGACTCAATATGATGTTGCATCTCACAATTTATTCATAACACGTTTGAGTCTGCCCGGTGTTCTGGTCATGGGATTTCAGCTGTTATAGAAAACATTTCTTAGCTCCCAGAAGAAATGTCCTCCACATTTTGTTGTTGTTGTTGTTCAGTCGTTCATTTGTGTCCGACTCTTCGTGACCCCATGGACCAGAGCACGCCTATCCTTCACTGCCTCTCGCAGTTTGGCCAAACTCATGTTAGTAGCTTTGAGAACACTGTCCAACCATCTCATCCTCTGTCGTCCCCTTCTCCTTGTGCCCTCCTCCACATTATAGTCTGAAATAATATCAAGACAATATCTTGATATTACAAATACAGCATTGTAACCTTAATCCCACCCTGTCCTCTAACACTGGCTGCTGGAATGGAAAGTGTTGACTCTTATGAAACTGCAAGGGGTTTATTTTGGCAAGTTGAAGGGCCGTAGTTCAGTGGCAGAGCATCTGTTTTGCAGACAGAAGATACCAGATTCAATCTCTAGCATTTCTTGGTGGCCTGGGAATGTTCCCTATCTGGAACCCTGAAGGGCTGCTCCCAATCAGTATAAACAACACTGGGCTAATGGCCTCACTCTGTATAAGGCAGCTTCTTAGCTTTCAGAAGGTTAGTTTGAACATGTTCGAAGTTTTGGCCCTATAATAGATCAGTAGCCTTCTGTGCAATCTTAGAGCTGCAGAAATCATAATAGCACCCAAAGATACAGTGGTACCTCAAGTTACATACACTTCAGGTTACGAACTCTGCTAACCCAGAAATAACACTTCAGGTTAAGAACTTTGCTTCAGGATAAGAACAGAAATCGTGCTCTGGAGGCGCAGCGGGAGGCCCCATTAGCTAAAGTGGTGCTTCAGGTTAAGAACAGTTTCAGGTTAAGAACAGACCTCCAGAACGAATTAAGTACTTAACCCAAGGTACCTGTGTATCTGCAATAATTATTGTGTGTCTTCTTACTTTTTAAGATTAAAGATTTAATTGCTTCTTTTGCCTGCTTCTGACTGTCTGTTTTCAACATAGGAAAGTGAATGCAAAGCATACAATCCAAGGCCATTTTGCAAAACCTACACCATGGATAAACAGCCACTTAATACTGGTGAACAAAAAGACATGACTGAATTCTTCACAGATCTAATAACAAAAATTGAAGAAATGTCTCCAGAATTGGTAAGCTGTCAGTAATTATTATTATTTTTAAACCAGGCTTCGGATTTCATTTTATTTTATTCTCCTGACTGAAGTAAATTATTTTTTTGACTGAAATAAATTCATTCATTCACAGAAGAATACGGTGAAAACCTTGTTTGGAGGTGTTATCACAAACAATGTTGTTTCCTTGGTGAGTGGCTGCTTAACTTTGCCTGCCAATTTCCCTCCCCACTCCCCAAACCTAGGCTGTTTTCAAGTAGGAATAATTTCACTAATTCCTGTTAATTCTTTTTTTAAAAAAACACCACTGTCCCTTAGGACTGTGAACATGTCAGCCAGACTGCTGAAGAGTTCTACACGGTGAGATGCCAGGTAGCAGATATGAAGAATATTTATGTAAGTGGTACTGAACCTGCAGTGATTGTAGGCCTTTGTTAAGCAAACATATGAAGCAACTGAATGCAGAATCAATGATCTGTCTAGCCCAGTATTACCTGTTTTGACTGTCAGCAACTCAACCACTGAATAATCTCCCCTCCTTATAATAATATATGGCTAAATTCAGCATTGCACTAAGTCATTCTGTCAGTGCAAGTTCTCTGGCACCTCAGACAGAACAATCCACCCTCTCCTCTTCTTGTGTGATGTTTTGAGGGCTCTATACCACCTTGTCCCCTGAGCTGATTTTGGGGATCACATAGAGGGAGGGTTGCATAAGTGGAAGGACTTCCACTGAGGGGATTCCTTTGTTGAATCCTGCACATAATTTTAACAATTCATGCTGACTAAAAACTAGTGGCCGTTCTCCCTTCTGCTGATGGAACCTGCCAATGAAACGCAGAAATGAAGTTGTGTGTGGTGATGCCCCACCCTGTGCTGTGGGCTCCCCTCAATGTCCAGAGGCTTGCAGGGGAAGGAGAGGAACAGCTGAAAATTCCCTCCCTCCACATTCTGCTGACAAATGTCGGCCATCAGCAGAGGAAGCACCACTGGATATAACCTAGTGCCATAACTGTTAAAATAGTGTCCCAACTATCTCCAGAAAGGTAATATTCTGCATATAGCTGCTGTAGGTTTTGCAGTTGGTGATGATGCCAGAAAGAATAATGCATTATTATCCTTTCTATACCAGCACCTTTGCTAACAGCTTAAATGTGGACTTGGGTTTGTTTGTTTGTTTGTTTGTTTGTTTGTTTTGTTTTACAATGCCTTGCATGAGATACAAGTCCAATCTTAGATTGGGGGACACAGTTGCATTTATTAAAAACAAGTATTTGTGTTAGGGCAGGAGTTCACAGTGCTGACTCTACGTTGTGCTCTCTTCTGAAGATACAGCACATCATTTCTCATGCTCAGGTTTTTTTTTCATTTCTTAGTTTCATTTCTTTAGTTTGCACAAATGAATACATAAATAAATAAATAAATAAATAAATAAAAGCTTTTTCCCTTCCTGTTTTACATACAGGAATCCCTTGATGAAGTTACCATTAAAGATACCCTGGAAGGGGACAACATGTATACATGCTCTCACTGCGGAAAGAAAGTACGGGCTGAAAAAAGGTATCATTGAAGGAAAACACTTTGGGATATTTTTTTTTATCTTGTTGATGTTTAATTTTGGTAGACGTTACCAGTCTAAACAGACATAAACCCAGTTCACTCAACAATCCATGGCTTAGTGCAAATGTGTGGATTCCTGGAACAAATATCACAGCTGCTACACTCCTCCCCTGGTTTAGCTGCTGTTGCACTACCCAGGGCTGAGCCAGAGTTTGCCTTATTCCCTCCAAACCAAGGCAAGGCTCTTCTCCCCTAGACAAACTGGGAACAAACCTCGATTTCAGCTCATGGTTTGCCTGGAACGAGACAACTGTGAGCCACGATCTTTATTCTGGGACCTTGCATGCTCATCCTAAACCACGGTTTTGCTTAGGGTTCCATGCCAACTGTGCTGTACATTAGCAATACGTTCTTTCAAAAATAACAGTGGTCCTCGAAAGAAGGCACACCCCACAAGGAATTATTTGCTTGTTTTGTCTTTAGGGCTTGTTTTAAGAAATTGCCTCGCATTTTAAGCTTCAATACAATGAGATACACTTTTAACATGGTCACTATGATGAAGGAGAAAGTCAACACACACTTCTCATTCCCCCTGCGTCTGGACATGACACCTTACACTGAAGATTTTCTTATGGGGAAAAATGACAGGAAAGAAGGTATTTGAATTAAGTTCACCTCCGCAGTTTTGCACCTGGCAAAGTGTTTCAGTTTTGATAATTCCTCTTCATCTATTTGGATATTTCTGGCAACATGGTTTCCACTAGAGTTGGGCAGACACTGTGGTACTTTGGCCCTTCAAGTGATGAGCATTCAAAAAACTTTGTGGGGCTTTTTGAACGTTTTGACGTGACTGGTTAATGGTGCAGTTGATTGCCTGCCTCTCCGTCTTCCCCAAGGAAGAAGATTTGCTTTTAATTACTTTTCTTGCCAGAGCAACCATAATCCAGATTGGGAAGGCCAGCCACTAAGCCTTTCCTGCGTTCATTAAAGGCCTTTCCATCAGTTGTCCCCTTTTCCTTTGTGGAAGAGGAGGGACTTAACAGGGAGGTTAGGAATGGGACCCAGTTTAAGGTAGGCCTATTCAAAGGGGTACTGTGCCCACCTTTTGGGGTCATTGTAATTCATTAAGCAGGAATGCCCATTTATTGGTGCATGTACACACACATTGGGTTGGTGTCTTTCTGCAGGGCTGCCAAATATATTGTAGCTTGTTTGTGCTTTATCTCTTCCAGTAATTAAAAGAATGAGATTCTAAAAGTTGTTATACATTCTTTAAGGTTTCAAGGATGACAGCAACAGTTCCAAAGAGACCAAGAGCTTTGAGTACGATTTAATAGGTGTAACTGTCCATACTGGAACAGCAGATGGGGGACACTACTACAGCTTTATCCGGGATATTGTTAATCCTCATGCATACAAAAACAACAAGTGGTGAGTCATAAATGTTCAATCTTCAACTCGTGTCGCAGTAGATGATTTGTTGGCAAAAAAAACCCCAGAGAGTGCAGGAGGAAAGCTGTATGTAAAAGGAGAAGAGGGAGCATTCTTGATCATCAAATGATGGGTTTGGTAGTATGTTTGAACTGAGCAGTAGTCTTTTTTCAATAGTTTTCAAATATATATTTTCAACCTTACATGTTTCCAGTTTTAGTTATCTTCATTCTGTCCTGGCTTTTGTAGCATTTAGCTAAAATGTGCCATCTAAGTCAGTAGATGAGTAAGCTCATACTATATTTATTTATTTCTTGTAATTTCACATCGAGGACCCTGTGGAATTACAGCCATATTCCATCCAGCAGAGTAAAATGTTTGGTTTGATATAAATCGACTTGATACATGAGTGTAACGTGTTCTGTTTTCTAGGTATCTTTTCAATGATGCTGAAGTAAAGCCATTTGATTCTGCTCAGCTGGCTTCTGAATGTTTCGGTGGAGAAATGACAGTGAGTTGTAATCTCTCTCTTTTACAAGGTCAGAAAGGCACCCACATAGTTGCAGTCCCCATTGGCACTTTTTAAGCAGAAAGAGAAACAGCAGAAAACTGGTACTGTGCCACCTTTCAAATACATTGTGAAATTCTGTAGAGCCTATAATCCCTGTATGAAATGCAAAGACAAGGTTAGATTGTTGTAGTAATCTAACCTAGAGGTTACCAGAGCATAGATGACAGAAGTTAGGCTATCCCTGTCTAGATAGGGGCACAGATGAGCCACCAGCTGAAGCTGATGGAAGGCCACCTGAGCCTCAAGGAGCAAAGCATACAGATGTAGCCTCAAGCAAATACCGTATTTTTTGCTTCATAGGACGCACTTTTCCCCTCCTAAAAAGGAAGGGGAAATGTCTGTGCATTCTATTCAGCGAAGGCCCTGCCCCCGCCGCCAGCGCACTCCGCTCACAAAAGTGGAGCACGCTGGCGGCAGCTTTGGCGGGGGAAGGAGAAGAGCGACCCGGGCTGCTCTTCTTCTCCCCCCGTTCCCACCGCCAGTGCGCTCCGCTCACAAAAGTGGAGCGCGCAGGCAGCAGCTTCGGCTGGGCTCCCCCTGCCTCCCCCGCCCCCTTCGCCGGTGTCACCACCTCCCCAGCTGGCTTTAAAAAAGTGGGGGGAACACACAGCGTCATGGCATCTCCCCCCCACCCCTTTCGCCGGTGTTGGTGGAGAAAGTGAAAGCCCGACAGCATCGCTACCGGGCTTCCCCTGCCTCCACCGCCACTGCCTCCTCCGCTCCTCCTCCAGAGGAGGAAAACCAGAAAAAAAAAATTCTTGTTTTCCTCCTCTGAAAACGAGGTGCACCCTATGGTTCGGTGTGCCCTATGGAGCGAAAAATAGGGTAAATCTTCCTTACTTTCAAGTAAGAGTGCTTTTGTTGTGCTTTGGGATGGGAGTGATTACCTTAGGAAATGCAATGGGGCTAAACATATTTGGAGATACCAGTTCATAGCTTCACATTGCCATGACTTTTGAGTAGGTGCAGTTATGCCAGTCACATCAGATATGTCATGTATTTTAATTACAATGTAGGTACTAACTTATTTCCACATTTCACTGTTGCACCAACTCATAACAAAACCGAACTTGGAAAGTTAGATCCCCTTTTTTGTTCTCAAGGACTCACAGTAGTGATCAAAGGTGCTGTAGCTGGAAAATCAATCATGAAGCTATGAAGAGAATTAAATTCTGTGCCAATAAATGGGTGTAAAATTGTACCATGTCATGCATGCAAAACAGCCATGACAGAAAGGATGGCTCTTTTTTGTTTAAAAAAAAAACCTTTTCCTTCTTTCAGACAAAGACGTATGATTCTGTTACTGATAAATTTATGGATTTCTCCTTTGAAAAGGTACTTTGCTTTATCCTTCAGTTTTGAAAAGAAACTCATCATAATGTTTCTCCCTCTTTCTGTTTTGAATTAACGCTGTTGGGTTTTTTGCTTCCCCCAGACCCATAGTGCATACATGCTCTTTTATAAACGGATGGAGCCAGAAGAAGAGAATGGCCGAGACTACAAATTTGATGTTTCGTCTGAGTTGCTAGAGGTATATATGGCTACATTTAAAATGACAATGCAAACTTTTAAGGATTCTTTTTCCGACTATCTTTATTAGCAATTTTATCTTGCCACTTTCAGCCAGCCATTTGCTTTAAGCTCACCAAGTGACTGAAAAACTGATCTTCCTCCCTTGATGGAGCTGCAAAATGGGATATAATCAAATTAGTGGGTACAAATACTTTGCTGGCTTCTATGCTGTAATACCGCTCAAGGACCATGAGTTTGTGCCTGTGTCAGCGAGTTCTCATTGCACTGTGGATCACCAGGGTGTTGAAATACAGCCAAACCTCGGCTCCCGAACGCTTCCTTTGCCGTCCGTTTTGGCTCCTGAACGCCAGAAACCCGGAAGTAATTGTTCCGGTTTTCGAACGTTTTTTGGAAGCCAAACATCCGGTGTGCCTTCCGCTTGTCAAACATTTCAGAAGCTGACCGGGCTTCCGGAACAGATTAACTTCGACCACTGAGGTTTGACTGTATCCAAAAAGTTAGAAAGCATGTTTAGTATTATGATTGCTAGGTTAGTTGAGTACTTTGGTTTAGATAAAGCATTGGGAAGAGCATGCAGCTGTGTGTGTGGGGGGGGGGGGATACATTCTTTTGTATGCAGGCAGTTCAGTTTTCAGTCCGTGGCATCTCCAAAAAAGAGCCCTAGGGACAAGTCTGGGAGAAACCTCTGCCTGATACATAGGGATGCTGCTGCCAGTGATAATGAATAATGCTGAGCCTGACTCTGTACATGGCAGTTACATATATTTTAAAAAAATGTGGCTTGGATCCTAAGATAAATTTGCTTAAGGTAATTTTTCATGGAAGTTGAAAGTTTTTCATCCCCTATACACCCCCCCACAAAGAAACAGAGTTTGGCCCTATTGCACAATATGAGAATGGGGGTGTCGGTGGAGGAGGGACAGTCTTGGGATCCAAGCCTGTGAGTGGAACCCAACTGCGCCGTTCCGTTTGTGCAAACAGGATTTCCCCTTCCACTCCTCTCACCTGCCGCCCCGCCCCCTGTGCACCACCTGAAATCTGCTCTTGAGGGTTGGGGCACCCTCCAGCACAGATTAAGGAGGTGCTGCAGGACGGAGGAGTGGAACATGCACCTCCATTACATCCGCTGGAGCAACACTGGATCCCATCCTACGAGTTTGGCATTGCTCCTTTAAGAGGACACAATGACCTGGTAGGTTAGCAGTGAAACATGCCGCCCTGCGAGTTGCATGGAGGAAAATGAGTAGACCAGGCATAGGCAAACTTGGCGCTCCAGATGTTTTGAGACTACAAGTCCCATCATTCCTGACCACTGCTCATGTTAGCTAGGGATGATGGGAATTGTAGTCCCAAAACATCTGGAGGGCCGAGTTTGCCTATGCCTGGAGTAGACCATAGCCTGGGGAGGGGGAGGAGAGAGAGATTTTCAATATGTATTCATTGTTTTTTTTCTTATCTGGCCTGCTCCAAATACTCCCAGGACAGGGTACATAATTGATTTCTCTCTCTTTCTCCCTGCCTGTATTTCACTATCACTGATATCACACTTACTTTACATATCAGCTAACTTTGAACTATTGTGTTAAGTTTAAATTGCCGTGTAAGAGAGAAGGTTCCTTACTGAAGGCTTTGGCTCTTGCTTTCCGGATTGTATGGCTCTGAAGGAGTAAACAGCTTTGCACTTGCTTTTTCTCTTCAGTGGATATGGCATGATAACATGCAGTTTCTTCAAGACAAGAATATTTTTGAGCATACGTATTTTGGGTAAGCTATGCTTGACTTGAGAACATTAAAAAAACAAACAAACTCTTACCCAGATTTTAAAATTCAATTTAAGTAACTGATAACATATTTATCTGGCCTAGGTTCATGTGGCAATTGTGCAGTAGCATCCCCAGCACTTTACCAGATCCAAAAGCGGTGTCTCTGATGACAGCCAAGGTAGGATTCCTTATCACATTTTTAAAGCCCATCTTTTACTGTTGGTTCAGTGCACTCTGTGTGACTGTCAATTATTGTCTTACAGTTAAGCACCTCTTTTGTCCTCGAAACATTTATCCATTCAAAAGAAAAGGTACGTTGCTAATTTAACACAGGCATAAAATTGCTTAAGAAAAATTGCTGCCCTTCAGTTTGTGGAACTAAAAACAAAGCAGAATTTGTAACTAATTGATTTTGCCTCAAATGATGCATTGATCCAGGCTCCAAATGTATGGCTTTTTGTAAAACCCTTTGAAGCAGCGTGGACCAATTTGTTATATATGTATTTTTCCTCTCCCAAGATTTGGTCATCTTTACTTCAGGGCCATTCCATTGTCACGGGTGGGACACTTTGACCATGTTTTTTGGTATTCACACATGTGTAACAATGTAAATATACATAAAAATTAGCAACCAAAATTTAAACTATGTTCTTAATAAGATACTGAACATTTTACTAATGTTTTATTATTTTTATGGATATTTTTGACAATTTTATTAAATGTTAAAAGTGTTGTCACGGGTGGGACAAAAAAAGGACATGGAGCTTGAGATAAGTTTGATTTATGGAAAAACTCTGTGAGTTGGGAGGTGACTCAATGATAAACTCAGCATATCTGTTTAAATCAATGTTTATTGGTTACAACTATGCAATCAGGAATTAAGTTTAAGAAATTTAATGATACAAAATTAAGGAAAAAATGCTGTCACGGGTGGGACAATCATCAGAAAACTTTTAATTTGAACACTTCTGTGAAGACAACGTGGGTGGACTTTTGAAAAGAAGGTCCATAAAATAAACTTCTTTTGTCTTTAGCTTTTAAAAAAATGGTTAGACTGCATGTTTGGAATCTTCCTTACCAAAGTCCAGTGCTCATCTAGCATTCTTATCAGGCTCATTTTTCACGGAATGGCCCTTCAGACTTCATACAAGATTAATCCATATACACAAACTATATTGCGTCATAAGCAAATTAAATGTGTGTTTTAAGCACAAGGCATGCAAATGAATGCATACAGATGCACCTTGGAAGTCGGATGGAATCCTTTCCAGAAGTCCATTCAACTTCCAAAACGTTCGTGAACCAAGGCGCAGCATCTGATTGGCTGCAGGAAGCTTCTGCAGCCAATCGGAAGTTGCGTTGGACGTTCGGGTTCCAAAGAATGTTTGAAAACCGGAACAATCACTTCCAGTATTCAATCGTTTGGGAGCCAAAAGGTTCGGCAACTAAGCCATTTGAATTCCAAGGTACGACTGTATTTTAGACTATATAGCCGAAGATGACTCTAGCATGTGGCACAAACCATTTTATTAAAGGAAACACTTTCAGTAAGGAAGATGTGGAAGGGTACCAACCATTCCTTGTGAGATACCTGTTTCTTTTAACTGTTTTTTTATATAGCCATGCAATACCAATTTTAGGTTTCATTTAGTTTTCTGCTTTCTTTAGCCTACAATGCTTCAGTGGATCGAACTGTTAACCAAACAGTTTAACAACAGCCAAGCTGCTTGTGAGGTAAGATTGAAATGAACATTTTTAATTGTAGTTTGTGCTGTAAGAGATGAATATGATAGATGCAGAGAGAGTACTTCTCCCCAGCTATATTTATTTAGAGGAGATCTAAAACAATAATTAGGCATTTACCAGGGTACTTTTGGTAAAGCATGTTGGATCAGGCAAAAGATTGTAAGACAGGAATGTTGATATTCTGAACGGCCTTTGGTGAGACAGCAATATATGAGAAGGACACAAAAAGCTGGAGATATGTTGGTGTGGTACAACGCAGCCTTTGCCACATGCTGAGTGGAGCTGATGGAGATTATGGTCCAAAGTATCTACATTATATCCAGGTCTGCATATCACAAACCAGAGTGCCTCGTAAATAGAGAGCAACAAGAGATAGTAACGCCTGCAGAACCTCTCCAGTATTCAGACTTGGGATCTAGATCATCACTGTAGATCAGATTCTGCTAGAAGGCAGGGAAGGCCAAGTTCTTTAGGTCAAGAAAACTCCGTAACTTAATCTGTTCAAATCAAAAAGGAACCTGCAAGTTCTGGCCATGGGGCTGTTCTCCCCACTTCTTCCATGAGTAGTAAATAATTGCTAGATCACTTTGGGGCTTTTACACATATGCTTCTTTAATTAATTATAATAAAATACCATGCAGCTTTATTAAGGTGTAACACATTAGAAAAGGCTGTTTCACTTAAAATAGAGTGTGGACTGAATTGTGATCAATGTTTTTTTTTTCTTCCCAGTGGTTTCTGGATCGTATGGCTGATGATGACTGGTGGCCCATGCAGATTCTAATAAAATGTCCCAATCAGATTGTGAGACAGGTGAGCAAAATGGACCATGCAATCTGCCATGTAAAATTGTTGTTGCTATTTGAGCTTAAGCTGTCTCTGGTGTGTAGCCATTTTTGTTCTTTTCCCTTTCCTTGATACGCCCAGAAAATCCTGGGCTGCTGTCTTCTCTGTCCGCTAGTAGGCTAGAATTAATTTTAGCCATTTAAGCACTCAAAATGTTTAATGCCCTCAATCTGCGTGCACAATTAATCCTTCTATACAATTGAAGTGTTCGTTGTTTTCCAAGTCATTAGCTCTGAAGCAGTTTGGCTTTGGGCGTGCTTTTATACCGAGGAAGAACTGGGTGCACATGTTCACTTGAGAATTGAAGTTCATGTACAAAATGGATTGCAAAAGAGTTACTTTTAGATGTGCTATTTTGCAAAAAGTGGAAGCCTGTTCACACAGACAGCATTGTATACAACCCATTCAAGCCATTTTTTTCTGTTGGTTGGCTTGACATCCACTCTGAAACTCAAAAACTTGCTCAGTATTTTATGACACTTCCAATTTGTACTACTTATAGTTCCCTACCATGGCTTGTGACTTTTTCTTAACATATCAATGCTGCTGCCTGCAATTTTACAGGTGTGAGAGATGTATGTGTTTGCAAACATGTAGATTTACACTTAAAACATCTCAGCCAGTTGTATCCCTCTTTTAACTGGTGGGAATTGAAGCTCATCAGAGTAGACCTCCATGGTTGGGTAATCCAGAATCTGGCCTCCTAACGCAAACCAGTTCCCTGTCATGGATGAAGTGGTATTTAGGTACATGCAAGGGAAACACAAGATCAGTTTAATCATGGCTGATCCTTTGAACAATGTAGTCCTAGAATCCTCTGTTCTTTGAAGTCCTATTAAAATTATCTGTGAAGTCCCAAACAAAGTCACCTTCCAACTCTTATTTTACAGATGTTCCAGCGCTTGTGTATTCACGTGATTCAGCGGCTGAGGCCTGTCCATGCTCATCTTTACTTGCAGCCAGGAATAGAAGACTGGTAAAACATTTGTACCTGATAACGTTTTCTTCTTAAAAGTTATTTCAGCTATTCAAAACGCTTGTTTTATTATTAAAAGCAATCATTAGAAAGCATTAAAAAATACATAATCAGACCTTTCTGTTTCAGGCAGTTTGTTTTTATATTGCTGTGTGGTCACAAGACTGAGTAAAATGGAACAAGTTCTAAACAGCTTCCCTCTGTAGACTGTGATTTGTCATCTTCAGCCTTACCCTATGCATGTTTTTGTTCTGAAGTACGTCCTACTGAGTTCAATAGGACTTTTTTTAACCCGGTAAACGTGCATAGGATTGCAGTCTTAGCTGTAGTGCATAGAATGCCTAAGGATAATGCAGTATGCACATAAACATGGAATCTTTGAACATCCCTTTAGATTGGCCTGAGATCGCTTTTTTCCTGCAGAGTCCTTAACAATACATTGAATGATTCAAATTGAAATGTCTTTTCAGTTCGGATGACATGGATGGCCCTGTGGAAGATATTGGTAGTCGCTCGTGTGTAACCCGCTTTGTGAAGACTCTGTTGTCAATTATGGAGCATGGTGTTAAACCTCACAGTAAACATCTCACAGAGTACTTTGCCTTTCTTTATGAATTTGCCAAAATGGGAGAAGAGGAGGTGAGTGCAGCTTTGGTTGGTCTGATTCTCTCTGGACTCCGCAGTTTCTATTTGGGAATTTGTATTTGTGTGTGTGTGTGTGACCATGCTGCTGTGCAATCTGCTGTCTCAGATTTTTGTTACTGTACACATTTTTAAAATCTTTGTGCCTTTGTTATATCTTGTCAGAGAGGGAGAAAAACCAACCTTTGGATGGGAGGTGGGCCATAAATAACTAGAATCAGTAAATAAACTATATTGCTTACACATTCCAATACTTTTCAACTGTTTCCAGAGCCAGTTCTTGCTTTCACTGCAAGCCATATCAACAATGGTCCATTTTTACATGGGAACCAAAGGACCTGAAAATGTAAGTCTTAAGATTTTCACCTTTCCAGCTAAGTGATAATGTTCGTTTCCCCACACCTCATGTTGACAACATATTAAGTGAATGCTAAAATGGTGGAAATAGATTTATTAATGTGAGCCCTTTTTTAAGAGTCGTTTTTGTAAACTGTGTTTTATGGTACCTGGGAGTGCCTTGAAAGTTCTTAAACGAGAAGGTCACTGATGAGGATGAACTTGGGCTCCTGATTTCCCCCTTCAGTGCACGGGTTCCTACAGGTGTATATGGTGCTCCATAATGTGGGAAGATGCTTAAAGCCCAGGAGGTCTGGCTCAAACCCCATGTGGGCTTGGAGTTGAATCCTTGTCATTGCGCTTCACTTAAAAGGCTAGTTGGAAAAATAACGTGAAAGGACAATAAAGGCAACACCTGTCTGATGCATAATGGGAGGGATTTCCAAAGGCCCTATTCCTACATTGTATGGGATGGATCTCCTGATGAGCTCGTATCTGTCGGAAGCCCTCTCATTAAGCTACCCTTGTGGTTAAGTCCCGATGCAGAGTAACTTGATTGATTATTATAATAAATGGCCTTTATAGTTAGTGCTTTCTGAACATTCCAAGGATTTCACATATATTACCTTAGAGCAGTGGTGGTCAAACTTGTCCCTCCAGCTGTTTTGGGACTACAACTCCCATCATACCTAGTTAACAGGACCAGTGGTGAGGGATGATGGGAATTGTAGTCCCAAAACAGCTGGAGGGACAAGTTTGGCCATCACTGCCTTAGAGGCATTATCCCTGTGGGTTTATATCACTACCCCATATTACAAAAGAGGCCAGGACCAAGAGAATCCCAGGGAATGATAAAGTGAAAAGGTTCATCTCTCAGTCAGACCTGCAAGGTGATTTCTTTCAGCTTGCCATGAGAATTACATGTGGGTTGTTGTTGTTGTTGTCTTCCCCCCCCCCCCCGGTCCCTTAGCCACAAGTTGAAGTATTATCAGAAGAAGAAGGAGAAGAGGAAGAAGAGGAGGAGGATATTCTTTCTTTAGCAGAAGAAAAATACAGGCCTGCTGCACTTGAAAAGATGATAGCTCTGATAGCTCTTCTGGTTGAGCAGTCCCGCTCAGAGAGGTAAGGAGCAGCCACACACAGGCACAGCTTCTTGCTTGGATTTACCAGTGGCCCTCGAGGCCTTTTTGGCTGCCCGTTTAAGTGCAGTTAGATGCAAAACTCGGGTGCACTCACCTCACTTATTTTTTGAGTGGTGCCCCTTGTACAATGGAGCTGGGCTGACCACTGGAGGTGGCTGGTGGTGGGGCTTCCAAACTCCGTAGCAGGAGTAGTGGAGAGATTGCACTTACCAGCAGCATGAAGCAAGCAAAGTGAGGGCCTACCTCTCTACAATCTGTTCTTGCTCACCTAGTGGAGAAGCACTGACTTTCTGTATGTGCAACCTTGCATGGATCACTCTGAAAGAATGAACATTACAGGAAAGCAACTCTGTTACTTTTTCCAAGCCCAGTAGATTGATGAAATGAATCAGTTTGGTTTTTTAAATTGTGTTTTTAGGCACTTGACTTTATCCCAGAATGACATGGCAGCTTTAACAGGAGGCAAGGTAAATATATTTGGATGTTGGAGAAGTACAACTGTTTTCAAATGCGCCTTATTAAAAAATGTCTGCTGTACTGACACCTTTGGATTTGTTTCAGGGTTTTCCTTTCTTGTTTCAACATATCCGCGATGGTATAAACATCAGGCAGACCTGCAATCTTATATTCAGCCTTTGCCGGTACAATAACAGACTTGCAGAACATGTACGTATCAGCTGCTGTTGACTCTGTTTGTTCTAGGAGCTTCACTGGGAAAGTTGCACTGGAGTTGCATATATAATCGAAGTTTTCCTTTCTCTCTTACAGATTGTTTCCATGCTTTTCACATCTATAGCCAAGTTGACTCCTGAGGTGCGTACGGTTATGGTATTGCTACCAATTTACTGGCCTGACATTTGCTTCTATACTTCTACAGATTAGTGTGGGCCTGTATAAAACTTTAGCAGCCAGTTCCTCTCAATTTCTCCATTTGTGCCCTCCTAAAAGACCTGGCGTAGGGACCCAGGTGGCACTGTGGGTTAAACCACAGAGTCTAGGGCTTGCCGATCAGAAGGTCGGCGGTTCGAATCCCTGTGACGGGGTGAGCTCCCATTGCTTGGTCCCAGCTCCTGCCCACCTAGCAGTTCGAAAGCACATCGAAGTGCAAATAGATAAATAGGGACCGCTCCGGCGGGAAGGTAAATGGCGTTTCCATGCGCTGCTCTGGTTTGCCAGAAGTGGCTTTGTCATGCTGGCCACATAACCCGGAAGCTGTCTGTGGACAAACACCGGCTCCCTTGGCCTATAGAGCGAGATGAGCGCCGCAACCCCAGAGTCGGACACGACTGGACCTAATGGTCAGGGGCCCCTTTAACTTTAAAAGACCTGGCATTCTCAAGTTAAAAGGGTTGATGGGAAATACCACTGCCTAACTCAGGTGCCAGTCAGATGAAGCAGGGCTAATATATTCTTAAGGCCAAGATTTCGCCACGTAAAAAGAATAGACTCCGGGGTGGAATTGCATGGCCCAGAGGCTGGTGTCTCTGATTATGCCCTGTCCCTTTCTACTATATAATGAATAGCTGCTGTTCATTCTTGTGGGGGAAAGTGCTGAATCTGAGAACAAAGTATACTTGGTCTGCCCTGACAGTGGGTCGCTTCCATTGAAACGGACCCTATATGGAGGATAATGCCATTTGAGATAATGCCTATTGAGATTCCCAATAACTGGTATTCACAGGAAAAGTCTGGTGCTAAACCTATGCTGCCTTTTGGGGAAAAGGCTCAGGAGTAAACCCTACAAACATCCAGAGTGGGGTCCCTAAGACGGTTGGATGTTGCTTTGTATGCTGCTGCTGCAGCCAAGCTGGTACCAGACATATTGCTCTGCTTTCCTTTGAACCATATCAGTGAGGCCGAGAGGGGGGTTTTGTCGTCTGGGCAGCCCAGGACCTCCATACGCACTGCCCAGGCTTGCACCCCAGGGAGGTCACTTCAGTGCTGCTAATAGTGCGGTTTAATTTCACTGCTGAAGGCACACTACACTCCATTGTCTCTTGAGACAGGCGGATGCCAACAACTGCCTTCAGCAGTCAGTGTAGAACATAGCCACCATGGCTAGTAACCATTGATAGCCTTATCCTCTGTGAACACACACACACCATCGTCATCAGCATCACGTTAGTTATAAATAATGAACTGAATTTGATGGACTCCGCACAGTGTGGCAGGTGTAATTCTTCTTTCCACCAAAGGAAGGCAAGTTGAATAGATGCATGACATCAGGGCTTGGCTCAGGACCTCTGCAGTAGTTGCGTACATCCATAAACAATTTTCAGGCTGCTTTGCAGTAGCTGAGGAATGTCGTGGCCGTAAATCTTACAGCTGCATATATGCACATAAACTGCTCACAGGATGAAATCAGTCGTGGATTAAAAGTTGGTTTTCAAGGCATGCCTGTGATTTCCTGATGTGATTTATAGGCAGTATTTCGACGTGCCTTTTGTTTATTTTCAACACTGCAGGCAGCCAATCCCTTTTTCAAGTTGCTGACCATGCTTATGGAATTTGCTGGTGGCCCCCCTGGAATGCCACCGTTCGCTTCTTACATCCTCCAGAGGATATGGGAGGTAAAGTATGCAGAGCTTATCAAGCAGAGATTCATAGACTCCCAGCCCTTGTTCATCTGTTTTCCACCAAGATATCGAGAAGGAATAACCTTCAAGAAGAACTACTCTTAAGCCTTCCCCCACCTAACTGGGAACTCTGGAAATAGTAGCTCTTGCATATTCCTCCATCAGATATTAGATGGTGTTAAGAAAACAGCCAATCCTGTTAGTTCTTCTGTTTTATCTTTCTTTGCGTTGTGGCACTGAACTATGTGCAGCTGGCATGCAACTGAGATGTTGCAGATCTCCAGTAGGACTGTATAACTTTAGTCTTCACATTTGGAGTTTTCCTGAATGTCTTCACTCCGAGTCCATAAGTTTTGACATGGTGCATGATTTTCGAGTAAATGCTCCCCATGCAGAAAATCCCCATGGAAGGACTCCACTGCCTGAACCAGTGAACAGTTTGAATCATGCCTACTGTCTTGTACAGGAAGCCTCCCTTCCATGTGCTAAGGGAGTAGCTGATTAGGGACGCAGGGTTAGGGGTATGTCTCCCCAAGTTAGATTTCAAAGCATGGGGGAATACTTAAAAGTAGCTAACTACTGTCAGGACTACCTTGCCTTCTGACACTCTTTCATGAACAGGTATCACATCAGATACCTGCATCTGAGGCAAAATGTGCAAGGCATTGCACCCCTCTTGCAGAAAAGCACCCGTGCAGCCTTGTTCAATACCTGCAGTCTTGGCCATGTTCACAATTTGTTGAATGCCAGTCAGCAGTCTGTGGGGTTTTGGCTGACTTCCATTTCCCCCCTTTTTCCTGCCTAGGTGATTGAGTACAACCCTTCTCAGTGCCTGGATTGGCTAGCAGTGCAGACGCCTCGAAATAAGCTTGCCCACAGTTGGGTGTTGCAGAATATGGAGAACTGGGTAGAACGCTTTCTTTTGGCTCACAACTATCCTAGAGTGAGAACCTGTAAGTTGTTAAGTGGGAAGAAATTACCCTTTTCCGGTTTAAACTTTTGTATAATTGTTTCGTCGTTGCTTAATTGCAGTTGTAAGGGAAAATGTGGGCTCTGCTGTTTTGTTTATTTCACTTAACAGTATTTGGATATTTGGAAGGTCTACCTGTGTTTCCCTTTCTCCTATCTGTATTATGTGTGGTTTTATGAAACTCAAGCTCTATTTCTTTTTTTAAAAAAAGAGCATTTTCACAACCTGGTGAGGTTTGGCCTGTCTGTTCACCTGTGTGTTTTTTTCCCTTTGCAGCTGCTGCCTACCTTCTGGTCTCTCTCATTCCAAGCAATTCATTCCGACAGATGTTCCGATCCACCCGCTCACTCCACATCCCCACTCGGGACCTTCCCCTTAGCCCAGACACCACGGTCGTCCTTCACCAGGTCTATAACGTGCTCCTCGGTCTGCTCTCACGAGCTAAGCTCTACGTAGACGCTGCCGTTCATGGGACTACGAAACTGGTGCCCTACTTCAGCTTCATGACCTACTGCTTGATTTCCAAAACGGAAAAACTGATGTTTTCTACCTACTTCATGGACTTGTGGAACCTTTTCCAGCCGAAGCTCTCTGAGCCTGCCATTGCCACCAACCACAACAAGCAGGCCTTGCTCTCTTTCTGGTACAACGTCTGTGTTGACTGCCCCGAGAATGTGCGCCTTATTGTACAGAACCCCGTAGTAACCAAGAACATTGCCTTCAATTACATCCTAGCGGACCACGACGACCAGGATGTGGTGCTCTTTAACCGCGGGATGCTGCCTGCCTACTACGGCATTCTGCGGCTGTGCTGTGAGCAGTCCCCTGCATTCACTAGGCAGCTGGCTTCTCATCAGAATATTCAGTGGGCCTTTAAGAATCTCACCCCACACGCTAGCCAGTACCCTGGGGTAAGTCCCTTCGCCCAACAGACAGGATGGGGAAATTGGTGATGTGCTGGGATTTTCTATAACACAAGAGGCAAGATTCTTGATTGGCCAGCAGCGTTTTACGGGAGTGCCATTTTGAGGAAAATACAGGAGGTATCGGGGCCCAGAGCCCATCCAGTGAATGCAGTTGCTTCTCCCTTCTGTGTTGGATGTCAGTAGGCTTCAAACTCTCTTGCTTCAAACGGAACAATCCCTCCTTGCTTTTCCTGTCTCTGCAAGGCCAATTGGTGGCATTGAGAGGGTTCGATTTGTGCCTGGGTTCTACAGTTGTTGATACCTAATTTAGAGATGGTGAAGAAAACAAGAGCCCAGGCACCTGTAATATGTCCCACCCCTTCCAGTTTTAGTGTGCTTTTATCATACATTTGTTTTTTGTTTTTTTGTTTTTTTTGCGGGGGGATTACAGTGGAACCCTGGGTTGCGGACATTTGAGTTAAGAACGCCCGCAACCCGGAAGCGTTTCTGGAGCGCGTGCAACCCCCGGATGCGCAGAACGCTTCTGTGCAATTCGCGCATGCGCAGAAGCGCTCAAATCGGGCTACTTTCGGTTTTTCGGTTTTGTTTTTTTATGTGTTCAGGATACACACGCCCGTGTTATGCACGGTGACCTGGAACGGATCGTGTGCATAACCCGGGGCTCCACTGTATTCCATAAATATGAAGGGCAGCAATTTAATAGGATTGGCAGGGGGCAAAAATTAGAACCACATGAACCCAAGAGTGCTTTTTTATTTAAATGTGCCATTACAAAGCAAATGCTTGAGTGTGAAAATTTCCTGATTCTTGAAATTTGCTTTATTCTAGGAGCATCCCTGCCCCCCCCCCCCGTTGAATTAATGATCAGGACTTGAAAAATGTTTGTTAAGGTGACTGTTTTAGCCTGATGCTTGTTCTGGTTTGTTTAGGCTGTGGAGGAGCTGTTTAACCTCATGCAACTGTTTGTAGCTCAGAGGCCAGATATGAGAGAGGAAGAGCTGGAAGACATTAAGCAGTTTAAGAAAACTACCATAAGCTGTTACCTTCGCTGCTTAGATGGACGGTCATGCTGGACTACGTTAATAAGGTATCTCACTTTTGGAATATTGGTATAAAATAAATTCATGGACCGTATAAAAAGTTGAAATCTGGTAACTGCACGCACACTGAAGGAGAGAATGTACAAAGGAGCCAAGCAGTCATCATTGTGCTTTCTGCTATTTTGTGAATATTAATTTCTTTTAGTGCCTACAGTGCTGGGATCCTCCCTGCTGATGTGCGCATCCCCCTTTATTTTTGTTTTCCTAGGCAGCAAACAAATGTGGGTATTTTCCCTTTCCTCTTCTGCACTCACATTGAACACTGGAGAGATCACGCTGAAATTTGCTTATGTACCTTTTGTTAGAGATTTCAAAGTGCCTACGTGCAGAAAGTCAACTATCCACCTCTGGCAATTAACTGTTGACTGAAAGCCAAGATCTACTCTCTCTAGACCCTTAGTAACGACCCTGTGATTGGTTAAGGAGTTCCTAAAGAGATGAGCTCTGTGTGGGGTTTGTGTTGTGTAGTTTGGTTAATGAAGGTTGAGAGAGAGAGGAGAGGTTTTACTTTTGTTTCTTTTATTTCCTAAGTCTGTATATAGTAACTTATGGATACTTGTTGCTTCAATAAATGCTGAATATAGTTATCCAAAGTGTAGTTGTGCTGAGTTCCTGCGTTGTGCTGTCTAGTCAATGCTCTACAGCCAGAAGCTTCCAGAAAACCTGCGTTCACTCTGCTGTGTCCAGGACTACATTATTCCTGACACTAAATCTTAATACCTTTGTGTATGGTTGCATAGTTTTTTGTTTGGCACTCATTCTCCCCCCACAGTGCACATTTTCCAGGGGTGAAGGAAAGATACATCATAATTTTTAATGCAAGGCCTGTCACCAGGAGTGACAGTGAATAATTATATTTGATACACCATGTTCACTGGGAGGGTGTGGTTGTTCCCAGGTCTTGCTCTTGGGCTGCCCATAAGAATCCAGTTGACCACTGCAAGAACAGGCTGCTGGACTAGGTGATCCATTGGGTCTTATGTTCAGGACACAGTGCCATATTTTGCCCTCCCGATATGCCTGCTCATCCCTTGCACCTATTTTCAAAATGTCACAATCGCTAATAAAGAAATAATGTAAAATAAACAATATGATAGCATGTTTAAGCTCATGTTTCTCCCTTACTGTTTTCTCCCCCTAGTGCCTTCCGAATATTACTAGAAACAGATGAGGACCGGCTTCTTGTTGTGTTCAACAGAGGCTTAATCCTGATGACGGAGGTAAGAATATAATTCCTGTTGTTTGTGGGGGTTTTTTTTTTAAAAAAATTGTGCTGAGGAAACATAACAGAGTAAATTATATGAGGACACTATATTCATATAAATGCTTTTTGAAATGTTAATAACATGCTAACACTACTTTTTAATATATATATATTTGCAGTCCTTCAACACATTGCACATGATGTACCACGAAGCCACAGCTTGCCACGTAACTGGAGACCTGGTTGAACTTCTGTCCATATTCCTTTCTGTTCTCAAGTCCACCCGACCATATCTGCAAAGAAAAGGTTTGGGCATTATTTATTACTTACATTTACATTATCTCTTTTAAAAATGAAAGTGGGGGAAAGCCGACATATAATTGCCAGTATAATTCAACGATTTATAGCAGTTGAATGACCAAACCGTGTTCTTGTATTTGCAGATGTGAAACAAGCACTGATCCAGTGGCAGGAGCGAATAGAATTTGCCCACAAACTTTTAACTTTGCTAAATTCGTACAGCCCCCCGGAACTTAGAAACACTTGTATAGGTAAGGTATATTTGGGTTAAAAGGTAAAGGTACCCCCTGACCGTTAGGTCCAGTTGTGGACGACTCTGGGGTTGCGTGCTGATCTCACTCTATAGACTTAGGGAGCCGGCGTTTGTCCGCAGACAGCTTCTGGGACATGTGGCCAGCATGACTAAGCCGCTTCTGGCGAAACCAGAGCAGCGCACAAAAACACTGATTACCTACCTGCCGGAGTGATACCTATTTATCTACTTGCACTTTGACGTGCTTTCGAACTGCTAGGTGGGTTAGCGCCACCCAAGGGCTTGATGAACAGTTAACATTTAATAAAGCTTTCTGTTAATCTGTCTTTTTTTCAAAAGCTGGGTGCCCACATGCAGGCATAGAACATGCAAAAATGGAGGGGGGGCATTTCAGAGTAGAAGGAGCTTGATGGTCGAGATGCTCTTTTAGATAAACATCAAAGGCTGCCAACAGGGTCCCCATCTTATCTCCAGGTGCGGGTTTCACACATGCTGCCCTCATGCCCCTGTTTTAAAGCCCAGTTCATACTTCCCTTCTCCCTTAGTCTCTTCAGTGACACATGCATTCAGCCTGAAATGATTGGTGGATGTGGGGAGGAGAGGGATCTGACTCAGAGAAAGCATTTGGGTTTTTCCAAACACCCATGCTTGTAATTTCTACCAACCGAAGAGCATCACACAGATTAGCTGTGGTAGGTACTGGAACTGTGCATCGGATTTGGCCAAACTAGGCATATCTGGAGAGGGACGTGGGCATTGGGTGAGTTGGGTGCAGACAGCCATGGATCGCTGCAAGTTGGGTTGGATGGCCGGAGCAATCCATGGCTGTCGGTGGGCATAGGGCAGGAGAACCATGTGAATAGGACAAGCTCTACCTGACTGCCAGCTGCATCTCATCAGGAGGAGTTAGGCCCAACGCTGTGGTTCTCCTTTCTGCCTGATGCTCTGCCCTGCAGGAGCAATGCCTTCTCTCAACAGCTGTTGAGCAGAGCCATTGATCCTGTGGGATACGGCTTCTGCTTCACAAGCAGCTTTCTTTCAGGAAAGAAGTCTTGTAAGTGAAAGCATCCAATCCTGCTTGGTGTCCCAACTGTAATCTTAAACCCTCTTTGACCTTTTTGCCAAAATAGAAGCTTTATGCAGTATATTTCACTTTTGTCAAGTGAGCAGTTCACCCCAGACCTGTATCTGAGAAAAATGCAAAACCAATGTTTGCTTTGCAGATGTCCTCAAGGAGCTGGTGCTCTTAAGCCCTCACGATTTCCTGCACACCCTGGTCCCATTTCTGCAGCACAACCATTGCACATACCACCACAGCAACATCCCAAGTACGTGTTTCTGGTCGAAAAGGCCTGTTGTTAACTCTGTGTCTAGCCCAGGATTTTGTTGCAGGATTCGATTGTTCTGAGATTTCAGATTTCCCCCAAGACAAAAGGCAGCCCAGGAGGGTGAGGAAGATGAGGGGTTCTCCCTTTTGACCTCAAGGGATATGGCTTAAGTAATTTCAGGCATACTTTTATTGGGCTGAGTTTATCAACAGAAGGAGAAGACATAAGTAATAGTATTTTAAAAAGAAAGCAGAGCAGTTTTGTACATAATACCTGTTAGACGGGCAGGTACCAGGCCTAGGGCTTTCTCAGTGGTAGCCCCATGCATTTGGACCTCCATTCCTGTGGGGAGATGTACAGCCTCATCATTGCAGGTCTTATAAAAAAACACCTCTGAAGACACCTTTATTAATACCTGTGTTTGGCTGAACTGTGCTGTACAACAACCCTTTAGCTGGTGATTGGGGTGTATGTCTGTTTTGTAATTGGATTGTGCCTTAGAGTCTCGAAAGCAACCTTGTGAGGGCAATTTGCCCTGGAAAGGCAGGTTAAAACCTTTTTGAATGAAAATAAGTGTTCATCACAGCATCAGAACATAAAGGAGGGGCAGTAATAAAGAGCAGGAATCACCTGCGAACAAATGAGGGTGAGATGGCGGGTCAATATAGGAATAGGAGTATAGCATCAAGGGGAGTAATAGTACCACTGTATTCCGCTCTGGTCAGACCTCACCTGGAATACTGTGTCCAGTTCTGGACACCACAGTTCAAGAAGGATACTGACAAGCTGGAACGTGTCCAGAGGAGGGCAACCAAAATGGTCAAAGGCCTGGAAACAATGCCTTATGAGGAACGGCTTAGGGAGCTGGGTATGTTTAGCCTGGAGAAGAGAAGGTTAAGGGGTGATATGATAGCCATGTTCAAATATATAAAAGGATGTCATACAGAGGAGGGAGAAAGGTTGTTTTCTGCTGCTCCAGAGAAGCAGACACGGGGCAATGGATTCAAACTGCAAGAAAGAAGATTCCATCTAAACATTAGGAAGAACTTTCTGACAGTAAGAGCTGTTCCACAGTGGAATTTGCTGCCAAGGAGTGTGGTGGAGTCTCCTTCTTTTGAGGTCTTTAAGCGGAGGCTTGACAGCCATCTGTCAGGAATGCTTTGATGGTGTTTCCTGCTTGGCAGGGGGTTGGACTGGATGGCTCTTGTGGTCTCTTCCAGCTCTATGATTCTATGATATCTAAGCCCAAGCGTTTGCCCATGACCACCACTTGTCACCAAGCAGGCTCCCATTCCAAGGAGCTTGGATAACAATTGGGTAAATTATAAACCTGCCAATAAATGGTATTGGTAACATGACTACATGTTGATGGGAATGGTTGCAGTTGCCGATGCAGTTGGGTTGCACTTGAGGAGGTGGTGATGGGAAGTTTTAAGGATAGTTTCTGCAGAATGAATAAGGTTTTGGGAAAGAGTCCACGGTGTCGAAAAGCAGCAAGGATTGGGTGGGCAGGCGGGGCGGCTGTTCTAGCAAGCAGGTGAAATGGGACAGATGGTGCGAAGATCTCAAGGTGGGCACTAAGATGTTTGGTAGCAAGCGAGGGATTCCATCTTCTGTGCTTAATCCTGTCGCTTTCTCCCAGCCTGCCTTCAAGAGCAGGTTTCCCAGTCAAGTGGGAAGGGATTGCGAAGCAGCTGGTGGGGAGGGATTGCGAAGGAAAAGCAACCAAAGTGACAAACTTCCGCAGCCCCCACCTTTCCCATCAGTCTAAGACTTGAAGCTTCCTGTTTGCCTCTGACCTTCTGGTTCCAGCCTCAGGTTGGGATGCCATAACAAGGAAAGTGATAAAAATTTGAATGGAACTAAATGCTGAGTCTGGATCTTGTGTGTACACACACACATTTTTATTTTTATTGTTTTTAAGAATATTACTAGTTACTTTTAAGTGTCAAGCTGCATAGATTAAATGCCTGTTTTTTGTTCTCTAATTTCTGTTTCAGTGTCTCTTGGTCCTTACTTCCCATGCCGTGAAAATTTGAAATTGATAGGAGGCAAAAGTAACATCCGCCCACCTCGCCCTGAGCTTAATATGTGCCTCTTGCCTACTATGGTTGAAGCCAGCAAGGTACATCTGTTGGAGAAGGACTTCTCTTCGGGATTCCTGGTGGGGGTTGAGCGAGGCTCCAAGACCAGTGGCGGAGGAACCCGTACGGACTGTGCATGTGCAGCATCCTGCGCATGCACACTCCGTACGGATTGCCGCACATGCACACTCCGTACGGGCTGCCACTTGCACAGCGTCCATACGGGCTACTGCACATGTGTAGTCTGTACGGGATGCCGCTCACATGCGGCCCACCCCCTCCGCCCCTCCCTATGCCCCTGTCCAAGACTGCTGTGCCTTGGAAGTTGTGGACTTCGCTCACCACTGGTGCTTAAGACTGCTGTTAAATGCTGTGCATGTAACAAAATACTGGCAACTAGTTTGCTGTGGCGGTGTGTTAATAAGAAGGAAACTGCTTTTGGAAGCAGGATGGAGAATACTTAATCTTTCCTCACCCGTCACTTCCGTGCTCCAAATCGATTTCTTTCACATACACACACAGGGTTCCAAATACGTTTAAACTTTGTGCAATAGTTGAGGGTGGCTTAGGAGGAGTGGGGAAGTCGTGGGCAGGGGAAGGGTTAAGTGCAGATACGTGCACAGAGACGTTCGCCGGTTAGTTGCTTTTCCACTTCCACTCCTCGTCGGGGCCTCTTTTGAAACCACACGGCAATAAACCCATTTCCCTTACATCTTCAGGGCAAAGATGAAGTTTATGACCGCATGCTGCTAGATTACTTTTTCTCGTATCATCAGTTCATCCATCTGCTGTGCCGAGTTGCCATCAATTGTGAGAAGTTCACAGAGACCTTAGTAAAGATGAGTAAGTACAGAAGCGACACTTCTCCTGAAAGAATCTCAACACCCGAGGGGGCCTTTGGTGGCAGCTGTTGCTTAAACAAGAGACTAAATGCAACAGTGTATTTACAGCATTTCGTTTTCAAGTGTACCTGAGCATTTCATTGAGCAAATCTTTCATTGTAAGGCTCTGGGTGGGGGATTGGGCCTTCCAGTTGCAGGGCTACAAGTCTCATTGTGCCTGACCATTGGAAATGCTGACCAGGCTCACGGGAGAGAGATACCCTGTTATGCTGCCAACCCATTAAGACCTAGCCTTAAATAGCAGTGAAAGATTGCTTCTTTATTACATTTCTAACCCTCCTTTCATCCAAGGAGTTTAAGGTGGTGAATATACTTCTCCTCTTTTCCATTTTATCCTCACAACAACCTGTGAGGTATGTTAGGCTGAGAGATTGCAGCTGGCCCAATTGGGCTACACTTGGCACTTGCTTTTGGGTAAGCATGCATAGGTCGCATTGCAAGTCACATGTGAAGCCTGGAGCAAAGTCAGTTGGGACTTGGTATAAGCATATATTTTTGTATTCGTATTGTTTTATAACAGAGAAACAGCATCATCATCCCCACAATTCATCCTGTTGCTTTTTTGTATATTGCTGATCATTTATCATGATCAGAATTGAAATGATTTTAGTGTTTTAAACCTTCAGAGAATGTTGCAACCCGCTGAAATTGCTACTGCTTCTCTTTCCAAATTGTAGGTGTCCTCGTCGCATACGAAGGCTTGCCACTTCATCTGGCTTTGTTTCCCAAACTTTGGACTGAGCTTTGCCAAACTCAGGTAAAATGTTGTGTGCTTCGCAAGCAGCTCCCAGTCCTTGACAATCTTCACTTAAAATGATCTGTGATAGCAGATGTTGTGAAAGACCTCTACCTGCCTGAGACCCTCGAGAGCTGCCGCCAGTTGGAGGGACACCATTGGGCTAGGTGGCTAGAGAGTCTGACCTTGGCATAAGCCCATCTTCCCGTTTACCACATGTGAACCAATGTAGCTCTAGCTATAAGCAATGCAGCCGGTGCTGCTATTTCCTATGCAAGCACTGCAAGTGCTGGGGAACCATGGCGACTTTGTGCGGCACTTCTCTGCTAAGCTGTCTTCGCAAGCCCTGCTGGAGTGAATAAGTATTATCTGGTGCATGTGTGCGAAAGACTGCAGCCGTTGTCTCCAGCAGCAACACAAAACTGGCACCGGTTCTGAAGCCTTCCTTTTCTTTCTCCCTTCAGTCTGCCATGTCAAAGAACTGCATCAAGCTCCTGTGCGAAGATCCTGTGTTTGCAGAATACATTAAGTGCATCCTCATGGACGAAAGGACCTTTCTCAATAACAACATTGTGTACACTTTCTTAACACATTTTCTTCTCAAGGTATGTCCATCAGGCATCTGTTTGAGCTGCTCAGTGCACCCTCACAAAGCTTTGACTCTTATTAATTAGACTAGAGGTTTTCCAGCTTTTCGTGTCCACGGCTCCCTTGGCCAACTACATGCTATTTGTGGCACCCCTGTGGGGCTCAGGAGCCCAGTTATGTCACCCCTTGCCTGCAGATCTGGCAGCCCCACACCCCTTTTCAAACACCCTCCCTTGTGGAGTGTTTCCTCAGCCTCCTCTCCCCTCTCCTTGGGAGTCCTCTGGGCAGTCGCTGCCACCGCCCCAGTCTTTGAGCTGCCCCTTCCCCCACCCTAAAGAGAGGTGCCTTCTCACACTGCCCCACAGCGCCTGGGAAGTACCCCTTGGGCCAGCCCTGGAGGCACCATTTGCCTGGGGGGATTGTAGCCAGGGCTGCTGCTGCAACAAACAGCCGTGCAAGTCTTTGGGAGGCTGAGATGAGAGAGCGTCAGAGGAGGAAGGAGGGACAGGCCAGTGTTGTCCGTGGCACCCCTGACTATCATTCAAGACACCCCAGGGTGCCACAGCATACTGCTTGAAAACCACTGAATTAGATCGTAACCACACGTAGGCTTGGTGTGACTGAAGAAAAGGAACACTCAGCTGTAAGTTGCTGGTTGGACTCTAGACTGTAGGTAGGGTGTTTGTTGAGGTGGAGCCTGCTTTTACTTTACAAATCGCCTTGCTCAAAGGATAGAGCTTCTGCTGAGTTTGTTCAGTAGGGAGTGGGATGAAAGGTGTTTTGTATTTCCGTCTTACCTAAGAAAGAAAATCCACACACTTCCTAGCAAATGTGAGGACAGAATACACATAATGCTGCTACTTCTAGAGTCCACTGGCAAATTGAAATAAGTCACAGAATCATAGAATTGTAGAGTTTGAAGGGACCCCGGGGGTTATTGAGTCCAGCACCCCTGGCAATGAAGGAATATCAAAGTACACATACCACTTTCATAGTTGTGTTGACAGCAGCGCTATGATCACTTGAATCAATTGTGTCTCATGGGCCAAGTTTTAAAATCATGTTTAATTTTTTTTACAGGTGCAAGGGCAGGTTTTTTCTGAAGCAAATTGTGCTGGAGTAATCAATAATTTGGTTACAAATCTGATCAACCAGTATCAGAGCTTAGAATCAGATTTCGCCAATCAGCGAGTTGAAATTTTTAAGGCAAGCTCCACTTTAAATGGGGTAAGTTACCTCTCTTCCCCCTCCCTTTCTGCTTAAAATAAATACCAGGGGTTTATTTTCATTCTGCTGTGCCTTCAGTGTATGTATCCAAAAGTCATAACTGAGTTGTTGTTGTTGTTGTTTTTTAAAAAATGCCTTTATACAGTCTCTTGGTCTGCTATATTCTTTTTGAGTTGTACCAGGATTGATGCTGGTCTCATGTCCTGAATTGTAATCAGCAATTAAACCACCACTTTCTTGGTTCAGACCTAGTGGGATACTGTGGTTTAGCGAGCAGAAATGGAGGCGCCAAAATCAGGCACCCAAGGGAACACAAGAAGGTATACAAGAGCGTTTGAGAAACCATGGTTTATTGGGCTAATACTGTTACCTCTGAACCAGAGCTGTGACTTCACTGGTATGACTTGGCAAAATTTAGATAAGGAAGTCAGGGCATGTAGCTAGAAGTAATTAACGTGTACAAGTACCCCTCAGTGAGCCCTGTGTAGACATTCAGATTGTTCTGAGGAGGCTGGGTGAAGATAATCGTGCAGGCTTTAGTTGATTAAGCCGTTGATTCAGTTAGCAAACATTTTCATATGGGTAAAAAAAGAAGAAGAAGCAGTGAGCATATTTGGTGTTTGTTCAAATCATGCATGTGTGCCTATGTGATTGCATACATCATGCTTAGAGGGGAGGGTGCCTCTTTCAAGATGCTGTGTTTTATATATTTATCTTCCAAATTTTTTAAAAATGAAATGTACCTGTTTAGCCAGGGCACCTTATTAATTGCTTAAACATTTGTTTTGAATTTGATTGAACATTGCAGCACTAATAAAACTGTGTGGTCAGTATGGCCAGTCCTCTCCCATGGCATCCTATTAAATTCATTGGAGCATAAGTTGCTTGTTTAAAGTTGTCATAGTATAAAATGATTCAGGTGTCCATCCTGCCGGCATGCAGACATCTTACAATCCTTTCAGCAGCTTTTCAGTGTTCCCACATCCGATCTTTTGGAGTTTAAAACTGGATCTTCACTAAGTGGATTTTTCTGGGTTTTCTTTTCCAGGACCTTCGAGCCCTCACTTTGCTGCTTTCCGTGCACACCCCCAAACAGCTGAATGCTGCCCTAATTCCAACACTGCAAGAACTGTTAAACAAATGCAGGACTTGTCAACAACAGAAGAACTCGCTGCAGGAGCAAGAAGCCAAAGAAAGAAAAACTAAAGGTTTGTTCTGGAGTGGTCCTTGATTCCCCACCCCTCTAGATGCTGATTGGGCTTCTCTTTACTGCATTTTCATATTTCGCTAACTCTCTTTACATTGATTACTTGTTACCCCTTTGCCCAGTGTTCTTACTGGTGTCCCTGAAATGCCAAGCACCCCCTCCCCCTTTTAAGCAGCTAACTGGGTTAAGCAGGTGTAAAACTGGAATGCTTTGATGTTGCTACACAGGTAAGCAGAAGCTGTGTCCAAATCAAGCCATAGCCTGTATTTTGGAGCATGCATCATGTTGAATGCATCTCCCACTCCGACTTGGATACCTATATATTGGCCATAAACACATCCAGTATATGAGTCCTCCTGGGTAAAAATGTTACAGATGCAGTGAGATGCCTTCACAATAGGCATTACTGTACCCAGGAGGCCAGATGATTCCTTAGAAAGCACAGTCCCATTTCTAACCCAAGGGCAGCCTACCTTTTTTTCTTGCCAAGGGATATCAATTGCTGGACAGGTCCAGGGCCAAAAGTGGGTGGCTGGCTAACTGAGCTATCTTTTAGTTGCAAGCTATGCCCATTGTTCCAGGAGCTGGTGAAGACAATTTATGACTCTTAAGAGTGAACCATAGCTCAGGAAAAAGCGCCATTGCCCTGAGTGTCAAAAGTCTGGGGAAACATTGCTATGGAGCAAATTGGATGTGTATATTACAGCATACTGTATTTCAACCTTGTAGATGACGAAGGAGCTACTCCAGTAAAAAGAAGACGGGTTAGCAGCGATGAGGAGCACACAGTAGACAGTTGCATCAGTGATCTGAAAACTGAACCTAGGGAGGCCTTGACTCCAACTAGCACCTCAGACAATGAGACAAGAGACTCCTCGATCATTGACCCGGGCACGGAGCAGGACCTGCCCTCCCCTGAAAACAGCTCCGTTAAAGAGTACCGGATGGAAGTTCCGTCTTCGTTCTCTGAAGACATGATGCTAGCTGCCCGGTTGCAGCATGGGGAGGAGCAGCCAGGCAGTGGTAGATTTGAAGAATGTAAAGAGCTGAAAGAGCCGCCGAGCTCTAAGGATTCCAACATTGTTGAGGATGACGCCGAGTTCCCCTCCACATCCATTTCTGCTGTTCTGTCTGACCTCACAGATTTGAAAAATTGTGAAGGTCAAGCCTCGCAGGACCCCGAGTCTGGCTTGTCGCTCAGTTGCAGCCATTCCAGAGGACTCTTGAGTCACATGCAGCAGCAGCAAGACATTTTAGACATCCTTTGCAGGACCATTGAGTCTACGATTCATGTGGTTTCGAGGATATCTGGCAAAGGAAACCAAGCTGCTTCTTGACAATAGAGGAGCATGTCTGCTTTTAAAGTCTTTTTCCCCTTCAAAAATGCTGTTTGTATAAGTTTTGCTTATTTCTGTTTTGTGCTTCAGTTTGTCCAGTGCTTTCTGCTTGAATTGCAAGATTAAATTTATACGCTTAATTCTTGGTCAGGCAGAACTCCAGATTAAAAAGGAAAAAAAATTAGCATCTACCGTACACTTTCTTAAAGGGCAATCAGATAATGAATATGTTTTATGTAATTCAAAGTTCACTGTAGTGGCTTTCATTTAATATGGCTGTCTGGGAGAACAGGGTCTCCTCACCCTGTATGATGTAATTTAAACTGATGGCATTTTTACTGTGTATAATATGGTGTCCTCTGTGCCAGTTTTGTACCTTACAATAGAGGCAAATTGCCTCCAATCGCTGTGGTTTTTATTATCAAAATTAAGTTTACTTGTATACTAAACAACCACAAGAAATTTGATTCTGTAAAGAATCCTCTAGCTGTGGCCTGACAGTATATATATAAATATATATATATATATATGGTGCTTTATTTAACAGAATACCTGTGGAGGAAATAAAGCACACTTGATGTAAAATTAATTGTTTTATTTTTATTGACATGACCGATTGCTATTCTGTGCACTTCATTAAACTGATTGTGACGACTTTTCATTCGTTTTTATATATGTTGCCTCAGTGCTCCCGTTTTATTTTATTTTTTAACCAAAGCTGCAAGCCAAGAGCCTCACCTGGGTGACTCGAACTAGTCTGGGATATGATGAACTGGACTCAGTTCTTGTTTATTGTTCTCCCTCTGGAACAGGGGTCGGCAACTTTTTTCAGCCATGGGCCAGTCTGCCGTCCCTCAGACCATGTGGTGGCCAGACTATATTTTTTGGAGGGGGAATGAACGAATTCCTATGCCTCACAAATAACAACCCAGAGGTGCATTTTAAATAAAAGGACACATTCTACTCATGTGAAAACATGCTGATTCCCGGACTGCTTGTGGGCCGGATTGAGAAGGCAATTGGGCTGCATCCAGCCCACAGGCCTTAGGTTGCCTACCCCTGCTCTGGAAGAATTAAGTTCATATGCTGCATGTGCCCCCTCCTCCAGTGCCTTGGGTGCAGATTGTCTGACCCACCTATCTTCAGAGACTTGGCTGGGTTTCAGGCCTAATGAGCACAGCAGCTTATGCCCCATAGGTCCTACTCCATGAAACCATTTGCAGAGACTAAAAGCCCCTGCTCCCAACTTTGTTTCCTCCTCCCCAGGGTTTCTTGCAAGCAGTCAGTCTGTGTCAGTTCTTCCAGTTTCATACTTCTGGTTCTGGGAGTAAGAGGGAGGGGACACCCATGACTTCACTCTCCCAACTATCTTCTCCCACTCACTGGATTTTTGTTTCTGCTTGACTTCTCTCTGCCAGACTCTCCCAGCTCACTGAGCCGTTACCCCTTCAGCTTCCAACACCTCTTCCCAGTCTCTTCACTCTGACCCATCATTCCCTGGGCTCTGAGCCTGCCTTCCTTTGGTGGTTCCCCAGCTGGTTCCTCCCACTGTTCCTGCATGTCTTGCCTCAGCAGTGATGTAGACGAGAGCCAACAAACTGAAGCTCAGCCCTACTAAGACATAGGTAGTTAGTGGGCGGTTCCTTAGACTGGATAGATGGGAGGCTGCTTGCTGTGGATGGGGTTACACTCCCCCTGAAGGAGCAGATACACAGCTTGGGGGTACTTCTGGATCCCTTGCTGTTGTTTGAGGCTCAGGTCGCCTTTGTGGCGTGGAGCGCCTTCTATCAGCTTCCTTCTGCTGTGCTCCTAATGTGTGTTATCCGAGCTCTGGTAACCCCTAGGTTAGATTGCTGCAATGCATTAGACATGGAACTGTCTCTAAAGATAGTTCAGCTGGTGCAGAATTCAGCAAGACAGGTTGGTTGCTAGGTCAAGACCATTTGAGCATATTGCACTGATCCTGGCCCAACTCCACTGGCTGCCAGTTGGTTTCTGGACTCAATTCAAAGTGCTGGTCTTGACCCATAAAGCTTTAAATCGCTCAGGACTGCAATACCAAGCTCATACCAAGAACAAACTTAGTTGGTTTCTAAGGTGCTACTGGAAGGATTTTTTAAATTTTGTTTTGACTATGGCAGACCAACACGGCTACCTACCTTTCCCTGTGGCATCACATTTGGATTGTGATGATGTTGCATGCTGGTCATAAGTGGGGGACGGGACGCTTACCCAGTTGGCATGCAGGAGGCATCCAAATTACCTCCTGCACCAGGCCAGGTAGGGACATTAGGCCAGTACCACCTGGCTTCTGTTACTATGGGAAGGGCGCTGCAGAAGCCATTCAACTCCTGCAATACGTATTAGTCTACTTCAGGGGTCGACAACCTAAGGCCCATGGGCCACAAGCGACCCATGGGGGTCATTTAACCGGCCCATGGACCCCCGCCGCCTGCTTGGGGACCCCTGCCACCCACTCGGTCAGCTCCCGTGTGCCACGCTAAACCGGCATGGAGCAGAGCAGGGACCGCCTTCCACGATGCTGGCTGGCTTCCCATTGGCTGCAGGAGGCTCCTGCAGCCAATGGGAAGCTGCGCACACCTCCATGCCAGAAGGAGCGCTGGAAATAGCATTGGCGCATGCATGCACACGCACGCCATCCCACCGCAGCGTCTGCAGGACCGTGAACCGGCCCAAGCCACAAAAACTTTATGATACCAACAACCTTGGTATTTTAACACATTATGATGCTGTAGCAAAACATTGAATACAAAATTGCCTTAAGAGGAGTTTGGATTTGATATCCCGCTTTATCACTACCCTAAGTCTTAAAGCGGCTAACATTCTCCTTTCCCTTCCTCCCCCACAACAAACACTCTGTGAGGTGAGTGAGGCTGAGAGACTTCAGAGAAGTGTGACTAGCCCAAGGTCACCCAGCAGCTGCATGTGGCGGAGCGGGGAAGTGAACCCGGTTCACCAGATTACGAGTCCACTGCTCTTAACCACTACTCCAAATCCGACTACTGCACCCCATAGTTGCCTTTGGACCTAACCATCCAGGGCTCATTTACCTTTTACACCTAGCCAAATATTGGCTATAGTGACTAGCAGTAATTCCCTGGGTCTAAATATGTCTTCCCCAGAACTGCTGCTGGAATTGAATCTGGGACCTTTTCTATGCAAAGCCATGTGCCCTGCTATTGATCTGTGACTTTTGCAGGGGCTCCTCTGGCATTAGGCCCAAACGATCAGGAAGCTGGCAGGAGAGGGTGGAGAAAAATAATGAGGGCAGCCTACACAGAACCCACAATAAATCAGATGAAAATGGTATGCTACTTCAACTTTATTAAACTCGTATTTGGATTTTTTGTGTGTGCACTAAACATCTGACAAAGTATTGCTTTAAGCACAAACATTTGGCGCATCTCTTTACACAGCTTTGAGAAGAAGAAGAAAAATCCCTTGAGTTCATTACTATAATATACCATTCATCATACTTAGTCTACAACTTGTTTACAGACAGCATCTTACATTCCAAGTCTCAGTCATGAGAACTAGACACTTGCTCTATTACAGTTGTTGTCATAATTTAATGGATACACTGTGAGGACTCCCTACCCTAGAAACCACATTCTCTCTTTGTGGCATAACACACAAACCAAGATTCCTGTCCACAGCTTTGCTTAGTCATATTTGGATGTATTTAAGATGAAGGGGGCATAAGATAAAGGGGGTGGGGCATAGCAGACATCATTGCAGATGACAAGGAAAAACAGAATTAATGCTCCTGTTCAGAAGATAGCCTTTCAGGCTCCTTTCATACGTTTGCCTGGTTCCAGTGTTAAAATAAATGATGACTTTAATGTGACTGAGCAGTTCACTAGCGCATGCTGTCAATAATTATGGGTGGATTACTCCTGCCAGGAAACAAGCCTTGGCCTGCCTTGTGTCATTCAAATCAGGTTCCGTGTTTTCTTTCACCTAAATAAACCACAAACCAGGGCTTTCACGTGTGGTTTTTGAAGAAACAAACCATAGTTCAGTTTTGAATGACATGACATGACAAGCCAGGCCAAGGATTGATTCTCAGTACATGGCTAAGAGGAACAAAACATTCACAATTCCACACTTTTGTTCACATTTAAACATAGTTTATTTTAACTTCAGTTTAATGTGACATGCAAACCAGACCGTTGCTTTAATAATAATCAAGTTCAGTAAGTGGGCAAGGTGGCTTAAAAATCAAGACTGTTCATTTTGAAAGGGTATTGAGCTGTGGGAGAGATATATCTCAGTAGGGGCAAAGGGAAGTATGATTTATGACCACAGTTTGAAACATCCAGTTCTTGTTCTTTTTTTTTTTTAAGGAATTAAAAAGGAATTGTCACTGAAAACAAAGGATTTCCCACTACTCTCTGCAAGAATTGCTACAAGATGGATTCCATTTCTTTAACTCAGCTAGAATGATCAATGCAGGTTCAGAAACAGACAATGCAAGACCTTTGTGCACAAATGCCTCTGCAAAAATATTTGTATAAAGAGGTGTATGCATACAAAATGTACAACACAGGCAAGAACAGAAGGAAGCTCCCTTGTGCCAAAATGCAGATAAAGGACCCTCTCGGATGAGCACAAAGTGGAATAAAAATGGTATAAAGAATGCATCATGCTCAGAATGCAAAACAACTCTACAGCCAACAAAAAGTAGTGGCACATGACTATTTGGCATATGAACTGCTGCCCACTCAGCTGGGGCCACAGCAGGTGAAACTAACAGCCTGCAAGCAGCCTTTTCCCAATCCATCACAACATGTGCACAAGTGTATTTGCTTCAGAATATTGGGTGTGCTCTCTATCAGACGTAGGCTACCTATGAGGTTAGGCACAACTCCTGAAAATGGCCCAAGCAGAGGTACAGCATGAAATATATTTGGCCCTACTCTGTCCATCCGCACTGCCCTGCAGCCAAACACAAGACACAGGCTCAGCAAGAGTTACCTGTACCCACTAAGGATTACGGATTGCAGAGAGCATGATATTCTCTCAATTGCTCTTCCTTTTCCAGGAATGGCTTCTTTCTTCAACACTAAAGAAGCCTTGGTGTGAACCACCTCCCAACATGCCCAGCTTCCCTGGATGCCAGGAAGCTTACTGCCAGAGGGAAAGGAGCAGCTAGCCATCTTTATTCAGTGTAAACTTAAGCTACATTAAAAAGACAAGAGGTGTCAACCTCTTTGGAGCCACCTCACAGCCAAGTCAGCACAAGCAAGATTTGCCTCAGCCATTCTAGTGGAATGCAAGAAAAAGTGAGAGCCACACAGTATCCAGACAGAACGCCGATAAAAGGCCAAGGCTTGATTCACTCCCAAAATTTCAGTAGCACGTGAATATGAAATAACCCCCATTTGTTAGCACCACTCTTTCCGACCCTCAACAAAATGAGGTTGTTAATTTCATTTTGTAGGTTTATAAGTGCACAATTGCTTGGTGGGGGGCAGGGGGGAATGCACTTGGTTTAATATAAGAAATGGCGTATTTACAACTCATTAAAAAGAGAATAATTTACATGGCATTCAGTCACTTGAAAGCTTTAGGAAGAGGCATGCCCAGGTTCTGGAGTCCAGTCCTGTCCAAGGAGGCAGAAAAGTGCTTTGGCTTCTGTTTGACGGCTTTGTGTGCAATTGTTTCTACGTGGGACGGCCTTGGCCAAAGCGACTTTTAACCCTAGATTTAAGAGAAATACATGGGGTTTTTTACACACACACGTTACCATTGAAAGGTGTTCACAGCAGTGATTGTAGCCAGCTCAGTGGTCATTAATTGCCAACTATAGAACAGTTCATTTGATACTTGAGTGACTTCCGGACATCTGCACATTGTTATCAGTGATTCAGTACTGATATTAACTAGACCAAGGATGTCCAACCGGTCAACTGCGATTGACTGGTCGATCCCTGGAAGGTTTCGGTTGATTGTGGGCTCTTTTTCCTTTGCGGGGGGAAAAAGAGCACCCGCCCCGCCCCCTCCTCCATTCACGCATGATCACTAGAACGGAAGACAGAGTTTCCGCGGTGTGGCTGACTGTTTCCTGAGCGATCTTTTGGTGAGCGACTTTTTCCTTTCCCCCCTAAAGAAAGCTCAACATTTTAAACCTGCCCCTTTAAAGAAAGGTCAACAGCTTTGACTCCCCCCCCCTAAAAAGGCTGAACGACTTTGACCTGAACCCCCCCCCCAAAAAAAGCTCCACAACTTTGACTTTCCTCCCTAAAAAAAAGCTCCACAACTTTAACCTGAACCCCCCAAAAAGGGGTAGATCACTGCCAGTTTTTTATTCTGTGAGTAGAAGGCAGTCTCTTGGGAGTTGGACGTCCCTGAACTAGACTATAACACCAGCACCAGAAAAATAAAAATAACTGCCAGTTTGGGTGGTGTGCTTTTTAAGTTTAGAACTGACCAAAGCAAGCAAGTAATGCACAATTAGCATAAGGAATATATTGGTACTAAGAGAACCCCCAAGTAAAATCCCTAAATCAGGTACAGGTCTTGCGAATTAAATGAAGTCGCAGCAGCAGTTCACAGAACATTCTGGGAGATACTGTGTCAGAGTGGAGATACCCTAATTGTAGGGGGAAATCTTGCTTGTCATTTCATAAAAAGGATTTAGCAGAGGAACATTCTGATGAGATTTTGTCAAGACGCCTTGCTTCTCTCGTCTCTTCCTCCCCACCCCATTTGAATTAAATGGTTTACCTCATATTTTTTTCTGGGACGTTCTGGCGGGTGTTGACCTGTGCCGCTGCCCTGATCTGAGCTTCAAGTCTTGCATAAATTCCAGCTGCAGACTGAAAGTTGCAATAGACAGATCAAGAAAGTGTTAACCAACTTGCGCTTTATTTATTTTTTACTGCATGCATCAAAAGGCAGGTTGGGAGGAAGAGTCTTGCTAACCAAGGGTGAGGTGGGGTAGAATTCCCACCAGCACCAACCCTAGACTCACTTCTTTGTTCTCTTTTGATTTTGTCCGGTCAAGCTCCCCTAGCCTCATTTTTATTAGGTGTCCGGTTATTTCAACCATCCTCCGCTGATCTGCAAGGAACATGAAATAGCAACAGAGGGTCAGAAAGGGCTGTTCTTGTGCCGTGCCGACACCACTGTTGCAAAGCAATGGGAAGAGGTACAATTGCTTCTGCCAATCACGCCTGCAAAGATGTCACTCCTACATCTACCTTTATATTTCTGCTTTGTATCAGTTTAACAATCCTGCCCACCCCACCCCCCAATAATACTGGGAAATGCAGACTGGTAAAGTGCTGGGATTTTGCTGCTGGGAGATCCTCCCTGCCCCAACACTACAAAGCTACAATTTCCTGGCGCCATAGAGCAGTTTGCATGTTTGTTGTGCATATGCTACATACACAAGGTGCCCTTCATTCCATAATTTCAGAAGTTCCTCATTTAGCAAGTTCTTCTGTTAAGGTGGGTGAAGTGACATGACCTTGGAAGCTTCCTTTCATAGGAGCTCATTCTGTGCACACCAGAGAAAGCACAAGGGGCAGTTCAGTTCAGCTTGTCAAGTTTATATCCCTAGATATTTTTAAGAGGCTTATAGGGTTCCATTGGCATTAGAAAAGGAAGTACAGGCACAATTAGAAAAGGAAGCACAGGCACAATTTCTCTTTCATGGAACCCTGCCATATCCATATTCACGCAGCTGTGGAATGAAGCTTTATTTCCTGTTGCTACACCACGTAAGTCAGGCAAATGTTTTGAAAAAAAAGTGTATCTTACCTTCCTCTCTCTGAGCATCCTGGTTGAATCTAAGTGATCTGGAAGCGTCCCACTTATTCTGCTGCATGCTCACACTAATTAAACAGCAGAGAAGCCACGAGAAACAAAAACCAAAGCAATCAGCACAATTTTGTTCAAAAGTCAGGCACCATTCATAGGGCCACCATTGTTTACTGCTCTCACTTGAAGCCACCTATTGCTGTCTGCAGGGACCTCTAGAACGTGGGGCAAAGTCGTCCATTCATTCGTCATGCCAAAACCAGAAATAAGCCTTGTGCTCACATACTCCTCCTCCTATATTCAGTTAGTTTGCCATTGCATCCATGTCAGAAATGCAAACTACTGTTTGAAAGCTGGCTTGTAGTTCTGGTTTGGAGATGATACGCAAGCCACATTTTGTCAGTTCAGGTGTAGACTATCTGGGCATTCAAACTCCTTGTGTGCTGTTCTAAACTGCATGGGGAGCCTCCATAGGTAGAAGGGCTCTCTCCACTTTCACCCTCAAACTCATGGGGAGCTCTAAACAGTGTAAAAGTGATGCTTGGGTGCGCAGGACTTGGCAGTGCATCCTTGTTCACTGCCGCATGTTTGTTTTCACCTAAGGAGTCTGAATGCCCAAACAGGACTTAGTTTATTCCTTGTTCAAGAGAAAACCTAACAGAATGTGAAGGGAGGAAGAAGCACATGAGTGAAAGTCTCATACCTGTAGCACAAGAACTATGCTTTGGCACTGTGTGTGAACCAATCCAATGAGTGGGGATTATCTTTTTCTAAAAGCATTCTTTATCAGTGCTGAATTGACTGCACTGGATTCCTGTTTAATTTTCAGGAGAATGAAGAACGAACCTAAATTGCATCTAGTGTCCAGAGGTACGCCACCTCTGAACATAAAGGCTCAACTTAACCATCATAGTTGATAGCCACTATGGATTTGCCTAAGCATTCTTACTGCAATTCCTTTAAAAATCAGCCAAAATACTTACATAAAAGGAGATGCATCTCTGGAATTAGTCTGTCGAGAGAAAGGCAGAATAAAGACTGTATGCTTAAATTCCTTAGATCAATGTTACTTAGTTAGAATTTCAAGCTACCAAACTGCATAGAATTCTACTCAAGACACAGTTCATAGCAAAAATAAAAGCATTTTTAATTTTTAAAAAATAATGTTTTAAAGTCAAATTTAGCATATTGCAACAGATTCTGGAGGCAGATAAGATATATATGGGTAGGCAGAGCAATCCTAAAAGTGGCTAGAGAGGCCACTGGAAGCAGACTAAGTGCAAACCACTGACATAACGGTACTTATTCACCTGAAAAAGTCCTCAGTACACAAGTGGAAAGCTCCACAGGAACAGATATACTACCAGCTGTGTTCTGGCAGAAGGCATTACTTCCCCTCTCCCCTTTCTCTGGCTCCCCTTCTCTGACAAGACTTTGGGATGCAGCAGAGCAACCACCATGCAATCTCCCTACCTCACCATAGGATTACAGCCTGAGAAATAGTGCAATTCTATCCATGTCTACTCAGAAGGAAGTCCCACTGAGTTCAGTGGAGATCATCCCCAGGTGTACAACGATAAAAGATTTCAGCAACTCTCACTGGATGCAGTTTGATCTTCAGGACCAGGTTAAAAAACTAAATCAAAGTGGAGTTCATGCTGTCCTCAGTAAAGTAACAAAGGTATAAGATGATTCCACAGAGAAATAGCAAGACTTATGTCCTCACAAAGGTTGCCTAATAGTTGATTAGATCTCTCAGGATTTACCTTCTCCAGATTCTTTTCCTTCTTTTGAACACTGGGTGAAGACACTTGTTTCTTTGGATGTCTGTGGGATTTCTTTGACCTCTCTTTTCTTCCTGCTAATAATATGAGTAAGTCAATTATAAGTCGCCTGCCTCCCATTTATCACACTCAAAGAAAACAGCCAATTGATGCAATTCTGAAATCTCTCTCTCTTCACGGCTGATCTATAGAGTAAATATGAGCAGTACTGCAAAGTGTGACAGATTTGTCCCCCTGTGCAGTGACTTTCATCATCAAATAAAATAGCAAACACCAGTTAATTTATCACTTTTGCATTATCTATATATTGCTTCTTGCCAAAACAAGCTTCTAAGCAGTTTACAAGTATAAAAAACAATTACGCAAGCATTAAATATAAACATCCACGATTAAAACATGCAATGAAACAATACCATTAAAACAACACAGCAAATAAAACTAGAAGACTCTGGTTATGAGGTCAAGGGAATATCACTGTAAACGGGTGCATCTTCCAAAGCCAGTGGTATGCCAGTACAGATTGGGCTTCTCAAGTTTCAGCAGTGAGTTCATTTCCTAACACCCATGCCACCAGTGAAGAAGCACATCACCACAAGCCAATAATTGTTAGTTATTCTATTTAACAGATTGATTAACTTCTTCACAGCCAAAAGCTACTGAAGCAGTGAGAAAAGAGATAAAATACAAAAGACTGAAAACGATAAAACCATTTCTGCAATTGGTTTTACAATTCATATTTCTTAAAATGACTAGGTCACACTTCAAGGAAAGCCTTCAGAAAACATAAATGTCTTTAGAACTAAATTTTAAGGCGCTTGTCTAATTTCACTTGGTAACTGATTCAAGAGGACTGGAGCAGCATTACTCTGTGCAAGATTGGGAAGTGGTAAGGGTATCTGTGTTCCCTTTGCTGATCTTAATGTCCTTAATGAATTTATTCCACCCCCACCACATACTTATAAATCCACTTCAAACCTGTTCTAACCCACAATTCCATAATATTCCACAATTTGTTTGTTGTTTTTTAAAAAACTTCCTGGCCAGTACACCAAAATACTTAAAAGGTGAAACAGGTGGGCCAGCACTGCACTTAAGAGGAGCCAAGTGCATGGATTACAACCTTTAAAGCAAGGAGTTGAGCTGTATATAATTATGGAGGTTTATGCTCACCTGCATCACACATAGATTTTAAACTACAATACTTATTTAATTTTTAATTTAGTATTGTAATTAAAAATGATGGAGCTACTTGTGACCAGGTTTGTTTTTCCAACAGGCAATCCCCTCTCTGTGTGTGTGAGGGGGGGGGGAATCCCTAACTGCTAGCAGAGAACACCTGCAAGGTCACAGGCAGGGAATATACCTGGTTTCTTGTATACTTCTTCCTCATCACCTACTTCATCCTCTGTGACCTCAGAGCCAGTAGTGTATTCATCATCTTCTGAAAGCAACAACTGTTGTTTCTATCATTTCAAGGAAAAAGCATAACAAGTATCACTTTTTCTCTTCAGAAGACCACAGGTTCCCCCTGCTCTGCAAACCAGTAAAAAAAATTAAGGCCTGACAGGTAAGCAAGACTGACAGTTGACATCCTCCAACTGCTTTTGCTAAAGAGCCTTCATCAACCCCTATTAATGATCTGTAAAGGTAGAGACCAAAACAGACTACCCTACCTTACTCTTAAAAAGTTTAACTAGAAACAACCTCAGTCTCAAATTTTGCAATACTCAATTATGTTATATCATGGCTTCTAGGCCAAATCTGAGTCAAAAAGATGAACACAAATACAAAACTCAAACAACTGTTCTAGGAATCAGTGCTGCGGGCTGATAAGACCATCTGTTGTTTTAAAAAAAGAGATCCATTTTTATAGGTATCCCCAACCCAATGCATTTTAATTACCCTTTTCTTCTTTTTAATGAGCACACTGCTCAGTGGTTTAAATATGACAGCTAGTGCAGCACATACAGAATATTTAAAATACAAAAATCAGTAGCATATAGAATAGGAATAACTCGGGCAAACGTACCAGCTGGAGAGTCCAGTTTTTCAGAGAAAGGAACTAGAGAAGGGAGGGGGGGGAGAGAAAATTAAAACGGGCAGTGGTAGGGTTAGTGGCAGTACCTTTTATGCAACCTATTTGTGCATGAAGGGACACTCTGAAACATGTTTCAGATAAGAACGGTCCCCCCTTTGTGTATATTTTCCAGCTAGCGTCCACGTGAACGACTAATGAATGCTTGCATTCTAACTCAGGTGCTCCCCCCCCCAATTAAGATACAGTATTTCCTTTTTATATTCATTCCTCCATGGACACTATTTCAAAACACTACTCTGAGAGAAAGGATTATCACACAATGTGGACACACGGGTACCAAGCATGTGAAGGAGCTCTCTGCAGCATGCCGCCCCAGCCCCCTGTAAAATTCCCTGGATCGATCCAAGTTCCCACCCACTTCGAGGGACCCCCTTCAGATGGATGCAAACTGCACATCAGCTGCAGAGCACAGCCAGTACATACATCTACACCTAACGACTGGAGCTTCATCCTAGAAGTAAGTATACTCAAAGCTACTGAGTTATTGAGCCAAACTATAGTCAAGCAATATGAACAATGTGGAAACAACAGACGGGTGTGGGGGGTGGGGAAGGATACTCACAGCATTAATTTCTCCTGTTCTGGGGCCCCATGGTGCATTTGGCTCCAATAGCACATCACATTCAATACTCCTCTCGTCACTCAGTCCAATTCCAGAATCACTTGAAAAAATAAATATTTAGGGATATTACGGACTGGATTGTTACTGATTCTAAAGAAGTCTACCCGAATGGTGGGGTGCTAGCCCAGGAAAGATGAAGACATACCTCTTTTCTTACCTGTTTTGGTCTTTTTCAAAAGGCACAACAATGACATTTCTGTGCTGAATCAGATCATTCAGTATTTTAGCAGTCTGGTAGGGAACAGCATCCACACCTTCTCCTCCAGCAGGCAAGCCAATCACATGGTCCCTTACTTTACACCCCTTCCATTTTTTTTTAAAAAAAGAGAGAGAATTTAGCTAAGGTACTTCCTTAACACAGACGTAATTGCAAATCATGGATAGTGCTGGCCATGGTTTGAAAGATTGCTTCAAATCAAGGTTTCACAATCTAATTTGTGGCCAATCCTAGTTTGGATATTAGGATTCATCGCCTAACCATGATGAAGCATTAGATATGCTCATGGATAGAGTACAGTTAGCTTGCATGTTAGCTAGATAACATACCGTTTTAAATATTGACTCCAGCTCAGGCAATTATACAGTGGGCCTTAACGCACCTGGCCAGGGGGTGGAAGGAATCACCCCATACTTTTGTTGTGTATAAAACACGGTTCAAGAGAATGTGGCTTGTGGAAGGAGCAAAGAGGTTTGAAAGAGCCTTTCCCCAAAATACATACTTTTGGAAGAGGAGCAGGATCAAATCTCAGAACCTTCTGGTTACAGCAGGGATACACTCCAGTACCATTGGAACCAAGAGCACCTACCACACCAGGGTAGACAACTGGCTGAGGGTGGTATTGGCAATGGGAGAATTCAGTACACAGGAAAGTCTGCAAGAGAGATGCAACGACGGCAACAAAATCACTACTCTCAAGATCAAGCATTCCCAACTTTAAGGTGGAGAAAGGGTTTACAGCAGAATACAGAGATGTCTTCTAACAAATGTCTGTATGCTAGGATGTACAAGCTAGCTGCTGCTGCTCTTATCCTTTGAAAACGGCGCTGATTAAATGAAGTGCTGGGTGGCCCATTCTTGGGCATTCTCAAAAGACTTGACCAAATTAGTTCAGCACAAACTATTTATCCATTATTCATCCCCAATCTACAAAAACATGGGAAGGAATTCAATGTACAGGTATGGCAATTAGTCCATCAGTGCAAGCTTTGCACTCTTAATTGCTTATAAGAACTGTCTGGAAGATGCAGGGTGTGTTGGTCTCAGAGTTCCTGAGTTTTAGGAAATTACAGGGGACTACCAGGGAAACAACCAAGCTGCTTTGTTCTTGGAGTAGCATAAGAAAACTGGGAGCTAGTGAATTGTGTGCAGGTTGGCCATGAAGTACAGGGTGCACTGGAAAGGCTAAGAGCCTTTCTTTGTAAAAATAATAGTAATTGCTTTGTTGTATTCAAAGTCCCCTCCCATCTGTCCTCCAAGAGTGACTTGGAAGGTGGTGGCAACAACAATAACCAGAGAGTAAGATTCAACTGGCAGCAGTTGGGCAAGGAAAGGGGGTGAGAGGCTCTTCTGAGCATGCCCGGTTTGTCACAGGAGCGAGGGGAGGGCACTGTGCAGGCAGAAGTCTTTGTGCTGACTTCCATTAGTTCAATAGTTCAACCTCACCCTTCATTCTACAGAATTTGAAAACCTAACTTTCTAAGTTCCAGGACAGTCAGGAGTGTGCAGAGGTAACCGAAAACACTCACTTGATTACATCTTGAACAGATCAGCCAATTGATAGTTCCCCAAAGGCGCCAATATACATCTCGCCAAGATTTTAGTTCTTCAAAAAGACTCAGCAAATACTCATGTACATCCCAAGATTTATCTCTGCATATACAAAGAGGAGCAAGCAGTCAGGCTGATCAGAGTGAATAGAATAGTTATCAATTCCCACTGGTAAGTTTTGTACCCTTTCCCCCTTAATGACAAAGTTAAATTGCACAGAAGAATTAAAACAAGGGCTACAACATTAACCAATTTCTCAGGGTGCTGTTGCTTTTTTTTTTTTTAATTACAGGGGGACACGACTTTTTAAGTGCTCTCTTACGAGAATAGGCACTCCTTCCCGGATTAAATGAGACATCCTCCAAGTCTCTGGCCACGACAACACATGTGTGCATCATCTAACATCAAAGAGTATATTTTTGCTCTTTAGAAAAAACTGTGTCAATTTGATCAATTCAATAATTGACTAAGATTTCATCAATCTGGTGATAGCCCTTATTACAACATACTATATTAGCACTCAGCCATCATCACAGTGATGACAAAGAGGAGTGAAAGGGCAGGCGGGCAGGCTACCTGTGCAGCCTTCCCATGCTTTTGTCACTGCTGCTGCCACTGGCGGGAAGTGGAGAAACACAGGGGGAAAGACCACCCTGCAGCTGAGAAGTTTTCCCCAGCCCCCTTAACCCGCCATCGCTGCTGCGAGAAAGAAGCCTGGGAATGAAGAGGAGCAAGTCTTTCCAACCCTTCGTTCCTAACCCTCGTGCTGCCCTAGTATTAATAACTTGATCGTGACACTTAACTATCATATACATCTTTAAGGCCACCATTGTGCTAGTGGACTGACCTCTGTTCTGGGACTGAAGCCCCGGAAGAACAGAGAGCTCAGATTATATTTTAAAAGTCTGTTATGATGCAGATTAAATAGAATCCATGAACACACCCTGTAAAAATGTTGTTACAATATGATTTATGAAGCACCTTATGTGTATATAGATAATGTTTCCATGCTGATCTACATTGATCTTTCCAGGAACGCATGGGATTCTTCTTTCAGTGTCCTTAATTAAGAGTTTCTTACATAAGCTGCACCTTTTTTTTAAAAAAAGAAAGTTATAGCATGAGAGATTTGCAATGAGAACAAGGATATATGCTGAAATAAGATCAATAAGCGGACAGTTGTCTACCTGTACAGTGTTGCTGCGCTTCCCTGAGAATCTGGGTTCTGGTACTCTAGGTCAAACAACCTCTCTATCTTCTTACAGAAAAGTTTGCTGTCGGTAACAAAAAAAAAACGCTCATTATAAAAATGAGTTATCTGCATATAAACGCAGACTTGCCATGGACAAATTCAATGAAATTTGGAATCCATTCTTACAAATACTGTAATAGGTTAAGATCTGGCGAAGTACAAAAACAACCTTGTAAAATATACAGTTTTGGGTTTCTTCCCCCCCCCCCTTTTCCTTTTGCCTTCTGCACAGGTTCAGTTTCTCTTTTTCTTTTTCTCTTTTTGTTTGCGTCTCACCATGTCTGGCGCACATATAGTTATGTACTTTTTGAATTTTCAATAAAGATGTTTTTAAAAAATAAATAAATAAAAATGAGTCAACAACTAAATGTCAACGCAGGTGGCACCTGCTGAATCTCTGAAAGAAAACAATACCGCAAAATGGGGCCACGACTGAGAATTCCCTCCTCTGGGTCATGAGATGCATTTCCAGTGGATGCGGCACAACCAGGAGGGCCTCCTCTGGTCATCAAAGTTGTTGGGCTGGTCTGTATGGTGGAAGGTGCTCTTAGATGCCCTAAGCATCTCAGATCAGGCTTTCATACAGCAATACCTTAAACTTGGCTTAGTAGCCAACTGGCAACCAATGCAAACGCTTGAGTAGAGGTGTTCTGCGGGACAGCTGCTACACTTAGCAGTTTGCACCAGCTGCTGAACCAACCCCAAGCAGCAGCCCAACGTAAACTGCCCTGCAAACATCTGGATAACGCTGCAGGAAGACAAAAAGAACGGCTAATTGTTACATTATGAGGCAGCCCGATTTTAAAAAGCACCTCTTAAATTTATCTTTCTTGTCCTTCACCTCCTCTATTTCATTATGTGTGAAAAGATCCGCTATGCGCGTTAGGAGATTAGAATTGATGCAGTTCATATTGCACGGCGTGGCTACGATAGCACTCATATTCTTGTGGCAATAATGAATACATTTCTCCACCTAGGAAAACAGGAAGATGAAATATGGATGTAACACACTCAATAGTGATAATGAAATATCTTAACACTGTACAGGCAACACCCTATTCATGTGCAGGTACCATTTATGACTGCTCCATGCACCAGTGGGAAGCCTGCATGTATGTACATTCCGCCCACCTTGCCCTCTTTTGGCACCAAAAAGAGTATGCATGTCAGCAACCGCACATGTGCTGATCACACGTGAGTGAGGCATTGTCTGTATTTAGGAAGGTTTTTTTGTGAGGGGAGCTCTAGAAACAGCTGCAACAGCTCAGAACCCCACATCTGTTATATACTCACTAAAGAATCCATCTTCAGAAACTCAGAGGAAATAAGAATCGAAATGACATTGCTTGGTTCTAAAGAAAGAAGCAAGAGAACAAAGCGAAAAGCATTATTAGTATTAATTACAGTTAACTTTGCACATTGCTTGTAAAAGGAAACACTACAAGAGATTCTTTGCATCACAAAATCCACATTCCATTAAAGAGGAATGGGAAGAAAGTTTGGGAACTTGGCTCAGTTCCTTCTACAGGAGGGAGCTCTAATGACATAGCATGACTGGGCCTTGTAATTCTTCTGAAATGAGGCCCAAATAGCTGCCTCTCTCCTTTCCATTCCCACCACCCCCACCAGAACGAATGTGTTAGCCTAAAACTAGCAGTTCACATTTTGAAGGCAAAGCAAGCCAAATTAGATTAAGAAGCTGGAGAAAAATAATATTGTACCTAAAGCTGAAATGAAAAGTTAAGAGCCTGGATTCACATATTTACAAATACGTTCCATAAAACTTTGGCACTTGAGTATGAAGTTTCCAACTTAGGTAGGGTGGGTGTTCTCTTATTTGAAGGGAGGTTTGAGGGTTTTGATAGAAAAATGAGTGCAAACACTCCAAACATCAAAAGCAAAAACCTCAGTTTCTCCAAAACTCTTGAGTTAAATGTCATTCAAAGTTTGAAACATTCAACCTCAGACACATGCAAACTAGATACTATACAAGCAGACCTTTTCTTAAAAGAAAAATGGGTCTGCTCCAAACACTTAGGAAAGCAGGTTTAAGGTCAGGTTTGAAAGCAAAACAGCATATGAGTGAGGGCAACCAAACTGCCCCCATACACGAGACACCTACTTCTCTTTAGCCTGTTTCCCCCAGCTGTTTTTTTCTAGCCAAGCTCACATCTGTTAGTGGACCACAGATGAGGAGAGTAGCATTTGCAAGTGACAGACTGTGGTGGAGGTACGCTTCAGGCAGAGGATCAGTTTAGCACCCCACCCCACCTGTGTGATCCTTTTGCTCTAGGAATTGCCCTCCCTTTTTCCTCTTTATATGTGACTAGGGAAGAACCAGCTCCAACCAAGCCAGTCTGCCAGCATCACATCCAATTTGGACCACAGGTTTCAACAGTCACTACACAGAAAAGAGAATAGAACTAACAATTAAGTGTTGGAACAAAATTCTCTAAAGGAGTTCTTCATCAAGAAATTTGTCAAGTATTTGTAGCTCACAAGAGTGATCCAGAGTGAACTTTCAGTAATTTAAAGGGAGAGGGGAGGAAGACATTGAGTGTGCACTTAATTCTTGCTTTGATTTCTTCTCTGGATCACACCCAGAGTGATGACTAAAATTACCGTATTTCCGTTCAAACAGCTTATTTAGGTACTCACTTAAATGAAAGATACCCACTCTTACTATTATTTTCTGTCAAACCTTCCAAGACCTTTTAGATGATAACCAACTCTAAAGTTATTTTCTCTGAAGACCATTTCTAGACTCTTTTTGTATTATTATTATTATTATTATTAAAATTTATATATCACCCTCCATCCAAAGATCACAGGGTGGTTCACAACATAATATTTGCTCCTCTCCTCTAATTTTTTTTAATTTGTAAGTTAAACCAGAGCTTCCTCCCCCACCCCACAAATAATGTACAGGTACAGGCATAAATCTGCCCTGTTTGGAGGTCAGGACCATCTCATGTGCTCACATGCTCTTTCTCCCTTTTTCAGAGCTAACCATGGTTAGCAGCAAACTAGAATTTGCAACTATGCAAATCCAGTTCTAACCATCATGGCAAACTGCAGATCACAGCCAACAATGGTTAACCTTGAAAAGGGATGGGTGGGAATTCATGTGTGAGAGGGGGAATCGAGTATTAAGAGACTAAGAGTGCAGGATAACATTGCCTAATGTCAAAGGCAATATAATTAGTTTTATTAACTTTCCAGCCAGCTTCAGTTTTTCCAGCTATTACAGACTAGGTTTTTATCGGTTAAGGCAGAAAACGGCAAGGAAATTACCTCGCAAAACAAATTTGCACACAGAATTTTGGTCTGAAGTAGAAGTCAGGCTTTTCAATAAATGAGTCTGCAGGAAACATTAATAGATTTTCCTTTTACCTAAGGCAGGTATTTCATGCACCTCATACTCCTTAGTGTTCCTTTTAACATATCTTATCAACCAGTTAAAGATGTGAACGTCACAGTGAACTGAAATGTCCACTTCTTCCCAGCGCTGGGCATCCACTGACAGATATTCAGCAAAGTACTTCATTTCAGAAATCAACAGATCTCGCGGACAAACAAAATCTTCTTTCAGATTTTTTGCTTCATCACACACATGGATCACCATATTTGGCCTTTATTTGAGAAGAAGAAAAAATCACAGGGAGGAAAATTATTATAGCTTGTCAAACAGGAATGTCAGAATGATTTACAAAGATATTTTACCTCAATGTTAAGTTTAGGCATAGTTTTTTATATGAACACATGCATGGTTTGGAGCATACTTTTACAGTATAATAATAAGGATTTTAAGCTATATCTAAGATTTTATGAAAAATATGTTTAGAAAGAAAATTAAAAGGTATGGGGAAATGTAAGCTGCACATTGGAGCAAGTTTGGCCTCATGGATGGTGAGCTAGGTGAATCTGCAAAACCCACTTCAGGACTTAGATAATTTCTAAACTCAAAGAAGAAAACGTCTGTCACCTAGCTGCCAACTTTCACACCTCTAGTTGCAAAATGAGCACACTGATGTTCTGCAGGAAAAAGGAAAAGTGCAAAATATGGCACTGGCCACTAAATTTAAGCTTCCAGAAAATGCCAAGGCCAAACCAGATATATGCAATAATCTCCCATCTCTCCTGTTTTTAATTGAAAACCAGGTGTAGATCTGGTCAGGGGAAGCAGCCCTGCTTAACACTTTACTCACTGTAGAAAAGCTGCTGAAGAGGCATGATTCTGAGCAAAACACAGGGGAAGGGTTAAGTAACCAACTTAAACTCACAGCCTCCTCCAGCTACATTTCAATGAAAAAATGGCTGGAAGACACTCACAAACACCTACTGTCTGGCAGTAGTTTGGCCCTAAGTTGTCATTTATTTATTTTTAATGATTCTAGCACATATGACTTGAAGTTATTATTGTTTGTTTTAAATTGTTATTGTAAGCCATTAAGGCTGCTGTGTGATAAGGCACAATATAAACCTTAAAACTCAAATATGTAGATTATGCTGGCTGAGCTCTCCAAGGCCAGAGGGGTGGCTAAATAAGACTGGTTGGAGTTGGAGCTTATTGCTCCTCATAACTTCAAGCTCCAGCTGAGGACTAGCAGAACTGGAATAAATGATGCAAAATGAGAAGTCTCACAAGTGTGTTTAATTGGCATATGTTATGCACATCACAGAACCTGGGGGAGTGGTGGCAACACAGAACACACATCCCTTTTATACGTGCACAAGCATGCAGCATATTTAAGAAAAATAATGCTGTATGCCAAATAGGTCTCTGGTTCTAGTACCCAATCCCAACTACATTTGTGGTGTGAACTATTCACCAAACTGCGGTCAGCAAAATCATCAAGGGGTTACTATAAATAAGGCCTCTCCACATTAGGAAGAATGGAACTATATCCAAATTCTGGGGGTTTGGTTCTCCAGTACCAGATATATCCTCAGTCTACTCCAACATTCAACACTTTAGAAAGTTGTAGTGAAGGGGTATAGTGAACACCTATGTCAAGATAAAGCTACCCTGTTCATTATTCCTAAGGGATGGCCCCATATCTATCATTATTCATACATGTATTTTCAATGGATGCAAGTTGCCTTTCTAGACACAGACAGGGGCAAAGAGAAAGAAAAAATAGGCGTATAAGACTACTTTTTAATCCAGGAAAATCTTCTCAAGATAAGGTCGTCTTATACGCCGAGTGGAGAATCTGCAGTCGAGTATATCTCAAACTCTATATTTTAACTGGAAAAGTTGGGGGTCGTCTTATATGCCCAGTCGTTTTATACGCCAGAAAATACGGTATTCCACAAAAGCAGAAAGGTATTTCTTCTGCTTAATTCAGGAGTAGAGAACCTTTTTTTCTACCAGGGGCCTATGTCCCACACAGGTGGGCAATCAGGTGCCACACACAAATATTAATGAAATGTATCACAGGCTATTACAGATAATTTTATTATGATAAATATAAATGTTACAACACCTAGGAAGATAGCACTAAGCTGTTGCCAAGCTACTTCCTTCTATGTCAGGGGTCCCCAAACTAAGGCCCGGGGGCTGGATGCGGCCCAACCGCCTTCTAAATGCGGCCCATGGACGGTCCGGGAATCAGCATGTTTTTACATGACTAGAATGTGTCGTTTTATTTAAAATGCATCTCTGGGTTATTTGTGGGGCCTGCCTGGTGTTTTTACATGAGTAGAATGTGTGCTTTTATTTAAAATGCAGCTCTGGGTTATTTGTGGGGCATAGGAATTTGTTCATAATTTTTTTTTCAAAATATAGTCCGGCCCCCCACAAGGTCTGAGGGACAGTGGACCGGCCCCCTGCTGAAAAAGTTTGCTGACCCCTGTTCTACGCCATCCTCAGCCCCAAACTGCTGCTTTGTAATGTAATGTCTCTGGAAACATCCAATGAAATTAAGCAGGGAGCTGCATCTGGCCCTCAGGCCAGAGGTCCCCAAACTGAAATGAATGGGGAAGGTCTCACTGACAGTAAAAATAAGTGTATACTTATGAAATGGAACCTTCATGCCTGGCAGAACTTCCTTGATTAGGGCGAGAGAGACTGGTGTCTTCCTGCAAGCTTTGCAACAGTGATTTCCAAGCCAAGAGCCATCCATATATTAACCTGTACTGGCAGAGGATTCTCTGCCATCTCCTATCTGCCCATCTGTGTTTATTAAAAGCAAGGAGGGTGTTAGGCCAGGTCTGAGGTCTGTTGACCCCCTTGCTGACTCCCCAGGGGAACCAAGAATGTAGAAAGGTTAGAGGAGAGCAGCTGTCTTGTAAGGAAATCTGCCAGGTGTTCCTCAAAGTGAGCATCAGTCACAGTAGAAAAGCACCTGGACCAGTTTTGAAAACCACTGCTCTACAACACGCCTGTGAACACATGACAGATATTTTCAGGATTCACAGCGGAAACGACAGCAGGATGGAGACAACATCACCGCTCAATCCTTTTTACAAAGGTTACGGAGAAGCTTTGCAAGATGGCTGAATGGAGGGCATGGGGTGGGGAAACAGGCATTCATATTTTTTTACCATCTACCACCCCAACAGATGATTTATTATTCATGACAAAGGAAGTGAAAGGTTGGCTTCCACGTGTCAAGTTAGTACACAAGGGAGCATTGTTCCACCCAGCCAAGGCTAAACATTTACTTCTCAAAGTCTATCTCCAAGCTGCACTTAACAGCCATTTCTACTGAATAGAAGGCAAAAAAAAAAACAACCTATGGGAAGCTTAGAGATTCCAAGATACTACAGATTCCAAACCTGAAAGGAGTGCCAGTTCTAGAGAGAAGCTACAAACGTTTTAATGCCTTCCCGTCCCTGGAGGTACTCTTTCCCAAGAGCTTCTCATCAATTACTGTTTGTCTAATTTTTTTTTAAGTGGCCAACTTAACTCTCCCCCCCCCCACAATCCTTCATCCACCCAATAGAAATCCCACAAATACACAGAGATATAATCCAAGCGTAGAAGAGAACAAACGAATGTCGAAGATTCAGGTTTATCTAGCTTTCCCAAAATCAAACAACCATCTTCCTACCCTTGTGTTTCATCAGCATTTTCTCCACCTTTATGTGCAGGGCCCTTCTCACTTTCTGCAGAGCAATTCCTTGAGGAAGCTACACTTGGCCTTCCTTAAATGCAAGCGGGGAGAAAAAGCATTAAGACATAGTGTTGAGATGGTCTTCTCATTTTTGCCTGGTAAGCGGTAGTCCTATGCCTAGAGGAAAGTGTGATCTAAGGGAGCTGTCCACTTACTTACTAGATGGATCCTTTTCACACACACTCCTTTAAGGAAGGAAAGGCTGGCTTTTAAAATCAATCCAGTCCAGGTGGAAACACAGAGAGGAATTGAGGGACTAAATCCTTTCAGTCACAATGTGCATGTCCACACATACAAAAAAAGGAGGATGTAAAATCGCTTAAGTCTGTGGGAGAGTTTCTCCTGCCAGTTCCCAAGGACCTCAGAAGTCTGCTCCACAGTAAATCAGAGCAGGGCTTTTAGAGTGGCTGCCCCAGTTCCACAAGATAATGCATTCCTGTCAAGAGACAACAGTCACCAACTAACTGCACCTTCCAGAAACAATCGAAGACAATTTTGTTTCAACAGCTTTCCCAGTTGAATAAGTAGGTCTTTACCACAAGTGTTTACTTTGTTAAAGTTTCAGTCTCGTTTTAAAAGTATTTGCTATTTTTGTGTTTTAATTATGTGTAAATTGCCTTGAGGCAGTTGTTTAGAAGGCAATCAATATAAATCAATGGTATTACAAACAACAACAAAACTTCCATAGCTATGTGTTTGACCTTCTCTTTTACACTTCTCTTTTGGAGAGCAGTAAGAGACATCATGATGTCATTAATACTGGGATTCCTCTGCCTGATGTCCATACAGCCAACAAGAAAAGTATAGCTTTTTTAAACACACACACACACACACACACACACAAAACCACAGTAGAGCCTGGTAGCTTGCCTTTCATCCATCCCCCAAACCACTTCCTACATTGAAGGTTCCTTGCTAAAGTACCAAACATGGAGACAGAAGGTTCCTGTTATCTGGATTTTCTCTTTAAAAGGTTCATGAACAAGCCCACTGTCCATTAAAATTCACTTTCCCATTAGGAATATACTTAATGCGAAGTCTCAGAGAGCATTCAAGAGAAACAAAACCCAAGAGCAGTAGGTTCTGAACAAGGCAGATTAAGAATTGCCCTGGGGCATTAATATACTAACTGGAGGCTTGCAACCAATGGTAAATTCCAATGCACAGAACCCTCCTGCCACCTAATCCACTGAGACAAATTAAGAATGTACTTTTCACTGGGAGACTGTCCCTTCCACAGCACAACTTCATGCCCTCCCTCGGGCGTGGCTCTTGATTTCACTCAGCTCTTTTCTCTTCTCCCATGTTCTATGTATTATCACATGCTCACTATGCTTCTGCTTCTCTCCCTTGCACCACCCGCATCTCTACCACTCAACTCCACCATGATTTCACTGCTGTGCATCTCTGGCTCTTTTCCTTCTCCTTTTCAGCCATAAAACACATCCAGCACTTTGTATGCGGTCTCTGCTGAGTCAGTAGTTACTCACTCCCACGTGGAAGTGGCATGGTCTTTGGCAGAGACAGCTCACAGACCTGCTTATCTAGAACAAGGGAACTCCTATCATTGCTGACCACCTGCCATGTTGCATCGGGCTGATGGACTCTTCCAAGACCTTTCACCCCAAACTAGAGCACAAACATGGGATCTTCTCCATGCAAAGCAGGTGCTTTACCACTGACCTATTGTCCACTGTAGTAACACAGTTCAAAGACGGCTTAAGGAGTCAGCTGGTTTATCATACGTTTTTATTATATGTGGCTTGTTGCGACCTGAGTTTTTGCAGGTGCATTTGATAATTGGTAAAAGCTCAACCCACAATAAGCCATTTCACCTTTGGTTCTTTTATACAAGTGTATTAGCTTTTAAAAAGGCCACTGTACAGTTCATGGCAAAGTTACAATGAAATAAAAATTTATTATATTAAACCACCAGTTAATTGAGACTTTGAAAAGTAAATAGGTAAACTATGGGAAGGGATCGTAATTTAGAGACCAATACTTATGACGAGCACCAGCACTTTAAGGATTACTAGCTGGCTCTGCTTGGAACAGGTTAAGGATTTCAAATGGATGAAACCTAGCATGCACAATGTTTTGAATGCAGTAGCAGAACTGCCTGAACGCCTACCATTTACAGAAATTGCATCTTTTTCACTGGGAGGTTCTTGTAACTCTTCCTGGGAATCAAGAAGCGATGATTTGATATAACCAGCCAGTGTTTCCATAGGGCTCCCACCACTGGCCATTAGTGGACTGTACTGGTTATCAACTGGAGAACTCCCAATGCTTTTCAGTTCATCAAACCTTTTTGCACACTGTCAGAAGATAAAAGAGTTGGGATTTTCAGTTTTAGTTCTTGTTGGAAGAAATCCCAGGTATGCCTAGGATATAGATGCTCATCTCTGGGTATCTAAATAAACAACAACCAATATTAACCTTATGCAGAGCTAGTGACTAAGCATTTAAGCATGGTTCCTAAGTTTTTTATGTTGGTGCCCAAGAATCTGGCAGCTTTTTCAGTGCTTGCCTGTAAGCACAGAGTTTGAAAAGCTGTCTGCATCAAAGGCTATATAAAAAGAGCTGCCTTAAACCATCTCTGACTGGCAGTGGCTCTCCAAGTTATCAGGCAAGCATTATTTCCCTAAACCCACCATCAGAAATCAATTTTTTTTTTGCAGGTCTTAGAGGACTTACTTTTAGGTTGCAAACTGAAGTTTAACTACTTTATAGTACTGCTAACTCAATATAACAGTCAGTTATTCTCTCACACGAGGATAGCAGCATCCCCTGTGGGCACTTGAGGACTTGTCAAAGAGTACAAAGAGGAAAGGGTCCTTCCCAGCAAACATATACATGATCTTCCACAGGTATAGAATTTTTATCAAGCAAGAAGATTCTATGAGATATAAATGCCTCTCTTCCCCCTCAGAAGGAAAAGGCAACAGTGACAGAAAAACTAAGGCCCAGATCTAGGATGGCAGCTGGATAAACTAGGACCTCAGCTGCCTGAGCAGTGCTACTACCATGATCTCAATACATTCACAAGCTGAGAACACTTGCCTTCTCCATTAGGTACAGTGGTACCTTGGCTTAAGAACAGTTTGTTTATGAAGAACTTGGATTAAGAACACTGCAAACCTGGAAGTAGGTGTTTTGGTTTGTGAACGTTGCCTTGGAAGCAGAACATGTTCCGCATCCTGTTGAGTGTGTTCCATTTGTAAATTGAGTCCCCCGCTGCTATTGGAAAGCACACCTTGGTTTAAGAATGCTTTGGTTTAAGAATGGACCTCCGGAACGGATTAAGTTCGTAAACCAAGGTACCACTGTACCCACCTTCAGTGAAAGTATAGTTAGAAGAGTAAGACTAATTCAACTGAAACCTTCCCCTAATATTGCTAGCCAGGCACATGAGTAGGGAAGGAGCTTGAGAAGTATTCAGAACTTGGATCATCCCTATGCCACAACTTTCCAGAACTTCATAAACATACATTCTTTTCAGAAGCGGCAGAGCAAACAAGTGATGTCACAGTGGATAACTAGTACTGTACTGACTCTTTGTTAGAAGCTTTGTAGGAGTGGAAGTCTGTGCAGCAGAAGGGTCAACGGAAAGTGTTTCTCCCATACAATACTTAAAGTCAGCTTTGTTTTATGCCTCACCATTCAACACTGGAAGGTATAGAAGCCATCACACATCATGAATGAGCACAAAGGAGCTTCTAGACCTGGCAGTCAAAGTAATATTTAATAGACATGATAACAACAGTAAATTAAATGGTATCTGATCTGAATTCCTTGGAACTCTTTAAGCCAAAATTTCTTAAAAGTTTATTCTTTGTATAGTTTCTTAAATCAACCTTCTGTTCAACCTCCTACTGTCTTATCTCTTTTACTTTGCACCTGCTGGGTCTGGGTGTTTGTTGTTGTTGGGGGCTTCTGGGCAGGTTTGTTTGCCTTGCGTTATGATTTTTAAAATAGGCTTCTACCACAGAAACAAATCCACACTGGCTGTAACATACATGTGATTCTTCACAGCGTGAACATGTGCAACATAAAATGTGATGTTTAAGTGCCTGGAAGACTGACAAGCTAAGGGAGCAAAAGGATTTTCTCTCAGCTGGTTTGTGACTGAGCACAAATGTTGGATTTGACTTTAGGTGTGATTCCTTTAACAACTTTGGTTGTGTTTAACTGTACATTAGCTGCCATCAGTTCAATGATCCTCTGCTCTTTAGTCCTCTTTAAGGCCAAAAGAAACAACTATTATTACACATTCTTGTATAACTTTTTTGATTACACAAATAATGAGGCATGTGGTAGAATAGCACACATAGTTTGCAGCACAGTCTGAAGTACACGAAGTAAATATTTTATTTATTTCCCCTTCCCCCTCCCTATAAATAATTCTAACTGTTATAGATACAAAATACCATTTATGTTTATCTGAGTTTTTACTGTGCTTTTAGTTTTATTCTTAATTTTATGTGATGGTTGCATGTCATACGCTCTAATGTAAATAAAGCTTTATCTTCATTTATCATCATTCAGCCCAGACACTGAGGTCCAGCTCCAAGGGCCTTCTGGCGGTTCCCTCCCTGCAAGAAGTGAGGTTACACAGAACCAGGCGGAGAGCCTTCTCGGTGGCAGCTCCCGCCATGTGGAACGCCTTCCCATCAGATGTCAAGGAAATAAACAACTACCTGACTTTTAGAAGACATCTGAAAGCAGCCCTGTTCAGGGAAGTTTTTAATGTTTGATGTTTTACTGTGCTTTTAATATTCTGTTGGGAGCTGTCCAGAGTGGCTGGGGAAACCCAGCCAGATGGGCAAGATATCATCATCATCATCATCTCAATGCAACCATGTTAAACAGTTCAAAGATGAAAATGAATAAAAACCACATTACAAAATAAGGGAAAACGTACCTCTCGAGATGAATAGCCTGGAACCAGCCTTGCCACGTTGTCCCAATTGATAGGCTGAGGGACACTGAATAAAGAGCAGAGGATCATATCCAAAACCATTTGATTATTGTCGTATGGGAAGTTATTGTTTTCTGAATATCTACGGCTCATTTTTTGGCACTAGAAAGAAAGACACGAAAAAAGAAACACACATAATTGCACTTTCCTTTAACAACTTTGGTTGTTTTAAATGTACATTAGCTGCCATCAGTTCAATTTGTTTCACACTTCTTGGGCAGAGTAATTATATGGCCAGCTCCTGAATTCAGCTGTGTATGTTTTGCCTTACTCATGAACAGACTTTCAACAAATATACCAATAGAGGTATGTAAGTATTTACATTCTACAAAAGAAAATATCATCACTGTTAAATAGGTCCTCAAAGAGTGTCTGCACCCTGGAGATGCTTCAGCCAATTCATGGCTCTCTGTAGGATCCTCCATAAATTCAGACTTCAAACTGTTGCTCTGTCTTTAATCCACCTCTATACACATATACTTGCAGATGTCTCAAACGATACTCTTCCATAAGCATATATCATTTATTCAGAAAAACGCCCACAATCATAAGAAATGTTAACTTCTGTTTCTTTAAGTTCAGAGATGGTGAATCACCAGCCTGTTTGCCTGATCCTGTGAGTGGTTTTCTGGAGCCTTCCAAGAATTTGGCAGCAGTAAACACCAAAAACATGCACTGCTTTGGGACTCTCCATACAGAGTCAAATTGAGGTCTAAACATCACCAGCACTCAAGAAGCAGGGAGATCCTGAATGAGGCAGCATTACCACGTCTGTTCTGCTGCAAGTTCCACCTCCTTGAGCATTCAATACTCTTCCTATGAGCACTTAGTAATTTCCAGTGTTTCATGACAACTCTCATCATATAGTTACTTCCTCTGCCTGCTCCCAATAGCTAGGCAGAACTGGCATGAGAAATGCTAATGTAATGAAGAGTATGCTAAGCAATTAAGAGTTTCTGTAAGTCCAGCCCACAGGGAGCATTTTTGGCTTCTAGCACTCTAGCTATATTTAGACCCAAATTGGTTCATTAACTACATACACATAGCCAAAATACAGCTATACAATCTTTGAGGTGACTTCAGCTTCTCAGGCAGTTGGATTAAACTAATGAAAGTTATCCCAACAGCAGTAAGGTTAAACATTGTTATTGACATTAAAATCCAGATTCCAATAAAAAGAAAACAGGAAATTAAACTACACTTGAACCAAAAAGAACCCTATTTTATTACTTATTACAGTTTAAAAAAGCAGCATCCTACAGCTGTGGTTTTCAAACTTTTATCATTTACAGAACATTTTCCACATCAGCTTGTCTGCCAAGGATTTCCTTCATGGCCAACACGTATCCGTGCTTAATCCAGAAAAATGTTCAGGAAACACACTCCGTTCATGAGAAACATTGTTCAGTTCTGCTAGGCACCACAATCAATCCACTGGAATTGAGAGCACACTGCAGAATACTCTGACCCACCACAATGCTATGGGTTCCACATGGGAAGACTAATAATATTGAGCAAACAACATTGCTAACTTTGTCACTGATGGAAGCCTGATGAGCTTCTGAGAAACTCAAGGTATTTCTCCAACAGTTTGACAACTGCTATCCTATACCAATATTAAAAAATAAAACTAAGAATATAATTTCTTCATATGTTAAGATTTACCCTGCATAAACGCAGTGCAAGTCTTCCATTTTGACACTTACAACAGAAGGGGAGAAAAATGCTTCTCAGTAGGAAAGTGCTATGTGTTGCTATTTATAGTCTCCCATTTCTTAAATAATGAATCACAGCAGAAAGCAACCATGTGAAAATTCAGGAAATTCAATTCTCTTTAAATGGGAGTTCCCACAGGGAATTTCTTTTACATTTAAAGGGAAAAGGAGGAGAATAGAAACGCGTGAAGATGCCAAAATATTCTGGAGGAAATACTGGAAACCGTTAGGAGGAAAAGGACCAGGAATAGAGGGTGAATCTGTGGCTCCGGAAAATGAAATTGAGAGCAAGTAAAAAACCTGAATTCAAACTCCCAAATCTTTTCAGTGTTACAAGTGTAACCTGTAGCTAACTTTAAAATTGTAGTCCATTTTAACTGCTAACATTTATTGATACTTTTAAACACCTCTAAACACCTTCCCCTGCCTCAATTTCCCCCTTCTCCCTCCCCCCTCCTTTTCTTTTTTCCCTTTTTTTTCTTTTTTCTTTTCCTTTTTCCTCCCCCCCTTCCCTCCCTCTTTTTCCCTCCCCATCTTTCCCTTCCTCTTCTTCCCCCCCCTTTTTTTCTTTCTTTTTCTTCTTTCTTTTTTCTTCCTTTTTCCTCCTTCCCCCCCCCTATATTTTCCACCCCCCCCCATTCCCTACTTTACATTGCTGCAATCTATAATTATTGAACACATACAAATAAAGAATGAGCTTGTCCATCTTATCGTGGAATGTTAATGGATTAAATGAAAAGAAAAAAAGAAACAGGATCGAACATATACTGGTAAGGAAAAAATTAGACATCACATGTCTGCAAGAAACACATGTAAAAAAAGACCATAGGAGAATTCTGATAAATCCAAAACTGGGATCAACTTTCGCGGCATCGGATAATGTCAAAAAAAGGGGGGTGGTAATGTATATTAAGCCAAATTTGGAACCGGAGCTACTATACAAGGATGAGATTGGCAGGATACTAATAATCAAAATTAAAAGTCAGGGAGAGGAAATAATTGTAATTGGAATATATGCTCCTAATGAAGGAAAGGCAGAATTCTTTAGAGAACTGGAGGGGAAAATGTTGGAGTACGTTGGAAAGAAAATGATACTCATGGGTGACTTTAATGGAGTAATCGATCCAGAGATAGACAGATCATCAAGTAAAAAAGGGAAAAAAGAGGGGAAACTACCACAGAGCTTTTTTGAATTGGTTAAAACCATGGATTTGGTGGATGTATGGAGATTTAAGCATAGGTCTGAAAAGGACTTTACATTCTTCTCAGAACCAAACAATTCGGCTGGTAGGATTGATGCCATTTGGACGACAAAAGAATTAATTGCAAGGATAGGAAAAACAGAGATCCTAACTAGAACTATATCAGACCACAACCCAGTTTTGCTGATATTAAAGGGAAGAATCCAGCAAGAAAGGAGAAGGTGGAGATTAAATACCACCTTATTGAACGATGAGAACGTTGTAACCGGGGCCAAAAAAGTAATGGTGGAATATTTTGAACATAATTGGAACAAAGAGGTTAATAGACAGACAACCTGGGATGCAGGAAAATCAGTCATTAGAGGCTATTTCATTCAACAAAATATTATAAATAGGAAAAAGAAAGAGGAGAAAAAGAATAAAATAACAGAGGAATTAAAAAAGAAAGAGAAAGAATTGAATAAGGATCAGAAGAATGAGAAATTGAAACAAGAAATCAGATTACTAAAAATTGAATACTCCAACATAATAGATCAAGAACTAGAATGGAATTTAAAAGCAATGAAACAACGCTGCTTTGAATTTGCTAATAAACCAAGCAAATTCTTAGCGTGGCAGTTGAAGAGAAAACAAAACGAGAGGTTAATTACAAGATTAAAAACTGAAGGAAATTATATTGATGATCCTAATTTAATAATCCAAAGTTTTGTAAAGTATTACGGAAACCTGTATAAAAAAGGAAAACAAAATATAGAAGATATGGAACAATTTCTAGCCAATCACCAATTACCAACTATTACAGAAGATAAAATAAAAATACTGAATGCCCCGATAACAATAATGGATATTAAATACGCAATAAAGAAATCCAAAACAGGGAAAACACCAGGCCCTGATGGACTACCAGCTGAATTCTATAAAAAGATAGAAGATACAGTATGCAAACAATTAAAAGAACTATTTAATGAGGTTATAGAAAAAGGGGATGTACCGAATTCGTGGACAGAAGGATTCATAACATTAATTCCAAAACAAGGTGGAGACCCAGAACAGATGACAAGCTATAGGCCAATATCGCGGCTGAATAGCGATTATAAACTTTTTACAATAATATTGGCAAATAGATTAAAAGAGGTTTTGAAAGATACAATACATTATAATCAAGCGGGTTTTCTGCCGGGAAGATACATCCAAAATAATACCAGAAACATCATTAATATCCTAGAATACCTGGAGTTTAATCATAATAAACCAGCAGCCCTAATGTTGATCGACGCGGAAAAAGCGTTCGACAACATCTCATGGGAATTCATGAAGAAACAAATAAAATTAATGAAATTAGGAGAAGAGTTTGAGAGAGGGATTGGAGCAATCTATAGCAAACAAAGTGCAAGCCTAATAGTCAATGGAAACATCACAGAAAAAATTGTAATTGAGAAAGGCACGAGACAGGGATGTCCCCTCTCCCCATTATTATTTATATTGGTGCTGGAAACTCTTCTAAATTTAATCAGAAATAATGGAAAAATTAGAGGAATTAAAATAGGTGCAACGTCTCATAAAATCCGGGCATTCGCGGATGATATAATAATCTCTACAGAAGAACCTCAAGAGAGCATTCCAGCAGCATTGGAAACGATTAACATCTTTGGGAAGCTAGCTGGATTTAAGTTGAATGAGAAAAAAACAAACCTTTTAATTAAAAACATGGGAATAGAAGAAGCCAAAAAATTACAATCACTAACTGGTCTGGAAATTAAAAATAAGGTTAAATATCTGGGCGTGTGGATCACACCAAAATGCATCAATCTATATCAGGATAATTACACCAAGGCATGGAATGAAATAAAAACCAATATGGAAATATGGAATAAGCTGTACCTCTCGTTAACAGGGAGGATAGCTGTGGTAAAAATGAATATTTTACCTAAGATGTGTTACTTATTTCAAACCATCCCTATATTAGGAGGAATGGATTGTTTTAAAATATGGAGGAGAGATATATCCAAATTCATCTGGAGTGGAAGAAAACCAAGAATAAAACACCAGATCCTTATAGATAAAAAAGAGAGAGGTGGTTTTGCTCTCCCAGAATTAGAGATATACCATGCAGCTGCCGCCTTAACATGGCTAAAAGAATGGATAAATCTGGAGAACTCTGAAATACTAGAATTGGAGGGGTTTGATAACCGCTTCGGGTGGCACTCCTACCTGTTGTATGGGAAGGTAAGTGCCCATAAAGGATTTCTAAATCACATCATAAGAAAGTCTTTGTTTAAAACCTGGACAAAATACAGATGGATGTTGGAACCCAAAATCCCACTATGGACATCGCCAATTGAAATAATTACGGCCAAGAGAAAGAATATGCAGGGCAAATGGGCAAGATATAGGACACTAATAAAAGAGGAAAATGGAAATATTGTATTAAGGGAATACAAAGAGATAAGCAACCAGCTGACAGGATGGTTACAATACTTCCAGTTGAATGAAAGGTTTAAGATAGATAGAAAGGAGGGGATAGCCAACGAAACATCCAAATTCGAGACGCAGCTAATTCAATCTAAAGGGAAATATATCTCCAAAATGTATGATCTGATACTAGAGTGGGAGACCAAAGAAAAGTGCCATGATAAAGTGGGCCCAAGATATTGGGCACAATATTTTCATGACACAATGGGAGAGGCTGTGGAAGGAAGACATGAGATTCACAGCTTGTATCAATTTAAGGGAAAATGTCATGAAAATGACATATAGGTGGCACTATAGCCCAATTAAACTATCTAAAATGTTTAAAAACCAGTCACCCTTGTGTTGGAAATGCAAAAGTGGCATGGGAACGTACTTCCACATGTGGTGGGAATGCGATATAATTAAGGAATATTGGGGAAAAGTTCATAATGAATTAAAAAAACTTTTGAAAATCTCTATTAAGAAGAAACCAGAAATCTTCCTCTTGGGAATACTACCTCCAGAAATTAAATCAGAGAAAAGAATGTTAACAATGTATGCCCTTACAGCGGCCAGAATTCTCTTAGCAAGAAATTGGAAGAACGAGAATAATCCCACAATATATGATTGGCAAGCTTTAATGACAGAATATATGCAGTTAGCGGTAATGACGGGAAGAATGAGAGGTCAATTCAATCAAAAGACACAAAAGGAATGGGAAGGCTTTATTGACTATTTAAACCAGTACAATAACATCAAAATTTCCTGGCAATAGAAAGGTGAAATCTATATATACGTATTGAATATCAATATATTATCAGAAAGTAATAGAAGATCAAGTTGGATGTAACAAGACCTGTGTGAGAAAAAGGGTTAAGATAAAGAAACAAAGAGTGTAAACGGAAGTCAAGCGTATGTAATTGTATTGTAATAATGTTGTAAATAGTAATCTTAATCTAGACTTTCTACTTTTTTCCTTTTTCCTCTTTTTCTTCTTCTTTTTTTTTTTCCTTTTCCTCCCCCAATTTTTCTTTCCCCTTCCCCCTCTTTTTATTTTCTTTATAACCTTTTTCCGCTTGCTTTCTGAACCCCCTTTTAAGATTAGCTCTTCTTTTTAAATACCGTCAAATTATGTGCGGGTTGTATCTTTTTCTTTATGTGTGCTTCGAAACTAATGTATATTCTGTTTTTTTGTTGTTTAATAAAAATTTAAAAAAAAAAAAGAAAAAAGAAAATTCAGGAAGGAGGAAAAACAGCCAGGGATAGGGGCGAGAAACATTAATTCCAGTTCCATGATACAGCAAATTTATTTTATCTCACAAGTATTCAGTGTAAAACTGAAGTTGCCAACTTCTATCCATTGGCAGCTCTATTACATTTATTCTGTCCAGGGAGACATATCATTCTAGAAAAATAAGCAAAGTTTCTTTTTTACTGTAACTTTAAGCCACCAGAAAATGTGTCTCTCTCATCCAGCAGCACATTATCCAATGATGACTGCAGGCTTTGAAAGTTGCAAAGCAGCTAGCAAACTTTCTCCTGGAGCATACCCATTGCTCAGGTATCAAAATTACAGAAGACTGAATGAGACAGACATGCTGTTTTTGTGGATTACATCAAGCTTTTGAATTATTTCTGTAATTTTGCAGCTGGTAAAAAAAAGTCTGACCCTGTTAACCATAACTAGTGAGCAGCTGAACTTAGAAGATTGAATGACTTGTGAATGTAATAGGTTTTTAGTTCCGTTTATAACAAAGCCTAAGCAAAAAGTGCAGTTGATACTGTGAAATTTTAGATTACAAATTATATCTTTATACTTTTTTTACAGTGCCATGAATACTGATGTCACTATATAAATAACAATACTGTAATAAAATACAGTACTAGGAACTTAAATAACTAGAAATAAATAAAATTCAATCCTCTATATAGTGGGCAACATTGATACATACATAAGGCTTACTTCCTCATTCAGAAGTAATCCAGTCTCTCATTTAGAGGAGAGCAGGGCCTGATTACTGCTGAAGGATCAGAAAAAACAGTATATTACATTGCCACTGAAATTTCTGCAGTGCAGTAGCATTAAATATAATGGGATTGCATTTACAGACCATACAGCTTGGTCCTCAACTGATTTCAGTAATGAAGATTACTCCTTCCCACCCCCCAAAAAGAAAAAAAATACTCAGAGCACTTCATGTGCATTATCACATTAAGCCTTAAAGCAAACACGCACAATAAGCCAGAATGGTTCTTCCCTATATTACAGACAAGGTGAGGCTTCAGAGAGTTCAGAAAAGCAAGGGGATAGAGATGCTGCAATTTGAATCAGAGGCCAGCCCTCACCAAAATTTTCAGTGCAAAGGGGAGGTTAAAGAAAGGCAGTGGTCACTGCCTGAAGGCCCACACAACTAGTTTTGTAAAACCAAAGAGACACTGAACTTTTGAAATAGGAGTCATCTTTAAAAGCAATGGGTTTTCGGGGGGAATTCTTAGTATTGGGCATAAAGCAAATCTTCTGCTTCCTGAAGTAGTTTTCTGGAACTCTGTCCACGTGTGCTCCAAGAGCATAAAAGGGGTAAAAAAAAAAACTTTGCTATTAGCATATAATTAATTCATATAGGTTCTCCAGGTAGACAGACAAGTAACAAAAGAAAAGTGCATCTTGTTTGTAGTAGGAATAGGACAGGTATGCAGTAGGGCTATAAACAAACACTCATTTCCAGCTCAGAGGAAGCTGCATCTACAAATAAAATAGTTGTTCCTAACTTGACACATGCTAAATTCTGTCAGGACAGCAGCAGTGAGCTCTGAAAAGTTCACAAAACCAGACCTGAGACTTACCCTTGATCATTTAAAAGAAAATCCTGCCTAACCTGTAACACAACCAGGTCCAACACCTGTTACTACCTCCTTCTCCAGGTATAATAAAGCACTCTGCTGAAACAACTATCTTGCCTTGCTCAGGCACTCAGAAGACAGGACATCTTCATATAACGTGAGGACCCCCCCCCCCCAATCTTCTGCAACACTCACAGCGTCAACAGCCCAGGAAAGAATGAAGCAGCAGCAGCACAGCTTTGACTCTTTGTGCAAGGATTAGACCCCGCCCATATCCATTTCATCACAAATAAAATTTTCATAGAGGGGACAGGCCCAATCACTTAACTGAGGGAGAAGATGTGGTTCCTTTCTTACAATGCACCCTGACAGAGAGTGTAGTCAGAGAATGCTTTCTATGGTGCTGAAAGCTCCCTAGTCTTCTACAAATACTAAAGAGACATTGAATCCATTTGTACTGTTTGGTTTCCTTATTAGTGATTAACAAAAATGTTGCCACAATGTCAGCCATTACTCCATAAAACCATGCCTCTTGGCTTTCAAATACCCAGATGTCTAGATGAATGCCAACAGCAGCAGCAACAGCAACAACAACAACAACGTTGGGACAATATGCAAACTAAACCCAGCTAAAATACCCTACCCTTAAGGTCTTCCCAAAAGCATGCACCTTATCATCCCATGGCTTCCTTACTATAGTTATTACCATGATATGAAAAAGCCTTTGTAGACAGTTATTAAAAATATATCAGTTAACATAGCCTCAACACAGAGAAAACCCAATACCTCAGCATCTCTCAAACTATCAGGCATCTTAGCTGTGCAAAGCTGACAGGTGCTCTGACACACGATGATAGTTCCAGACAGGCATGAAGCTTTTGTCTAGCAGCAACATGCTTTGTAAAATGCAACCTAGATTTGGCTCTGTATAAAAAGATGAATAAATAGGTTGGGGGGGGTAAGAGTTACAGACACAGTTTCATCCACTCAAGCACTCCTTTATAGCCATTTCAAACAACGACCATTTATACATGTGGGATAGCCTGCTCCTCTTTCAAGAGCCACTCCCAACATACATTGCTGTTTGCAGCACATAATGTAGAACACATCAGTTTACTGCTCAGCAAACTGAGATTACCGGTAGTTCTGAGGATGACCGACAATCAGCCTCAGGCTCCTGAATTCCTTCCATCACCAGGGCCATCAGAAGGAGACTGGATGCTTCCACTTCAGATTTAACTAGAGTTTATCATTATGTCAAAATCCGAAAGCTGTGGTTAATCTTAACAATAACGAGTGGAAACAAGCCAGCTTCAAAACCCATTGTTTGAAGATGGCTTGTTTTCACTAATGGTAGTAAAGACTCACATTTTGTCTGGGTTCAGAGATCACAGCAAACTATTAATTTAGGACAGAAGTAAAAACTTCTATACCCCTATTTTTTGGCTGTGGAAAGGGGGATGGGAGAGAGAATGCATGAGCCAAAAGATCATTAAGGTTCATTTCCTGTAATGCTAAACTTTGCTTTAGAATTATGTCCAAACTTGCCTATTATAAAGGCATGCAAATCCACATTTCCAGCATGAGCATGGAGCATTCTACACATAGAATAGGCAGACTCAAACTGATCACAGAAAGATGACTGACATGGAAGATAAGAAGCAGCCTTATGCCAAGTCAAGCCATTTGGCCACCTAATTCAGTAATACTGACTAATGGCGTCTTTCCAGGATTTGAAATGGGGATCTCTCCCAGCCATACCAGAAGATGCTAGGAATTGAACCTAGGACCTTTAAAATGCAAAGGAGATGCTCTCCTTCTGAGCTGTGGCCCTTTGAGTGGCCAATTATTGAGGTTGACTTGAATTCAATCCTAAGTAAGAGCAGTACATATCAATGGGGCTATTCCAATTAAATACATTTAGATTCAATAAGACTCACTGATTTCAGGAATACATTCTAAACTCTGTAACTTAACTAGGTTATGTCTCATAGAGCTCATTTACACTCTTTGTATAAAAAGCTCTGAAAGGAAAGTAAGCTATATATGGGTGTGAGTTATTAGAAGAAAAATAAAATTTTAAGAAAAGCCTTTAAACTGATGTTTGAATAGCTAAGGCAAGGATCAGTTGCACAACATTTACCCAACAGTAGGCAACATTTTTAAAGGAGAAAACTGAAATGCAGTTTAGTCAGATACCTTTCTTATGTAAGATGAACTTTATTTGTAGTAGAAAATCATTGATATATGTAAAGTCCGAAATAAAGCAACTCATTCAGTCTGGGCCAAAAGGCAAGCTATAGAAAGAGAAATAAAAATAATAGTAAGTGATATTATTGTAAATTCTCCAACTCATCACATAACGACCCATACAACAACAAAAATGTATGACCTATAATAGGGTGATACTTAGAAAAATGAAGTCCATATCCATCACCTTTAATACACCTACATAATTTGTTCAGCACTATGGAATTGTAATACCTAGGAATCATACAGCTGGATATAATACAGCTGGATAAAATACAGCTGGATTTAAAAAAGCCCTAAACAGCCTCGGTCCAGTATGCCTGAAGGAGCGTCTCCACCCCCATCGTTCTGCCCGGACACTGAGGTCCAGCGCAGAGGGCCTTCTGGCAGTTCCCTCGCTGCGAGAAGCCAAGTTACAGGGAACTGGGCAGAGGGTCTTCTCAGTAGTGGCACCCGCCCTGTGGAACGCCCTCCCACCAGATGTCAAAGAGAAAAACAACTACTGTACCAGACTTTTAGAAGGCATCTCAAGGCAGCCCTGTTTAGGGAAGCTTTTAATGTTTGACAAACTATTGTATTTTAATATTTTGTTGGAAGCCGCCCAGAGTGGATGGGGAAACCCAGCAAGATGGGCGGGGTATAAGCAAATAATAATAATAATAATAATAATAATAATAATAATAATAATAAAAATATTGCCCTTAACAAATGGTGAAAGTTCCCTTCATCCAGTATTTCCAAAATAAGCCAATTATTCAATACATCCTTAAATTAAAAAGTGACTTTAATTTAAAATTTGCACATTTTTGAGCCTGTGTTACTCCTTCCAAATCATTATTTATTATTTTAAAATTATTTTATTGTAGAAAAGTTGGCATAGGAATTTAAAAAGATGCTTTGTAGCCAAAAGATAAGAAAAAGAGAGCAAACAGCTTTTCCTAAATCTAAGGTATTAAATTTGTTACTGTAGCTACAGCCCAAGCAGCATGCTAGAAGGAATGAAGACACACATGACAGTTATTTGTTACTGTGCTAAACAGAAAACTAGCTGCTAGATGATTCTTCAGAATGAAGTAATTCACTTCTATATGGAAGAAATTCCCAGTTAGCTAGAACTGCTCTGAAACCAGTTACTGGTTCAAAAAAAGTTTTGGAGCAGAATTTAGTACAGTATTAGAAAAGCAAACACCTCAGACCAACGAGCCACACAAAAAGAGGCAGAAAATAATATCCTGTAACACAACGGAAAGAACCTTCCTGGGAAAATAAAAATTTGTCTGATCTATCCTTATAACTGAATTACTGGTTTTTGTTGCACGTATGATCTCCCCCTCCCCTCGCTATACCTTGTAAATTGTAAATATGAAGTAGTACAATTATTTCGCTATAAACTCTAAAAAAGCTTATTTAGTGAAAAGCAAATATATTATTGTATGCATTTTGTTTGTTTTATATAAATACTAAATAAAATGATTATAAAAGAAAATTAAAATTATTTAAATGTACATTAATGTCACCTATCTGTAATGTGTCAGATTTTGTTAGTATCCTTCAGAAACGAGGTTATTCACATTAACCGAACTGAGGAAACCATCATGCTTGAAACAAAAAGCACTGCCTCAGGACAATAACTGAAAAGATTTATTTTTTTTATGTTCCTTCCCACCATACATCGTCACTTCACTGCAGACATTGTTCTGCTCACCTGCAGCTCTTATAAATGCAACAGTCTAGCTGAAAATAGCATCTTTGGAATGTAGAAAGGGCCCTTGAAATCTCACATCCTTCATAAATTTCTTTCTTTTTAAAAATTCTATTTCACTATAAACAAAATAAACAAAAACGGTCAATTATCTTGCATACATGACCCAACAAAGAGCATGTGGATAACACATTATCCAAGATATTATTAGCCAAAATAATAATAATAAACATTATCCAAAATAACAATTGAGATACAAAGCTTTTGATCAAATACAAAACATAAAAGAAAAAACAACCCAAAGCATCCTTGTGGCTGTGATATCATCATCATCTATTAAATTTCCATACCGCCCTTCATCTGAGGATCACAGGGCATTTCTCAATATAATACAGTAGCCTTTCCAACATCGAAGTTTTCCCAGAACAGGTAAGCGATAAGTGTTTTTCCTATCCTGAAAAGGTAATGGAGTTACGACCGCTTCATAAATTTCTGAAGAGTCTAAACTCTTTGTTGCATAAACACAGACAAGAAGGGGTGGAGGTTATCCAGAAAGCAGAGCAAAAAAAACCCCCCACAAAACCCCTAGTTACCTGAAGGATGCTTCAAAGCAATCGAGGTGCTGCCAACTGATGGGATCCGAAATGCAGTGAAAGCGCCTCTCAGGAAAACACTGTGGCAGGCAGGGCAGGGCAAAGGACCAGACAGATATTATATCCTGAGGAGAGAAAGAGAGAGACAAAGAGCCAGAGAGTATCACTTCGCCTGTCGCATGGATTCAGCTCTGCCGTACTTTCCTGCCTCCAAAAAGGAAATAATTAAGGCAGGTTTGCATCCCAAACCGAACAGTAGCACCACCCTGGTCCCCTGACCGGATCTTTTCCCTATCTCCCTCTTCCCTGCATTCCCCACCCTGCACCGCCCCACCTCCCTGGGTACTGGAGGAAGGGAAATATCCATTGCGACCATCACCCCCCAGGCTCCTTCCCTCAAGAGCTTTGCCCAGAGCAATGCAAGCACACGCCACACCGAAGGGTTGCCCCCCCCCCTTACTCCTGTTATGTCAAGAGGCACCCCTGGCTGGTTGGGAAGCTGGAAGAAGACCTTACAACCTGGGAAACCCAGCCAGATGGGCGGGGTATAAATAATAAATTATTATAATAAATTATTATTATTATTATTATTATTATTATTATTATTATTCCAGGGAACTACCTGACTTCACCTCCCCCACCCCCAGGAGGCCAAGACGCAGGACTCCCATCTCCAGCCTGAAACCCTGGGGGGAGCTGCTGCTGCTGCTGCCAGTCCGTGCGGGCAATACTGAGCTGGATGGGCCCACGGTCCAAGGCCAGCTCCCCATGTTCTTAACTTCTTGGCTCTTGGGACCAAAAAACAACAACCCCACACTCAATAAAATTAGTTAATACTACACTATCCCCTTCTCTCTCACACACGAACTACCCAAGCAAACCCAATTACCACACAGCAGTTTTAATTAAAAATAATAAATTAAATTAACCACCGACTGAGGGAAGCTCCTGACCTTCAGCGCAAGCTAACTTTTATTTTATAGAATAAAGGTAAAGGGTTTTTTTTTTCCGGGGGGGGGGGTTGCAGTGTCATAGGCTAAAGTGAGCCCCACCCCCGCGCGCTTTCGCCCACCTCCTCCTGCCTGCCTGCCTCTTTCCCTCTCTCTTTTTCTTTCTTTTCTCTCCCTCCCTTTGGCAACCCACCTCTCCCACTCGCTATACCGCCCTTTTCTCCTCATAAAAAAAGAAAGGTTGGTTGTTGTGGCGGGCGGGAGTGGCGGCCCTGTCAGTCACGCCGCGCCGGCCAATCCTCTCGCCGCGCCGAGCCCTTCCCCGCCACCCGCTCTCTCCAAACGGGCCAATGAGAGAGGCCGGGGAGGGGAGGGGCGTGAGCGCCCGCCCGCGGCTTGGCTTTGCCGCAGTGCAGCGGCCCCGTCCCTTCCCTTCCCCTGCCGCCCTTCTGGTCTCTCTTTCTCTCTCTCGCTTCTCCCGCGCCGGGAAGCCCCGCCCCCTCAGCGTCCGGTCGCCTAGCAACCGGCGGCATCGGGCCTACTGCGGCGGCTGCGACGCTGGCGGAGCCTCTCAGGGAGGCGTCTCTCTCTCTCTGAGGGGGAAGAAGGGAGGAAGGCGAGAGCTGTTTGGGGAAGGGAAAAAAGCGTGAAAGGGGACGACCTCGCCTGCGAAGCCCCCACGTGTGCTTGGTCGTGACGTCACCCGGGCCCACCTTACCTGCGGCGTGACGTCACTCGAAGCGCAACCTCCGCCTGTTGAGGTCAAGTTGTTTCATTCATATATATATAATTATATGTATGATTTAATTTTATATATATAATCTAATCATATATAATATATAAATAATATATATTATATTATAATTATATTATACATAATGTTTATTTATTTATTAGATTTTGCTTACTAACCAATGTTGCTCCTCCTTACCCACACATCCACACAGCCCCTCAAAAAGCAAGCAACATAATTGAAATTGGCCACCAGATCCCATCGTCCCTGAGGCTGATAACCAGAGTTGTAATCCAATAAGCCGGATCACCTCATTTGTCTCCTGAGAAATCTCTATGTGGGACAAGAAGCTTCAGTTAGAACTGGATATGGAACAACTGATTGGTTCAAAATTGGGAAAGGAGTACGACAAGGCTGTATATTGTCTCCTTGCTTATTTAACTTATATGCAGAATTCATCATGCGAAAGGCTGGGCTGGATGAATCCCAAACAGGAATTAAGATTGCCGGAAAAAATATCAACAACCTCAGATATGCTGATGATACTACCTTGATGGCAGAAAGTGAGGAGGAATTAAAGAACCTTTTAATGAGGGTGAAAGAGGAGAGCGCAAAATATGGTCTGAAGCTCAACATCAAAAAAACTAAGATCGTGGCCACTGGTCCCATCACCTCCTGGCAAATAGAAGGGGAAGAAATGGAGGCAGTGAGAGATTTCACTTTCTTGAGTTCCATGATCACTGCAGATGGTGACAGCAGTCACAAAATTAGAAGACGCCTGCTTCTTGGGAGAAAAGCAATGACAAACCTAGACAGCATCTTAAAAAGCAAAGACATCACCTTGCCGACAAAGGTCCGTATAGTTAAAGCTATGGTTTTCCCAGTAGTAATGTACGGAAGTGAGAGCTGGACCATAAAGAAGGCTGATCGCCGAAAAATTGATGCTTTTGAATTATGGTGCTGGAGGAGACTCTTGAGAGTCCCATGGACTGCAAGAAGATCAAACCTATCCATTCTCAAAGAAATCAGCCCTGAGTGCTCACTAGAAGGACAGATCCTGAAGTTGAGGCTCCAGTACTTTGGCCACCTCATGAGAAGACTCCCTAGAAAAGACCCTGATGTTGGGAAAGATGGAGGGCACAAGGAGAAGGGGACGACAGAGGATGAGATGGTTGGACAGTGTTCTCGAAGCTACTAACATGAGTTTAGCCAAACTACGAGAGGCAGTGAAGGATAGGCGTGCCTGGCGTGCTCTGGTCCATGGGGTCACAAAGAGTCGGACACGACTGAACAACAACAACAACAAACATCTGGAGGGCACAGGTTCTCCATCTGTGCGCACTACAGTGTAACTGACAGAATGTTGTGAATATATTTGTTTTATCCATTTATACTGCACCTTTTAACATCTGTTTACTTTTCTACATATAGGTAAGCCTACCTGAGAGCTCTCAACAACAGAGATAATGACCCATAGGAAGTCCCAAGCTTTGAAAGTAAGAGGACGCGCCTTTAAAGACCATGAACCGTTCAGACATTGCAGTCCTGGATCACTTCTTACAGACAGGGCTATCAAACCAAGAGTTACACCTGGTACAGTCGGTGCGGCGGCAACTGGAAATCAAGAAACAAGAAGCCGGAAAGTTGGGAGCGACCCTATGGTAAGACAAAAAGTGCATGCGAGATTTCCCTTCTCCACTTAGAACATAACAACAAAATTAACTCACCCCTACGTGTCCCCTATAATTCACAACAACAGATGAGATAGATTAAAGCTGAAATCAACACAGGGTGATATATTTTGAAATAGTGACTGTTCTTTATTAGAATATTCTGGCACATTAAAAAAAAAACAAGAGGTGACATTGTGCATGTTTGTTGGTATACGTAGGATTTAAAAACGGAACCCAGTAATGTCAAGATGACCAAACATAGGCTATAATCAACAGGGAGCAATAAAATGGATTGAATCTGAAGAAAGGAGGTGTTTAAGGGCAAAGACGCCCTGAAAAGCCTTAGCAGTGCTTTTCTCTTTCCACCCTGGGTTAGCTGAAGATGCAATTACATTTTGCTGCCAACATAATTGCCACAAATCAGGTCTGGGAAACACGAAAGGAGTGCACAGAAAACGTCAGAAGACAGCTATATGGAAATTACATTTTCTGGCTGTTTGGTAAAAAAATGAATGAACAATGTCATGATTTCAGAGAACAGAGGAAGGGATTGTTACAGAATGGAGATGACAAATGATGAAGTTCCAAGCCAAAATAATAGACAAAAGAAAAACCTGCAAATCACCAGGTCTGGACGGCATCCACCTGGGAATTCTCGAGTAACTAAAATGTGAAATTGCTGGTCTTCTAACAAAAATATGTCAATTGCCCCTTGGATCAGCCTCCATACCAGAGAACTGGAAAGTAGCCAATGTAACACCAATTGCCCCTTGGATCAGCCTCCATACCAGAGAACTGGAAAGTAGCCAATGTAACACCAATTCTTAAGAAAGGATCCTGGGGAATCCTGGGAATTACAAGCCAGTTAGCTGAATGTCTGTCCCCAGAAAACTAGTGGAAAGTATTGTTAAACAGAAGATAAACAAGCACATAGAAGAGCAAGCCTTACTGAAGCAGAGCTAGTATGGCTTCTGCAAGGAAAAGTTCTGTCTCACAAACCTATTAGAATTCTTTGAGTGACAACAAGCATTTAGATCATAGCTGTCAGCTTTTCCCTTTTTTTAAGGGAAATTCCCTTATTCCAAATAGGATTCCTCGCAAGAAAAGGGAAAAGAGTTATGAGTGAGCAGTGATGTGGCCAGGTTTGCTGATGACCATTAATTTGTGTTCATGGTTGTTAAAACAAAGAGAGATTATGAAGAGCTCCGAAAAGATCTCTCCAAACTGAGAGAATGGGCAATAAAATGGCATATGCAATTTAGTGTAAAGAAGTGTAAAGTGATGCATGTTGGAGCAAAAAAAATCTTTAATTTCACGCACATGATCATGGGGTCTGAACTGGAGGTGACAGAACAGGAGCTATACCTTGGGGTCATAGTAGATAGCTCAATTAAAACTGTCAACGCAGTGTGCAGCAACCATGAAAGGGCAAATTTCATGCTAGAGATCACTAGGAAAGAAATTGAAAATAAAACTGCCAGTATCATAATGCTGTTATACAAACCTGCCGTGCAACCACATTTGTGCTCTTAATTTAGTTGTAACCACTAGGGGGCATGAAAACAATTTCTAGTTCATTTTGCATTTGTATTAACCATAATTCAACAAGCATCTTTATTATCAAACAGGCATCCTTGGGCGAAGAGAACAATTCTCTGGAAAAGTTTAATGCTCTGCAAAAGAAACACCTGCAGCTCAAAGGTATTCTAAAAGAAAAGGAGACATCGATATCAAGATTAACTAAAATAATAAAAGACCAGGTATTGTGAATTCAGATTTACTGATTTATGAGAGACTGAAGCGTTAAATCAAACCCATACAACATGTGACCCCGTCAAGCCAAATTTAGCCTAACCATCATGTATGGCAGGCAGCCCACCAGAGGCTCAATAATCCACTTTTCCTTGAGAAGACACAGCCAGTCTGAGGATTATATCTAAATAATGTATTTTCAAATACTTGTTTGTAACATTCATGTGTTGTAGTTTTGCTGCACATCTAAAACGTCTTGGGTTCTCAGATTTCATCTAAACATCATACTCTGAAATCCTGTGCACACTTCCCTAGGAGTAATTTCCATTTGAAGTTGATAGGACTTAACTGCGTAGACATGCATAGAATTGGACTGTTTATAGGCAGGACTTCCTCAATGACTCCCACAATTGTGGATTTCACTTCCCCAGAAGCTCTGCCTATCCTCTTCTATGTTGATCTTTAGATGTGGAGTGAAGACTTTGCTTCTAATAATGATTTTGTTGAAAATATGGAACCTCATTTGATAAACTTGGAAATGCATTAAAAAGTGTTGTGTTCTAGAGCCCCTTGTGTGCAGAGAAGGCACTTGTAAGCAGCACTCTGCAGGATTGCACCCTCCTGCTCTTAGGGTGAGGTGGGGGAAAGGAAACACTAATTAAACAATTAGCCCCACCCCTGAATTGATTTGGGGCTGAATCCAGGGCAGGGCAGGTGGTACCCAGGTTAGTGTCTGTGCATAGCTCTAACACAGACTACTCCATTCGCTTCAGGAGAACAAATCTGTGTGTACAAAGGAGTTTTCATTGCATTTACTTTTCTACAACAGCTTTTTCAGGCAAAGGAGATCCATGTGCAAGCCAGAGCCTGCAGAAAAAGAATATTGTTGCATGCACCCTAATCTCCGAGCAGTGAGACTCCTGGGGACCCAGGGTTCAGTTTCCTTGGAACAAAAGTCAATGAAGACTGTGGTGCCGTTAGGATATACGGTTTTGTAGACTTCTGTGTACAACCTGAGCATAGGGGAAGGGATCACAGCATTAACACTCTAATAGATCTTTCCTCTTCATAAACTTCCTAGAGATGACCTGCAAGGGGGCTTAGCCTTGGGTTCAACCCAGCCAAATCGAAAAACTAACTATCTTGGCCTTTAGTTCTCCTTCGGGCATTTACCCAGGTGCCTTCTCCCCTCCTGGAAGCATCAGCAGTTGCCACTATTGCAAAACCTCTCTTCTTAGAACTCTTTAAGACGCTGGTGAAGCCACCCAAGGAACTTGTTTGACCAGTACACCAGGTTTCATAATGTAGATTCAAACTTCACAGACGGAGATTCACGAGGCCTGGAAGGAACGCACAGATATAATCCGGACAGACTCCTCACCCTCCACAACCTATAACAATATGTATTTATTGGCCATCTGTCATGGACACTTTAGTTGAGATTCCTGCATTGCAGGGAGTTGGACTAGATGATCCTTGGGGGTCCCTTCCAACTCTATGATTCTATTATTGTAACTAGGATTAGTTACAGAAGCAGGAATGAAACTAGGACGTTGTTTTGAGGAAGGATTTGAAAGACTGAATAAGCAAATATAGGATTATAGTATAATTGGGTTGAATATTATTATTATTATTATTATTATTATTATTATTATTATTATTATTATTATTATTTTAACAGGCTACTGAGTATAGAACAGCAATAGAATTGGAAAAAGAACACCAGAAAGAGACTGAAAGGCGACTGGAAGAATCAGAACATTTAGTTAAGGAGCAGAGCCAGTTGCTCGATGAAACTGTAGCACATTACACAAAAATAATTCAGGAACAAGAAACACAGGTTTGTCACAAAGGAAAACAGGCATAATTTGTTGCTCGTTTTATTTAGATTACTATTATTTCATTCTAATACACATTAAAACCTTATCTGGAAAATAAACATTTTCACACTAAACTTATCCCTCAGTATTTAGTAATCACACTGCAATGTTGCTTGCTTCCTTTTGTAGCATGCAGAGCTGGTGCTTGAAATGAAAAAACAGAGTGAGGCTGATATAAGGCGCAGAGAAGAAAATATTCTCAAGATAAAGCAATATATTTCTGGTACCTTCCAAGAAAAATCCCGGTACGATGTTCAAATGTCTGAAAGCAGGATCTCCTCAAATGATTCTAATCTTGTAGATGTAACTTTTAACTAAGGCTGCCATCCCTTCTAACAGACTGTCTTTAATTGTATTGAAATCAATGGATTATTTAAGCAGCTTCTTTCTGTGCAGGGCAGCAGGCTAAGTTTTCTGCTCGTTCATTTATAGTATGGGGCATGAGTCTGTCATATAGCACTGGATTTACTGCTTATGGAACCTCAAACCTGCAGACTATTTATATGGCAGAATCAAAACTATATACAGTTCAAAGTATCATAAGATCACACATCAGCTGTTACACAGGGAAGCTCTTCATGAAGCATAAAATTAAGGATCTTCTTCATAAGAGGAGACTGAGAGGAGATCTAGCCATCTTCAAATATTTAAAGCAGCTGGAGACCCAAGTTTGGGAAACCCTGATCTAAAGGGTATCACATGGAGGATGGAGCAAGCTTGTTTTCTCCCGCTCCGGAGGGTATGATTTTACAGTGGTGCCCCGCTAGACGAAAATAATTCGTTCTACGGATTTTTTCGTCTAGCGGTTTTTTCGTCTAGCGAAGCGGCAATGACAGCCGCGCTCCGCTAAACGGAAAAAAAAGATGAAAATTTTTCGTCTTGCGAAGCAGCCCCATTGACTTTTTCGTCTTGCGGGGCAGCTTCCGCTAGACGAATGCCGTTCGTCTAGCGAGGCATTCGTCTAGCGGGGCGGCACTGTATTATCTGCTTGGTTACTGTGGAAAAAAGGATGCTGGGTTAGGAGGACCTTTGGTCCAAAAGGGCTTTTCTTAATAAATAACTCTATTATAACAATAAATGACTTGTCCTTACTGTAATGAAAGTGCCTCGTAGAATTTGTTTTCCTCCTTGCAGGGAACATCAGCAACAGACAGATGAACTCAGGAGAGAAATAAATAAATTCATGGAGAAATCACACATTCTCAAAACAAAACTTGAAAAAGAACTGAATGCAAAAAAGGTGAGAGAAGGAAAATGTGCTTGGGCACCTACTGCAATATTATTATTTTTTAAAAAAAAACCTTTCAAAGTAACAAAAAGTACCTTGTTATGCGGCAGCAATTTGTGTGTTGTTTGGCTAGGTTTCTCCTATGCATTTATGGAACTGATAAAACATTTTTTTTTACCAATAAGCAAATAATCAGTCTTGGAATTTGTGTTTTATTAGGCACGTACAAAACAGCATTTTGTGATTCCCTCAAGTTGCATTATTAACTTCAGAGTCGAGAGCAGCTTAATCTTAAGTGGCCTTTGTACTCTGCAACTCCAAAACCACCACCACCTTTGTACCCCTTTCCTGCTATTTCTCAATATAGCTGCATTCTGATGCCCCACACACAACAGGACACATTCCCTTATCTGTTCCACAGGTGTGATTAAAATAACATCCCCCACTCTCAAAAAAAGTCCACCCACCCATACAGCCATTTCCTCAATTTATAAGATTACAGAGTAGAAGGGAAACATCAAAACCACTTTTCTACCTGAAACGTTCCCATAGCCCCAGTTTCACTCAGTTGTATTGTGATTTCAGTGTGAATTTAAAACAAACAAACCAAGAGTGCTGCAGTCAAGTTTCAATGGCATTTAATAGATTCATCAAGGTTAATCCAACTGCATGATAAAAACCTTTAGTATATCTAGGTTGTTTACACCAATTTTCATTCTGGTTCCAATAAAACAAGCAGAGTCAAAGTGTCAGAGTCAAGGTCCGCTATACATATTTATCTATTGGAAGTTCGATATGCATAGATACGACAGTTTGTTAAGTATAGTTCAAGCAAGTATAAAGTAAGATAAAGACTGCAATTCAAGACTGCTTCCCAGGACAAGCCCCATCAAATTCAGTAGGACCTACTCCTCATACATTTAGGACCTGTCTGGAAGTTTAGTAAATCAATAATGAATCCTTTTTAAGCAAAACACTTTTCAACCTGCTGATTTTACTACAGTATTATCTGGAAAAAAAATAATCTGTAACATTTAGATCTCACGAAGTGTAAGACTAATGAAAATGTGGAACATTTTCCCACCACCAACACTAACCACTTTTATTTTTCAATAGGCTTAGGGTTTTTTTTGAGGGGGGGAGGGAAGCAAATTATTACATATGAAGATAACTTTCCTAGTACATTTCAGCCGCCCCATTTTTCCCCCTTTTTCTGTGCAGAGGGACTGCAAATCGAAAGAGATCAGTCCATAGTCATGCAAGCAACTTGGGTCAGGTGTGTATGCTTGTTCCAAGGCTTATTTCCCAGGATGGCCACTCCTAGGAGCTACGAGGCAAGATCTTGAGAGATGCCATATTTGCACTCAACCAGCGAAGAATCTGAAGTGCCCTTGGATTTCCATGTTGCGTAAACTGTCTTGTATGAGGTGCACAAGTGGTGTCTCTGTTTACCTAATCTTGTTTATGGGTTGTTACATACAGGGATTTTTTGCTTCCTGTGCTAATTGCTGTTTTATTATGATGGCAATTTAATGTATCTTGTGGTTGTTGTTTTTATATTGCTTGTTATTTTTGTGGCTGTAAGCCACCTTGGATTCCTTTTTGAAAACTGGCAGGATGTACGTTTTTTTCTTTTGAAATTAAAGTAAAATTTAAAAAATGCAGCTGGTCCACCCAGAAATCTCCTCCTGATTTCCCCTAACCCAGAGCAGCTATAACCTCACATGGTCACCAGAGGACAGAATAGGGTCAAATATTATTTGTACCTTTAATATCTCAGCGCACTAGTCAGTTATACTGTTAGAGAATTTAAACGGTTTTGCAAAACTACCTCCAGCAATGCTACTAGACCATAAAACTACCCTATTAAAACTGTTCACTACCATTCATTCTATTAATAAAATTGCTCAGAAAAGAGTGGAAGTGAAGGTTTCAAGAATTAATGTTTATAAGAAAGTTAATGGCTATGTAGTGAAAATTTAGGTACTCTATAGAAGGATTGTGATTTAAGATTGACAGAATCCAAGAGGCACATGTGTCAGACTCAGTATTTTATTTTAAAACAGTCTACAAAGATGAATATGCAGATGTGTCGCACTGGAAGTTCATAGCTGCTACGGAAATTGTAGAGCTCTGGTTTACCACTTTAAGGAATTGCAGCCTGAAATTAGTTTTATCAATTATCTCATCTTCCCAGAATCAACCTGGATTTTTATCTCACTATTCAGAATAGTGTGGCATCAATACAGTAGCAAACATGATTTCAGAAAACAAGTTTTATTTTCATGTCAGTCCAGCTTTGTAAAGTAACACCTCAACCTTTATAGAAGCAAAGTTTAGCATCCTTAGTAGAGCATATGCCAAAGGATGACTCACACCTGCAATTTTAAGGGACGAGAAAATCAGATTTATATATTACATTTACTAAACACTGAAGATGAGACTGCATGTAATAGTGGCAGATTTGGGTTTAAAACATACAGATCTGCTGTCACATGCAGTTTGAGCCTCAATGAGGTATTCTTGATAGATCAGCTTGCAGCTGACAGGAAAAAAGCAGAGCCGCAGATGTCACAAACTTGAACTGGAAGAAAAAGTGATGCAGTAGTTAAAGAGCAATTGCCTACTAGTCCAGGCAAAGAATGACATGGAGCTTCAAGCACAGAGGTCTAAGGCAGCACAAAGGAGCAGCTTTCAAAGCTCAGAGTAGAAAGCTTATCTATGAAAAGAGGACCAAGGACATGTCAGCTCACATCTTGGAACTACAATTAACTAGGCTTGCTGTCAGTTCTAAAGTGACTTCCATACAGAACTACTAACTTATGGAAGTATTAATTCACCTCCCCCATAAGGTTTCCTGACATCCCCATGAGCCAGAGATTCTTCATCTCACAAAAACTGGGTTTAAGGAGGGAAAGAAAACCAATCTTGCACTATGCGTGAAGACTTGGTGAAAACATGTTCTTTCTTGGAACCGTCACAATGACGCTGTATTCAGTCCCTGAGGAGGACTTCAAAGCAGACGGCTGCCTGGGGAACCTCTCAGCCCAGCTCCTTCCGTTGAATGGGACATGGTGCAGAGTCTCCTGCACTCCAAAACTCACCCACGCCTGAGATAATGAAATGGATGCTAGCCTGCTTAACACAACTGTTCAATGCCAAAAGAACCAAGCACAGGCTTAGACTGAAAACATCCTTCCCAATGACTCTACCAGGTGTGAACAGCAAGTACCTGGATACCGCCAACAACAGTGTTCAGCTACATCACTACTGAATGCCTACCCTACAGAATTACTGTGACCACCACAGGCTTACTTTGTTAAATGCATCAAAGGTCCTGTTTGTCTCCATCAAGTACAGCAGAGCTGGGTGCGACGGGAACTTTATTATTTTCTACAAAAACAGACTCAAAGGCAGCTTCTTGCTCTTCCAGGGTGTCGGCAGCTGTGGCTCCTTGGATCAAAGTGGCATTGCTGAGTGCCGGCTCATGCTCAGTAACCTTCTCCAGCTCTGCAGCTCGCTTTCCTTTCCTTTTGCCGAGTATTCGGACATAATTAGCTGGAACAAGTCCTGTTGTCTGGCCATCACGGCTGGCCAAGAGCCAGCCACGTATTTTGGGTTGTCGTTCTGGCAAGAAAAAAGAAAGACAGACATGAGTGGTTAGCAGAGGAACCCATGAACTGGACTGAGTTGTTGAAAGTATTTGGAGAATTCTGCAAAGACCAGTTTGTTTAGATTTTGTGTGACCTTCTCAAATCTTGAGATTTGAGTGAAAACCAATCTGAAGAGGACACTTGAGATGTAATGATAAATAGTTCAATGATCAAAGCAATGACTTTGAAATGTCAAGATTTCAAAAAGGACTAGCAAATGTCATTAACAGAAACAGTGAAGCGTGGCTTTTAGAAACTTCATACAATATATTAAACCAGTGAACTCCAGTCACATACCTCTAGTCTGAGTACATTGACACAAGTTATACAACTGCTCCCCGTTAGACAAACAAATTGCCCCCAAAGTTCTCAAACTTTCCCTTAACATACAGTTAGGTCGAGAGGGTAAATGTTCTTCTGTTTTCCTAGATACTGCACTGAAATATCTGTGGGTGGGAAATCACAATGAATCAAAACCATCTTACCTTTGGGCGCCAATTTTAGCATTTCGCCAGCACGGAAAGAAATTTCTTCTTCCGAAACAGCATTGAAATCATATTCTGCTCTCCCAACAACATGATCATCCTCTCCACTTGCCCAATTGCCGGAAACTGTTCCACAGAACAAGAGATAAACAAGTCAACATAACTCTGCTGGATCAGTACAGTCTCTTAGAAAACAATCTTTGAGAGTCAGTATGATGCAAGGGGTACAGGAAACCCAGTTCAATTCCCTACTCTGCTACACAGCTCATGAGCCAAGCTATCAACTTTCAGGCTGCCCTAATTCAAGACCCCTAGTTGTTGTGCCAAGGCTGAAACCTCTCAGACTTATAAGTAAGTTCAAAAGCTAACAGGAAAGCTCAAATGTACGCACACAACTGATGTATGTCATTTGTGAGCTACAAAGAAAGAAGTTTTTGTAAGTGGTTGCTTGGAGGCAATCTCAAAAGGCTTTCCAAACCTTACTGAACCCCTTAGCAGAAGGCCAGGGTACACACAAATTAAAATGCTTTACTTGATCGGTTAAAGTCAGCCCATGATATGTACTGGTATGTGCTATACTGAAGTGTTTTACACCTTCAAAGCCTTTTTCCAGCACTGCCCAAAATTCTCAGAATGGCTCTGCTTGGCATGCAAGGCATTTCAAATTTCAGAGTGCTCACACTGAACATTCACTAGACATTGGAACATGTTCTAAACTCCCTTTTCATTATACTGGTACATAAAAGCAAGATTTGTTCCTCCCTCCCTCCTTGAAGCTGAAATTAGGGAAGCACAGTATCTAAACTTGCTCTTCTCACCCTCCTTTAGAATCCCTTGGCAGGAGCCACATACAACACCAAGCATATCAATGTGGACTTGGAATAGAGTGGGACATGCAAGACCTGAGGTTAGATTCTCTGTTCAGCCATGAAAGTAGCTGACAGCTGAACTACAAATTCCCAGTCCAGTCTTTGCCATCGCTGAGCAAAGTGCAATGCAATGACATCTCCAGTTATGAGATCAGGTTGAAAACGGTGCCTTCCTAGATTATGAGAAATGCCACGGGTATTAAGAGAGGATGGCATCAAATGTTTTTGGTTTCTATAAACTCAAGCGTATTGCTGGCAATAGACAACTTGCTTCAAACTTAAAACAAGACAAACACAAAAGCAAGCAAGAATACAAAACCTAAGTAAAGTGTTGCTTTTAAAATAAATTGCAATTAAGTGTTTGCAATAGGCAGGATCGTTGATGGAGAATATTTGTTGATGAATATTGTCCTTTGTTTGCATGGCTGGTTGGAGGGGGCAGAGCTTTTGTTTCAGGATGCTGGTAAGAGAATAAGGTGAACTCACTCACTGCAGAAAACCAGAGAGGCCAGTCACGTTATAATGCATTCCTGTTCTGAGACAAATCAATTCTACCCTTGGTGTGGGGTGTAAAGAGCATCTAAGCACCAGGTAAAAGCCGAGCTTAACACTTAATGTGCTTGCCATTTGGTTTGAGGCAAAAGGCCCTATTTCGCTTTATTTTATTGTTATTTCACTTCCCCTTTGGCTACTGTCCAAGGCGGTAGAGCTCTGCAGTAATATATGTGTCACAGATTTCTTCAGAACCTCAGCTTGCTATCATTTCCCCCATCTGCCTCCCACATAAACCATTATTAATCCTACCTACAATCACACAAAAAAATCCCCTTCTCCCACACAACATGAAGATCAGACCGTGTTATTACTGAATTCCTGATTATTATTAGCATGCTTTTATAATACAGGTTGTTAAGTTGTATCTCTGTTTTTATTATGCTGCTTCCTTTTCCCCCCTGCTGTATATTTGCATACTGCTTAAAGAGATGCTTAAATATGACGCAGCTTAGATGTTTTTAAATAAAGTGAATGTATGTCAGGGGTAGGCAACCTAAGGCCCATGGGCCACAAGCGGCCCACGGTGGTCATTTAACCAGCCCATGAGCCGCCCCCCAAACCGAGCCGCCTGCTCGGCAAGTCCCCACACGCTGTGCTAAACAGGTGCAGAAGGATCCCTGCTGGAGTGAACCGGCTCAGGTGAGGAAAACCTTGCCGATCCCTGATGTATGCTAAACCAGGGTTTCCCACGTGAAGCAGGTTTGTCAAATGCTGGTTAGCCTCACTGCAATACAACAATGACTTATGGATAAGGCGGAAAAGGGAGGGGAGGGTAAAATCCAGGCTGAAGAGGGCAGAAAGGGGTGTTTGAAACTCGGTTGGCTCTCAATTTGCTGCTTGCCTGGTCTCCTGTGGCAAATGAGTATCCCAGGTGAAGAAACAGGTGAGCAAGAGAGGCAATTCTTTACTGGGCCAAGGTCTGTAGCCAGACAAGCCACTAACTTTTGTGGACCCATCTGGAAGGCTGCTAGTAACTACTGTGGACTTGCTTGTAACACTGTCATGTACACTAGGGCTGAGCGATAGATCAACATATCGTCCAAAACCAGTTTGAAGTCCATATCGTTATACTGTGGAACCTCGGGTTACGTTACCCTTGGGTAATGTAAACTTTGGGTTGCAAAAGCGGCAAACCTGGAAGTGTTTTGCCGCATGCGCAGAAGCGTCCTCTCCGGTTGCGAAAACTTCAGGATACGGCTGAACCTCATTCGCAACCGGAGGTACCGCTGTATCAGTTTCATAATTTTTGACCTGACAATGTATTGTGAATCATGATATGTGTGTGTACACGCTATGCAAAAATCAACGTGGGAAAAACCGTGAAGCCAGCCAATGCTTCTCTCCATAGACGATGGAAATATTTTTGAGAAGGAATGATAACACACAAGCTTGCTTTGCACATTAGAAAATGTAATTCACCAAAAACCTGCGAAACACCTGGGCAAAGTTCAGGCTGCCTTCATAGTCATTCATTGAAACCTGATTCTGGGTTGCCACTTGCTTGCTTTACCCCACAGCCCAGCAGCATAGGCTGGGAAATACTGGTTAAAGTGCTTGGATCCCCACAATCACAACAACTCCTTTACCTGTTTCGTCTTCAGTGTAGGTGGACAGCAGCTTCCAAATGAGGTAGGGACCCCCAAGAACAACGGCAAAGAATAGGAAAATTGGCCAGGATTTTGCAGAGTTGGCTGCCCTTTCCTCGGGGCTAGCGCAGGCCACAGTCCCTTCACTTTCTGCCCACAAATCATCATTTTCAGAATTCTTTCTCAGACCCAGCAACCGCTGCAGCCGCCTGTAAAGGTACCGTATAGTTCTGACCAAGGCAAAAGCCGAAAACACCTTGGTGAAGTGGATCTTGAGCCGGGAGAAGTGGTTGGCTACATCCAAGACGGCTCGGAAGCTGTTGTAGACCGCCGAAAAGGTAGCGTCCATCATCATGCTGACCGAGGCGAAGGCGTGCACGATGCTTTCGATGGACTGGAACGCGCCGCGGCTGCTCTCCTCGGCCTGCTGCACAAACCGGCTGGTGGGAACGTCGTCCATCCGAAACCGGTTGTAGCCCATGCCGCCATATCCGTAGCTGTAAGGGCTGTAGCTTCCGTAGAAGGAATTCCCGTACGTGCCGTAGCCTGAGCTGAAGGGGCTGCTGTACGAAGAAGGCCTGAAAGAGCTCAGGGCCGTGCTCCCAGTCTGCTGCGATGGCCTTGGCAAAATGGGAGGGGGCACGCGGGTGAGGGTGGGCTGCCCGGGCCGCGTCAGCTGACTAACTCCCACATCTGGAGATCTAAAATGCACAAGTTCAATGTTAGCACACGGGACGGTTTTATGCTAAAAAATAATCCCTCATCCCACACTCCTTCCAAACAGTGTGTACACTTAGCAGTTGACATTAATTATGCCTATGTGCAGCTCTTTGGACCCAGGTTCAGGCATCACTAAAACACTAGACTTAAAAAAAACCAAAACACCCACACACTGATCCTCTGCTCTGGTTTTTGACTCAATAAAAATGTTGAATCTGAATAGACAGTTCATATTTAACAAAGACTGTGGTTCAGCTGTGCTGAACCAATGTTGGTAGGGATGGACATTCAACAGAAGCAGAATGGCAACATCTATATTAGGACCAATTCATGAAGTTTTATTAGTCTGTCCTAATAAAGGGTTCACCTAACAGTTGTTTTGGGATGAATACTTCTCAGCTGAATGTGCATGAGCTGCTGTGAGGCAGAGAGAGGATGTCTGCTGGGTAGGAAATGCCTCCTTAAGAGAGCAAGAGGTTCCAGCTTTTTAAAAGGGAGCTGTTAACAAGGACACTTCTGAAAATAGCAAGCCTATGGCAAACAGCCCCTTCCGAAGCAAAGTGCTTGAAAAAGTGGTTGTTGGCCAGCTCCGGGTGGTCTTGGGTGAAGATGGTTTCCTTTATCCATTCCAACTGGGATTTAGGTCTGAAGTTGGAACAGAAATTGTCTTTAGTCACCCGGTGGGGCATGTTACCGATATGCCCTGCCTTGCTGTTATCTGGGTGTACCCCTTTAGCCCCATGACTCCTAAAGCTTCACTCTGCATATGGTTGCGCAAAGCAAGGGGCATATTGAAAGCCTGACAACGGAATTGAGCAGTGGTGCTCCACAGTGGTCCATTTCTATTGGAATTATGCTTAGCCTCTGTGCCTATGAGGTTTAAGGACTCCGGGCGCACTCAAATCCTTTCGCAAACAGCCATCACAAATGCGTGCCTTCTATCAATGCATCATGCAACAGCCCTGAGGAGGAGAACAGCATCTCTACCTGTAGAGAATCAACAGTCACTGTGGAACCCCACACCCAAGCCTGCACATGAAACACCAGTGGTAAGCCTAAAAGGACATACATGACACACAAAGGAATAAATCCTAAAATGCATTTCCGAACTTGCAGCAGGGATAGCCGAAGAGGGACATTCAAGTCCTTTACTGCTTGTGTATTGGTGCATTTCTTCTTTCGGCGACCTTTGGTCTATTTGGAGAAACTAGAAGTATGCCAATTCTGCAGCCTTTTTTGACTTGGCCTCTCCCTTGTTATCAGCCTTTTCAGCCCTCCCCTCAAATGTCTGTAACACAGACACCTGCTAACCGATTTGCAAACAGGCAACTTATTGCCTCACTGGAGGATTCAAAAGGTCAGAGGAAGGTGTGGCAGAAATGGCAAAGAACCTGTTGTGGGTGCCAACACGCCTGGGGAAAGATCTGAAAGTCTGGGTGAAAACTGAGCTTTTAAGAAGGAAGTGGGCTACAACTGAGTCTATTTGCAATTTTGCTTGTACAAAACTAAGGCACTTTGTTTTAAATGTAATAAATATGCCAAGCTAACGGCCATAAACGTATCTTGTGGCATTCTAACACAAAGCAGGTTACTCTACATGCAGCAAAATAAAAGCAGCCAAGGGGCTAGAAACGCCCCTGACACCAGAGGGAGGTGATACACCTTTGCAAGCTGTCAGAGGCTTTCTTCTCCATTACATCACTGGGCTGGGGGCAGAAGTCCCCTTCCTACTAGCCCTGCGCTGCAATGGGGAGGAAAGGAAATGCTTTTCCTCTCCTCCCTTGAACAATACCTGAAGATCAAGACAGAGCTGTTTCCCTCCCACCCCCATACTGGTGGAGATGAGAGGAGATCTAATGCTGACTCTTGATCTTCAGGGACTGGTTCAAAGTGGCACAATACTCTTTTCTGCTTTTCACTTGGGAGTAGGTTTCACTGAACCCTGTGCGACTTCTTTCTCAAGTAAACAGATGCAGGTCCAGGTCCTCTGAGTGACTGTATACAACAGGACAATTTCAAGTCGGAGGCTAGAGCTGCAGGTTTGTGTCAAAGGTTAATTGCGAAACTGCCAATCTCCTCTGCCGTCTCTGCCCATGCAGATTACACAGCACGTGGCTGAAACCAGAAACAAATCTAGGCTGCAACTCCCAAATGGCCTGGAAGAGGCAGAGGACTAATATCAGCAGGGACAGACTGATTGGACAGCCTTGGACCTGGGTTCGTAACTGAGGTCTCAGTTGATGCGCTGGATTGCTATTTGGGCAAAAAAGTGGTCTCTTAATCCAAATTGCACACTGTATAAAATGGGAATGGTACCACCCTGTAAACAGGTCCATGACATTTCCTTGCTCACAAGTAGCCAGCCTGCCCAGACATACTATGTCAGTGATACACAGCCTAAAAGAGCCTTAAGTTTCCTTGCTAGTGGACACAGCAGGAAGACAGGTATTTGCAAATCTGGAATGATAAACTACATCACAGGATAGTTAATAACTTTGCAGTCCCAACAGCAATTCTTGGTGTCTGGAACTCCAGGAACTTTCCTTCAGTAGCTGTTTTGACTGCCAATGTCAAATTAGCCAATTAGCACCCACTTCCTATTTTACAAAATGATCATGAGGAAGCTGTTTCTGCATATCAAGCAGTAAGCTTACAGGAAGTCCCAATGTGACTTGTGTTTACTTTTACATGGCTCCTGAGATCTCGTTATGCTGCTAGAAAATATATTTCCAGATCAAATGTACGCACTTATCCAGAAGTCAAGTCCTACTGAGTTTAGCTTCCTCCTACATGTAGGCAGGACCACAACATATGTGGGTATGGTATGCAACACTAATCTGCCGGGAGTAGGGAGTAATGCTAACCACTTTGGAACTCCTGTGCCAACACACCCATTTTGTTGGGAAAGGCGAGGGAGGTGGGGAAGCATGTCAGACCAACACTAAATTGCAGCAGAACACAAGCGACAACTTGCTGCTGATTCACTGAGAAAATTTCCATGAGCTCCGGCATGGAGCAAAATTCAAGGCTTTCAGTAACACCAAGGCCTTGTGGTGTGTAAATGTGAAAAGGATCTAGGGGTCTTGGTGGACCACAAGCTTAACATGATGCTGAAAAAAAGTGAATGCTATTCTAGGCTGCATCAACAGGAATATATTGTCCAGATCAAGGGAAGTAATAGTACCAGTCTATTCTGCCTTAGTCACACCACTCTTGGAATACGGTGTCCAATTCTGGGCACCACAATTTAAGAAGTATGTTGACAAGCTAGAAGGTGTGCAGAGGAGAGCATCCAAGATGATCAAGGGCCTGGAAACTAAGCCTTATGAGGGGTGCTTGAAGGAGCTGGGTATGTTTTGCCTGGAAAAGAGGAGATTGAGAGGAGATAGGATAGCCATCTTCAAATATCATAGGGGCTGTCACGTGGAGGAGGGACCATGCTTGTTTTCTCCTGCTCTGTAGGGTAGGACTCGAATCAATGGCTTTAAGTTGCAAGAAAGGAGATTGTGATGAAACATTCGGAAAAGCTTTCTGACAGCAAGAGTGGAACAGACTCCCAGGAGAGGTGGTGGACCCTCCTTCCTTGGAGGTTTTAAGCAGAGGTTGAATGGCTATCTATCATGGATGCTTTAGCAGAGATTCCTACATTGCAGGGGGTTGGACTAGATGACCCTTGGGGTACCTCACCAACTCTAAGATTCTATGATAAAGAAAAATCAAAATAATCAATAAAAGGGGTATGATGTGGGACAATACCACGTTGCAAAACACACTATCATTTTACCCTTCAATTCCAGTTTATAGGATACATCCTAGCACTGAGTCCTAAGATTTCTGAAAAGGATTTGAAGAATTCAAATTTCCAAAGGGGTAATCTGTATGGAGCTTTATCCAACATATCCCAACATTTGTCCAAACACACACTCTCACACTTATCTTTCTTGTAAAATGAGTACACAATTCAGAGTCCAAGGTGAGGATAGCATAAACTGAATACAAACATCATCATCATAACCATTATTCACATAGCTCCTAAAACATTGGGTGGCATCCCAAAACAGAGCATAAAGTGAAATCTTCCAAAAATAATAGCAATGAAAAACAAGCATGTGAGCTTTCCCCAAGCCCCTTCATGTTATTAATGTCACTGACAGCACCAGACAGGTGAGGGATAATATCTTCCCTATTTTGTGTGTGTGTGTGTGTGTGTGTGTGTGTATTATAGTGGGTGCCTATGCAGGAAACTGGCCCTGGATAGGGGAGAAGACAAGAGAGGAAACAGTCCTCCTTAGCAGTTTATAAAGCAATTATTTATGAAAGAGGTGTGAGGTGGGGGAATCTGCCTCCCCCTTGAAGAGGGGAGCAAGAAGGGAAAGGCTGAATTTATGGGGTGGGGAGAGAATGTTTCCCCATTAAGGGGAGGAGGAGAAAGAGGGTTGTTGCTCTTCCCTGCCCCCAAAGTGTGTGAGAAAAAAAGAAAAGGGGGCCAGTTTGCTGAAGACACCCCTTATGAACAGAACATTGCTTAGCTTATTTTGGGGCTGCTATTTTGTTGTTAAAATTGTTTTACAGATCATAAATGCTGCATTGATTTATTAATCTTATAACACGACTTTTGCTTCAATTGTGACGTTCAGCCTGTTTTTAAGATGTTGTTAGCCGTGTTTTATGGGCTGCAATTGTCTCACGGACGATGTTAATTATTCTACGCTATTTATGCTGCTTTTGTGATGTTCTATCGTGTTGTTATTCTTAATATCGTTTGTAAGCCGCTTTGCGATTCATTTGAATGAAAAGTGGCATATCAGATACGGGGGGGAGGGGTGATATTTCCCCATGGAAGGGGGGGGAGGAAGAGAAATAATAGAATCGTAGAGTTGGAAGGGACCCTGGCGGTCATCTAGTCCAACCCCCTGCAATGTAGGAATCCCGTGTTGGTGGGGTGGAAAAGAAACCCCTTATCCCCACCCAAGACTGAAAAGGGCTGAAATGATGAAACCCGGTAGGGGGCTCAGGGAAGAAGGTTGGGGGGGGATGATTCCCTGGAGCCCCGGAACCTGTTTGTTTTGTGTTCCCTCCTCCCCCAGCCTTGGCCACTCCACGACTTTGGAGGAGTGTGGCCCCTGAGCATGTACAGAATGCCTCCCCCCCACCTCCGCCACACTCCTCGGGGCGTGAAGTGAGCCCCGGAACCTATTAATAGCCATAAACCGATGAGAAGGGAATGGCGGCGGCGGCAGCTCCGCGGCGGGGCCCTCCCGCCTTCCCTCCCCACACAAGCGCCCCCCTCAGCCACACTCACAGCCTCCGGTTCTCCCAGGGCTTCGGGGGCGGCGGTTGGTTGGCCGCCATCGTCTCGCGGCGGCGCCTCCTCCTCCTCCTCACCGGACCTTCGCCCAGTCTTGGCTGTCTCCGGAGGCGAGCGCCGAGCTGTCGGTCCCGCCTGGGACGCGGCCCCGCCCCCTTCTCAGGCGACGCGTGGAGCTCGGGGATCGACCGTCTCTGGCTGCGTCGGCGGCGTGGCCCCGCGCACGTGCGGGCTCGAGCTCAAAGAGGTGCGCGCGGAAGGAAGCCGGGCGAAAGCAAAGGAAAGCAATCGCCCCCGCTTGGCCACCAAACAAAATAGAAAATTCTTTCCAGTAGCACCTTAGAGACCAACTGAGTTTGTTCTTGGTATGAGCTTTCGTGTGCATGCACACTTCTTCAGATACCACGTTTTTGCACGTTTTCCCAGGGCCGGATTTACGTATAAGCTAAACAAAACAAGATATAGCTTAGGACCCCACTCTTGCCCCCCCCCAAAAAAAATTAAAGGGGGGGGAGTTGGATGTATATTTCCAAAATGTAAGATAAAAAAAGAAATAAAATAAAACCTAAAATTACCATGTAGCATATATTCAACACAAAAAACAGCGACAATTTGTTGTTGACAAAGGACAGCTGAAACAAAATAAAAATTTCTTTCCAGTAGCACCTTAGAGACCAACTAAGTTTGTTCTTGGTATGAGCTTTCGTGTTCATGCACACTTCTTCAGATACACTGAAACAGAAGTCACCAGATCAGACATGTCCACAGCTGGACATTTAAAGGGCCCCATTACCTTCTTTAGCTTAGGGCCTCATCCATAGCTGTCAACCTTTCCCTTTTCTTGCGAGGAGTCCTATTTGGAATAAGGGAATTTCCCTTTAAAAAAAGGAAAAGTTGACAGCTATGGCCTCATCAAACCTAAATCCGTTTTCCTGATGTTTTAGCCGATTTTAATGTGTGTGTCTTTTTAAATGTTTTTCTTCCACCACCGCGCATCAAATGTCCCGTTTTTGTCTTTTGAATTATTCAAAGTTTATTCAGATTGTTAGCTATTGCCATTTAATGGGGTTCGACGCCTGAGTTCTGGAGCTCAGGCTCAGCCAACATGGAACAGGGTCTTCCAACGAAGCCTATAGTTGCTTTGTTTCGTTTTTATTGCGGGAGGGGCGACAATATGTTTTTCCAAAGCACGGTCACGACGGAAAACCACCCTCCGCCGAGCCTCTTCCCCTCCCGGGTTCCTTACAGCTGCCTCCTTGGATCCGCACGTGGCGCTTAGAACGGCTGTTGTGATCCGGAAGTATAGGTCGGAAAGCCTTAGAGGCTTGGTACCCTATGGGCTCGACGGGAGGCCGCCGCAGCTTGGAGGCGGAACTCTTATTTCTGGGAGGCTGTTTCCTTTTCTCTCCCCTTTGTCTTCCTACGAGAGCGGAACTCATTGGTGCGCGGACCGAGGGTGCAACGGGTGAATGGTTCCCCCACAGCCTTTTTTATGTTTGGCAAGCGAAAAGAGGCAGCCGACCTGGAAAATAACCTCGGCTTGTTAGGATTGGTGGGGTGGGGGATTCTTTAAGCTATTTGGGTGCAGTGAGTTGCTTTTAGCAAGAGCTGAGAGAGGAGGGAGGTAGCGCGCAACCCTATGCTCGTGTTTACTCGAAAGCAAGTCGAGGCTTGCTCTTAGGTAAATGTGGTTTTCATCGTAGAATTCAAGCATTAGAATAGTATGGCTTGTGATACCGGATAGTGATGACGGCCTAAGTAGCGGAAAATCTAGTGGCGGTGGAAGTGGAAAGTGGTAGAGCAGCTGCTTTGCATGCAGAACGACCCAATCTCAGTCCGCAATGGCATTTCCAGGCAGGGCTGTGAATACCCCTTGCTTGACACTCTGGGGAGAAGGTGCCATTTAGCATAGGCAGTACTGAGCTAAATACACCAATAGTCTCAGTATAAGGCAATTTATACTGGCACTGGCCCAGATTTAGGTCTTTGGTTTCTAGTAATCAGCCTTTTCTCACAAGGAAATGATTTCATACATGCGACCATGTTTGTTGGTGTCCTTTTCTGAATGGTCCTCAGCATCTCTGTGTCCTCCCTTTTGAATTGCTGCTGTGCTATTTTAATGAGTGTTCCTTCAATTCTCACTCTCCAGCCTGCCGTGGTAGTGTTTCTGCTTATTGTTTTTCTCTTCAAAAACAGGCTTCACCAGCATGAGCACCAGCAAGACTGCACTATCTGAAAAGGACAGGCCTGTTGCTCAGAAGTTACTGAATTTTGGAGCATGCCCGCGTTGTATTTTCAGGTTTTGCCGGATAGGATCTCAGGCTTTGTACAGGCGACCCTATAAGGTTTGATCAAATTGAAGTACATTATGATAATGATGGGGTGGTTTAAATTCATTTTCAGATCTCTCTGATCCTGGTCTTCCTTTCAAAGCAAGAGGCATATTTTTGGGGAATGAAAGGAGGCTGGGGCATTTGGAGTGGGGAGACAAAAATTGCAGGACCCCAAAATATATTATTAATGAGGAACAACAAACAGCTGTCGACCTATTTAAAATCCATTGTTGTCTTCTTTCCCTCCATCATATACTTTCTCCAGTTCCCCTGTGTTTTCCACCTACCCAGAAGTCCAGTCCACAATCTTCCCCATTATCTGTCTAAGAAGTATAGGAAAGACCTGCAGCTCTGAGGAAAGACTATGACACAGTAGTAGAGCATCTGCCTTGCATACAGTGGATCCAAGGTTCAGTCCCCAGCATCTCCAGTTAGAACTAGGAATGTCCCCTGTCTGAAACCCTGGAACGTCACTGCCACTCAGCATAGACAGTACTGAGATAGATAGACCATTGACTTGACTCATTATAAGGCAGTTTCCTATGTTCCTAAGAACAAGTGTACTTCCTCTTCTCACTTCTGGTGTCACTTATATGATACTATCCTGTGCACGTTTACTCCTCCTCTTCTTCCTCGCCAAACCTGTATTAGGCATTTCAAGTGTAGGTCATCATAAAACATCCATATACAGTCATACCTCGGGTTACGGTCGCTTCAGGTTGTGCGATTTCGGGTTGCGCACCGCGCCGAACCCGGAAGTAACGGAACGGGTTACTTCCAGGTTTTGGCGCTCATGCTTGTGCAGAAGCGCCAAATCACACTTTGCGCTGAAGCGTCGAATTGCGTCACGCGCATGTGGAGATGCAGCGGCGCAGGTTTCAAACATGCCTACCGTACAGATCGCGTTCGCAACCCAAGTGTCCACTGTATACAATTTTAAGCACATTTACTCAAAACATTTATGATACTAGTGTGCATAGAATATAAATCCTATAAACTTTTGCTCAAAACTAAGTCCCACAAAGTTCAGTGAGTCTAACCCCTACCTAAATATGCACAGGACTGCAATATTAAAGACCTTTTTAATTGTTTAGAAGATCCACTTTAATTTGCAAGGCAACAGACTAATTGACATTATTCTCTGTTGAAAGACTATTGCGCATTTACAGGAGCTGTTGATTTCAGGACACCTGGCTGTCGGGCTCACAGTACATGCTGAAGCCACCCCTGGCACCCTTCTACCTACCAAGTTTTACTCTGCTTCCTTTATCAACCAGGAGTTGCTTAGTGAACTGCATGAGTTTCTGGAGAACACTACAGAGGAGAACAAATTACCTTGTGAAACAGCAAATCCTCCCTGTAAGCGAATCAAACTGGATAGTGTCAAAGGAGGGGAGGAACAGACCTCAAATGGAAGCCACCAGGTACCTAATGCGGAGAATGATGGAACTGCTGGTGGTGACGAGAACTTAAGGCCAGCTGTGTGCAACATCTGCCTGGGAATTCTGCAGGAGCTCTGTGAGATGGATTTTGTCAAAGCGGTAGGTGTCAGCTGGTTGTTAGTTTTACTGTTGAAAAAATCTGCAGCATTTCCCATGGATGTACATGTATACAGCATGCATGTAGTGGGTGGCATTCAGCTAAGTTGTACTCAGAGTTGACCCATTGAAATAGATGAAGCTAACTTAGTCGTGTTCATTAATTTTGATGGGTCTTCTGTGATTAAAACTTAGTTGTATACCTTTAAGGGTTTTACTGAACTTCCCTTGCTGAAATCTCATTTTGGCTTCAATTGTACACATGCTTACTTGGGAGCTAGCCCCAACAAACACAGTGGAACTTAACTTCCAAGTAAGCATGCAGGCAGTGGGACTGTTAGTGAGCTATTGACCTGTCCTGACTACAGAAGAATTCCTTTGGTAGAAGCAAGCACATCTACATAAGGAAGCTTGTCCTTGCTGAGAATGTAAAACAATTTTATTCAAACATGTTTGCAAGCCGTCTTGTACAAGGTGCAGTTGCTTTGAGAACTTTTAAAATTGCATAGCAGTGGGTGGGTGGGTGGGTGTTTATATTTAAATAACAATAATAAACATAGTTCATTGTTTTTCAGGTGTGCCACAAGATTAATTCTTCTGAATACCAGTTTACCAGTTTTGTGTTTTCGGTCTCTTTCCCCCCACAGTTATCTGTAAGGGAGGTGAGTATTTGCTTGTGCTTTTGTTTGTGCTGTGAGTATGGCCTTTGTTGAGAAGGAAAGGGGGCAGGGGAAGGGGTGGTTTAAAAACTGGCCTTGTTTTCGCCTGTTAGGAAATACACTGTGTGTGGCATCCAGCAATACATGGCCAGTAAGGCAAATTGGGCTAGGCTGATCTGAAGCTTGGCTTTTTGAATTGGTGGAGGAGACTTAGCCACATCTGATGTTGTGTATCCTGTGTGGCTTTGATTCCTGTGAATGTAGCATATTCCTGGTCTGGGTTTTTCCAGCTAGTTAGATGAGAAGGTTATGAAGCCATTTAATTTACCACTTCTCTCTCTCTCTCTCTCTCTCTCTCTCTCTCTCTCTCTCCCCCCCCCCCTTTCTCTTTCATTTTTCTGTTTTTTCTCGGTCCATGCCTGAAGCATGCAGCATGGTTGCTAGTAAAAGAGGAAATGGAGTGAGTACTTCCTGGTGGGATTTTTTCCATCCTGCCTTGTGTGCTAGGTTTTCAAATGTCATTGACACTGTATTGTTCTCCTCTTGGTGTGTGCTTGGTGGGCGTGTGAGGGGAATTGTCTGGAGAAGAGAAGGTTAAGGGGTGATATGATAGCCATGTTCAAATATATCAAAGGATGTCATATAAAGGAGGGAGAAAGGTTGTTTTCTGCTGCTCCAGAGAAGCAGACACGGGGCAATGGATTCAAATGACAAGAAAGAAGATTTCACCTAAACATTAGGAAGAACTTCCTGACAGTGAGAGCTGTTCGGCAGTGGAATTTGCTACCAAGGAGTGTGGTGGAGTCTCCTTCTTTGGAGGTCTTTAAGCAGAGGCTTGACAGCCATCTGTCAGGAATGCTTTGGTGGTGTTTCCTGCTTGGCAGGGGGTTGGACTGGATGGCCCTTGTGGTCTCTTCCAACTCTATGATTCTATGTAACCTGAAGCGTATGTAACCCGAGGCACCACTGTATCTCATCCTTTTCCCTTGGCAGTTAACTCCTCTGATTGCCCTACTCAATTTATTGTCTTAATACTAAAGCCCCTTAGCACCACTGATCCATTTTTGTTCCTGCACTGAGCTGGAAGGAGAATCATCATGGTTGTTTCACATAGTGCTAAATTCCCCCACAACAATCCCACAAAAGCACATCTTTGCAGGCAAGCCAGTGTGGTGTAGTGGTTAAGAGCGGTAGACTTGTAATCTGGTGAACCAGGTTCGCTTCCCCGCTCCTCCACATGCAGCTGCTGGGTGACCTTGGGCTAGTCACACTTCTCTGAAGTCTCTCAGCCCCACTCACCTCACAGAGTGTTTGTTGTGGGGGAGGAAGGGAAAGGAGAATGTTAGCCGCTTTGAGAGTCCTTCGGATAGTGATAAAGCGGGATATCAAATCCAAACTCTTCCTCTTCTTCTAACATATATTTAATGAAAAGCAAGTCCCATTCAGTAGAGGCCTTGCTTCTCACAACAGCTGATACTTTAATTAGGCATTTCATCCTTGCCCCTTTCTTTTTAAACTTCTAATCAGTTGTGGGTTTTTTGCTCCAGTCACAGCATTACTGAACTGGCCCTTTTAATTAGTCATTTCTTCTTTTTTGCTAGGAGGTCCTTCCATTAGCAAATGTTACAACATTTATTCTAGTTGCCGTTAGTACTTTGGGTTATAAAATGCTTGAGAGCAGAGGTACAAGTTCAAAACTATAGATTGAAATGAGTATTTTAAAACCAAACAGAATTGACTGGATTCTCTCCCCCCTCCCCCCGCTTGATTTAAGATGCTGAGTCTTACTTTTAAAAATCATTTAGGAAACAGGATTTTTTAGCAGAAAAAGAAGACCTTGTTCAGCTAAAGGAAGCATACAAATGGATTATTCACCCCCTGTTCCTGGAGCAATTGGGGGTCCCTGCTGATGGAAAGGTATTGTATAAATATATAACTTCAAGAGTGTTTTATTGTCATGGGCCTTCTGTGCCTGGGCTGCGCCACTTCAGAATGGTACATGGATGGTTGAATCCTCCTCTAAATTAAAAGAAAAAGTTTAATTATCCCTGCACATGGAAACTTAGTATTTCAGGGTGAGCAAAGAACCTTTCCTCCTGACAAGCTAGTTTTCTTTGTGCAGAGCTAAAGCGAGGGACAGAATTTCAGTCAGGTACCCAAACAGAGTTCAAGGCTACAGAAGGGAATGGGAGAATGTTACATTTCCACTGCCGAATTAAACGATAACTTTCCACTGTCTTTTAAATTGCGACTCAGAGCCTGTTTGAAGTCAGTGTGGTCTTCGCTCATCCAGAAACAGACGAGGACTGCCATTTCCTGTAAGTTGGGATGTGATGAATAATGGTGTTGTACACTCACAGGGACATCTTTGGGAGCAGAAAAAGGCTAAGGAGTAACCCCTGCACAAATCCAGAGTGGATTCCCTAAGACGGTTGGATGGTGCCTTGAGAGCCAGTGTGGTGTAGTGGTTAAGAGTGGTAGACTCGTAATCTGGTGAACCGGGTTTGATTCCCCGCTCCTCCACATGCAGCTGCTGGGTGACCTTGGGCTAGTCACACTTCTCTGAAGTCTCTCAGCCCCACTCACCTCACAGAGTGTTTGTTGTGGGGGAGGAAGGGAAAGGAGAATGTTAGCCGCTTTGAGACTCCTTCGGGTAGTGAAAAGCGGGATATCAAATCCAAACTTTTCTTCTTCTTCTCTTCTTCCGGCAACTCCTGCAGCCAGGCTGGTGCCAAACGTATTGCTCTGCTTTCCTTTGGACCACATCAGAGAGGCCGAGGGGGGGTGTCTTGTCTTCTGGGCAGCCCAGGACCTTCATACACACTGTAAGGCATCCACCCAGAGTAGGCTCCACCCTCAATTTACATTAGACACAATATCCAGAGAAGGGGTATCTGTACCCAAGAAGAATGTTTTGATATCAGGAAGAAGAGGAAAGATCCTCTTGGTGGATGCTCTCTGACTTAGACACCAGCTGCATAGGCCTTTGCAACCTTGTCCTCACCGAATCTGTTCTGACACCATGTGTAAAGAAAGTTTTCAAACAAATGCTGTTTGTTTTTCCATTTAGAGCCTCAGCATGTCCAAGTTGCTTCAAACCAGCAAAGAACAAGCAGGTAAGCAATTTCTGGGAAATTAATTCCCTTTCCCATTTTTTTTTTTTTTGCAAGATCAGAATTTAGTAGGGTCACAAGCCATCACAAACGTGTTATTGTTCTTCCTTCCTTCCTCCTTATACTGTATAGTAAGGTTGTTCTTCATTTTTTTCCGTTCTTGTGGGATATCCCCCCTGGATTTGGATTGAATCCTTACTGTGTGTGAGTTCTAAAACTTATTTCCCAGCCAGGACTGGTTTCCAAAGCACCTTACAGTTAGAATCCCAAAAATATACGACAAAACGTATTAATCACCTTTCTGTAATAAAACTTCCCAAGATTCTGATTAACAGTGCAATCCAATATATGTTCAGAAGTAAGTCCTGTTGGATTCAGTGGGAAATAGTGGCAGCTAAGTGTTGCAGCCCAAAATAACAATTAAGTATTAATTAAAATAGCAGTATCCGATAAACAGTTTCTGAGAAACGACATTCCATTGACTCAGCTGAAGCAAATTGAACAGAGGAATTGTTTTTCGGAATACCTGATACTTTATTCATTTGCAGTCTGTCTTCACCAGAATGGCTGTGGTTAAGGCTCTGGATATGATCAGTGAAGAAGATTTTCTTAAGTAAGTGAGCTCTGAACCTATTTTAACCTTGGTGTATGGGAATTTATCAGGAAAATCAAAGAGCAAAGTGAAATGTTACAGGTGAAAATGTCATACAAACCTGGAAGTAATAAGTAAATGGGTTAATACGTTCTGAGTCTAAATGGGTGTGGCGTCTGCATTTTGTTCCCCATACCTCAAAGTCCACTGTGATTTCAGGTGTACATTTATGTATCTCTTGGCCACTGTGTGTCTCAGTTGTGTGATTTCTGACAGGGTCTCTCACTCTCTGACAGTAATTGCAGTTGAATGCATTCTGGGGCAACTGAGAATGAAACAAATTCAGTATTTCAATTTCTGGCTTTAGAGAAAGGCAGTCTTGGAAAACAGCTAACACTTCATTTCCAACTCTTCAACATGGGAGTAGCTTGAATTCTGATAAGGACATCACGTTACTGGATATGGGCAAAGAAACAAGGCTTTCTTAGACCCTTCTGCTTTCTGACGTTCTGCAGAAGCCACTCTGATGCTGATTCAGTAGAATCTTATGCAGGACTTACTGAATCTCAGAAAACCAGCGGGTCTAATGCCTTGTTACTCTTCCTCCAAGTGGCTCCGCCATACGGGGGTGAGGGCCTTTTCAGCTACAACATCTTGCTTGTAAACTCTCACCCCAGGGAGCCACACCTGTGCTTATGTCATGTCAATTAGGCACCTGGCAAATATCTCCTGTTTTCCTAGGCTTTTAACCTCTCAGGTATCTTTGTGGCATGATTTACTGTAATATACAGCTGAGGCCATTTTCTCTTTCACCCTGCCAGGGTCTTGTCGTGTGTTTTTAATGCCTTGCTCCTTTATTTTCTCCTATACAGAAACTTTCGATGCCCTCTGACTTCACCCAAGGCGCCTTGCACAGCTGTTGACATTCAGTGTACCAATGGGGCCATCTTCGTTGCCGGTAAATACATAAATATATAGTGGGTCCCCCCCCCCCACTTGCAGTCATCTCTTAATATACTTTTAAAAAACTTAGAAGCCTATTTGGGCATTAAGTGGGTGCATAAATTAATAAATAGTGCTGTGCTGTTTGTTTCCCCTGCTTCAAGTAAAAAAAAAATAATATTTGCTACTTTTGCCAAACTTACAGGATACTAAATACCCTCTGTTTCCTTTACAGGAAGATATAACAAATACTCAAGAACGTTACCCCAGACTCCCTGGATTATAGATGGAGAGAGGAAGATGGAGTCTTCCGTAGAAGAACTGATCTCAGAGCATCTCATGGCTGTCTTCAAAGCAGACAGTGAGTGCTTTCTGTATGTGCTTAGTGCGCATTCATATACCTGCATGTCTTCCAAGCATAACTTAAATCAAGCCACCCAGAATCTATTTGATGGAAAGTTACATTCAGGGCTTGGCCTTTACAGTGGTAGTGCCCACATCCTGGAACAGCCTTCCTAGAATCACCTGTTTGTACTCCCTCCTTAACCTACTGTAAGGTCCGTGGGGTGGTTGCTCGCGAGTAACCAGGCAATACTCCGACCTGTCTTTTTACAGGTTTATTGTGCATACTATTTACAGTGCAGAGCTACAAGTACATGTCTGTATCAGTCACTCGCAGAATCCGGGAGTGGCCCCTTCCGGCTGTGACCCCAACGTAAGAGTTTCGGTATCCGAAATCTCCGCCTCCCTGAAGGAAGGGGATACACAAACCTGACCATGCAGTCACCTAAACTGGGCCCATAACCCAGAGGTCGATGGGTTATGGGCCCAGTTTAGGTAAGAAAAAAAGGCTACATCCCCTCCTTACGTTTCACCACTGCGCACTTGGGGTGCCGGAAATGGCGTATCTCCCTCCTCACCCGCTGAGCAAGGGGAGTGCAGGGTCTCTCCAACATCCCCAGAGCCTCTGCTCTCCAGACCCGGAGCTGCCTGCCCCTTCCCACTGGAGACATCACTGCTTCCTCCACTGGAAGAGGAGGTGCTGCTGGTCAGGTGGGGCCGGGGCTCTCTGTAGCATCCCGAGAGCCCTTCCACCACCCTGCACTGAACCGGGACAGTTCCCTGACACCTACTTTTGCCAAGAGTTTGGGTGGCATTTTTGTTCTGGAGAGGCCTTTCTTTCTGGGTAAAAACCTACCTGTAGAAAAATCTAATGGCTCATTTTTGGACCACCTCTCCACCTGTCCCCATGCAACAGGGTGGCTCACTTGTCCAAGAGAACATTTCCTTGACGTTAGTCCTCTCGATGAAACCTCAGTGGTAAAGGAAAAGCATTTGCCCACAGAGCAAGTGTGGGGAACCTGCGGCTCTCCAGGTGTTTCTGGACCTCAGCTCCCCTCATAACAACATAAACAGAGCCTGGCTGCGGGTTCAGGGCAGAGGCCCACCTGGTCTAACATTCCATAGTATAACTTGTCATGAAATTTTACTCATTATTGATCCAGATCAGATTCCAGCGTATAGTTAGCAGAGTAAAAACTTAAACACGTTGCAGGATTCCCCCCAAAAATAGACCAGAGGCAATTACATTTCATCCAGCAGAGCTTTACTGCTACTGAAGGCAAATGAGCATAATGGTGACAAATCTAATACATTCAGGATTGTCACTGTCCATAAGAAATCCAGTTGCATCAAGCTTAAATGAAACTTACAATAACTTATAATAAGTCTAAACCTTAACATTATAGCCTACTAGGTACAGAACCCCACACCAGAAGGAAAAGAGATAGAAAGAGAAATTGAAACCCAGGCTCCTTCTGGCCTCTTATTATAGTCAGCATGATGGCCCCAAGTTCTAGTATTATGAGAGAGGGAAGAAGAGAAGAAGAAGAGTTTGGATTTGATATCCCATTTTATCACTACCCGAAGGAGTCTCAAAGCGGCTCACATTCTCCTTTCCCTTCATCCCCCACAACAAACACTCTGTGAGGTGAGTGGGGCTGAGAGACTTCAGAGAAGTGTGACTGGCCCAAGGTCACCCAGCAGCTGCATGTGGAGGAGCGGAGACACGAACCCGGTTCCCCAGATTACAAGTCTACCGCTCTTAACCACTACACCACACTGGGAGAGAAATGTCGCCCTGTACACTTTCTCCACACCATCCATTTTTTATACATGGCCCCCTCTTACTTGTCTTCACTCCAAACTATAAAGCTCCCTATGAAATTTGTGGCCTTGGTGGCTGGGGTTGCGAGGTGACCTGTGGGCTTCTTCTTCAGCACAAACCCCAAATGTATCCAGTGTTTTTCATATCCATGCTGTTCCCCTGTCCACACCATAGATGGGTTCCCCATTAGCGTTGCTCTTACAGGGGCTATAGAATGGAGCTAAGAGCACTTCCCCCCCCCCCCATTTGACCCCAAGCCGTGGAATCCTGCAACAAGGGCTCAGGGGTGTGTGGAAAGGATACTGGCACTGATGAGTTAGCAAGCTGAGCCGACCTTTTCCTTCCTGTTTCGAAGGTTTTAATTTTTCATCCTCCGGAAGAGAAGACGTGGATGTGAGAACACTGGGCAACGGTAAGCTTGGCTCGCAGCCTAAGTCTGTAATCCTAAACTCACTTACCTGGGAGTAAGCCCCATTGGATTCAGAAAGATTGTGCTGTCAATGGCACAAGCGGGTATGTTTGGAGCCCCTTAAGCAGACAGTGCCCTCTGGTGGTGGGTCAGAATAGTGCCAGCACCTTGCATTCAAATATCTGTGTAGCAATTATTATTATTATTTGTTAAAGATTTTATAGATTTTTCCCATTTTCAAAACAAATATCCAATATCAATACTAAACATTAGTTTTTCATTTCCCACCCCCCACTCCCTGTTGACTTCCCTCAGCTTCCATTTCTGGTTTATAAAATATCTGTGTAGCAATTAGATTTCATCTTCTGAAAGATAATTAGTTCCATACAGTTTTTGTGCTGGCAGCCCAAATTCAAGGATTTAGAAATGCCTTATTGTTTATGGCTTTTGCACCCCAAATGGGTTCCCAGAGCTGTTTACAAAGATAAGTAAAAGCATTTCAAGGCCCCACGAATGGGGCCTTTCCTCCTCCCCCCCCCTTTTACTCCATAAAAATATCTGTGGATATCTTATTACGCAATCACTTGCAACCCCCTGTCCTCATTTCCCCCCACTGCACCTCATGGTCGCTCCAATGTTGACAGGAAGGCCCTTCGCGGTTGAGCTCGTGAATCCCCGGAAAGTCCGCTTGACTGCAGAGGAAATGAAGGAGCTTCAACAGGTAAATAGCTTGCAAGGTGTTGAAAATGGCACACTGGCAGGTGGTCCGCAAAGCCACCTTTAAGCTGCCACAAAAAACTCTTTGTGGTTTTTGTAGCAAGAAACTAACAGCTCTGTGATTGAAACCTTTTTTTAGGGCATCAAGACCCAAGACTTGACCCTTTCCTCCCAAAGTCCTGGCTGTTTCCTTTTGAGGCCCTAGCCACCTTGGGGTCAGGATACCTAAGGGGCTGTCCCTTCTTATGGATCCTGCCCGTCCATTAAGACCGGTGCCTTGCACATCCCACCCCCTCTTTTCTTTTTTGTTCTATAAGTTGAAGGAGTTTTTTAGATCCTGTTTGTTTGTAGCGTGATGAGAGTACTGTGATGTCCTGTTCTAAATTGTTAATTTTTGAGGAGGTTTGTTTTTTTATGCATACTCCTCTGGTAACCGCTTTCATTGCGTCCCATAGGAAGGGGGTTTCTATGTTGTCTACATCGTTTTCCTTGAAGTAGTTTTGCTAGTAAAACTGAATTACTGTGTCATGAAATGATGCACGTCTAACAAGTGTGTTACCAACATGAGAAGTTTGGAAAGCTGTGCTCTACGCACTGTGGCCAGCAGCACGATTAGAGCTTTTAAAAAAAAAAAAAAAGCAAAACAAAACTTGGGCGCTTTCACTGGTTCTGGCTATTTCTTCCTCCCAGAAAAAAAGGCAGTTTCTTCTCAAACCATTGTATGAGGGAACTCCCATTGCCTTTCTGTTTTTTAATTGCAAAACCCTGGAATCGTTTTAAATTTAAAACAGTCAGATGAGGCTCAGGTAATCTTTGTTTGTTTGTTTACAGACAATAAATAAATCTTCAGATAAAGTTCAGGTTCGTGATCTACAGCTCGTCACCAGGTCAGTGTTTTGGTACTTGAATAAAGCTTTTTTTGGTGAGTGGAAAAGCAGGGAATTTGAGACCATAACCTGGGTGTGTTAACCCTCCCCCAACCTTGTGCCATCTCTGTGAAGCTCTTTCAAAATGGCAGTAGAAGGAGAAGCAGCAGCAACAGGGTGATTCTGCCGCCCTTCAAGCACGCCTTAAGAAAGCTCTGATTTGGGAGGGTTTTGGAACAGGCAGAACAAGCTATACTGTTTCCTTCAACAACCAGGACTCTTCTAGTCACCTGTCCAGAAATGGTATAATGCAATCGCAGTTCGATCCTCTGCCCACAACAGTTGCACTTGGAGGGAGATAAGAGGCAGAAGGCAGAGCTTCCATTACATTGCAGGATTTCATTTCACATATTTCGAAGCCGAGATTGTAAATGGATTCCAGAGCTGGGCCTTTGTGATCTGTAACAGAAATTGAGCCCTGAGTATAGCTCAGCTGTCCTAATTAAAACAAGGCACGTCCAACATATTCCTTTTTCATAGCAGTGAACGTGTTCCATAATCACACACATTATGGAGACCTTTTTTTTTAAAAAAAAAAAGCAAGTTCCTAGTCCTTAGTGAAATTTCAGAAGCCAGAAGAGGAGGGACTAAGCAGTCCTTCTGTTGGTGGAGGGTTGGGTGAGACTCAAATTATGCAGAATAAACAATTGTAGGGGAATTTGCCTTGGTTTAGGGCTCTCACTCCATTAAAGAAAACTTTTTTATTATTAATTATATGATTTCAGTTGATTCTGCAATTCATTAATCAGATGTGCATATGACTAAAAAAACAGCAACCCACATATGCCATAGGAGTCTTTATCTTAGAGGCCTTCCCCTTTGTTCTGTTTTTTTAAACCCTGCAATTTTTATAAGCACTTGTATTTTTATTTTACTTTTTAAAAGAAAGTATACTAACCAATTAACCTGGCCATTTTTTTTATTTGATAAAAAGTGTGTGTGCTTATAAAGTCATCTTGTGAACCAATTAATTGTTTTAAACAATGCAGCCCTACTTTACTTCCCTAATTTATTCTGGTTGCAGAACCAGGAATCGCTGGGTGCAGAATGCTTAGGTAGCCACAGCCCTGCCTACAGGCATTACACTACCCTGCAGGATGGGGGAAAGAGACACACACACACACACACACAACCCCCACCCCAAGCCATTCATAAAGATATACAGGAACTGTTGAGGAGTCCTTTCACCTTTCAGATTCCTGTAGACCATTTATTTGCTTTTATTTCAGAGAGGCTATTGGGCACATGAAGGAAGGCGAGGAAGAGAAGACCAAAACTTACAGTGCCTTAATATGGACAGAAAAAGTGATCCGGAACGAAGACGTCGAGCTTCTAGACAACATGAAGGTTGCGTGTCTGGGGTGGTATTTATCGCATTTGTTTGTTGTTTTCATTGTGCACAACCAGGGTGGGCGGCAGAAAGTAGGCCAGGCTCTACAGCAAATCAAACAAACCACACAAAGTATCACAGTGGTGGTGATAATCTAGCAGTAAACCAACCAAATCACCACAAACTGGCTGAAAAAATGTAAAAAGGAATTTACTAGAAAATAACTGAAAGATTGACTAATGACCATTCAAACAAGCAAAAACGTATTACAATGCCATGTGCAGATCAATACTATCAGTTCCTATGTTGTGCTAATTGTTTTGTCTGATTAGCCTCGAACTGATCAAGCTTTGTGGCGACACCTATTGCAAATCTGGAGGACAGGTCTTCTTCAATTTGCCACCCGTGTTTACTCCGCCTTAGTGGTGGCTATATAAGACCCACTGAAGAATACTTCATCCACACATTTTCATTTCATCAGGGTGGTGTCAACTTTAAACCTACTGAAGAATTTTCTAATTATTCCATCTTCAATAAAACTTTTTTGAACCTTCTGTTGGCACCAGGACACTGTTTAATGTCCAGCCGCTTGTTGAATGGTTCTGTTATTCAGACATTGGTACATTTACCGTGCAAATAATTCATTCCATGTTTTTGGCAGAATCAGTATTGATCTGCACATGGCATTGTAATACGTTTTTGCTTGTTTGAATGGTCATCAGTCAATCCTCTTTCAGTTATTTTCTAGTAAATTCCTTTTTACATTTTTCAGCCAGTTTGTGGTGATTTGGTTGTTCTACAGCAAATCAGGCAGAGATCTACCTTTAATTAATTAATTAATTAGTAACAGAAACAAATGCCCTTTTGCTGAGACACAGAGAACTTTGGAGTAACCTGGGATGAGATTTTTGCATGGTCTGACTGTGTGCTGTTAACAGGTCTTACTATAATGCCTGTAATATCTGAGATATGCCATAAAATTATTCTCCGCTAATGTGTGACAGATGGGCATTGTGTGGTGGGAACGTCCATCTGCATGTTTCTCCAGAATCTAAAACCATAACATGGGGAAACCAGAGCTGGCAATATACGATATACCATCTCAATTCTTCTCATTGATCTGTGGGTGTATACATTCCTGTTTCAGGATAACAAGGCTAATTTCAAACTATGCACCCAGGGAATGCAAAACCCATATCAATTCATGTTGCACACATCTTGATTTACCTTCTAAGTTTTCAGAACTTATTCTGGCTTTGCTATTTATGCTGCAAGCCCCAACCATGAGAAACCTCTTCTTCGGCCCCCGCACAAGCCTTTTTGAGATTTCAGTAGAAATTGGCCAGCCCAGTTTTAAGCATAGCTTCACAACCAGTAAGGGTCACATAATAATCTCATTTCTTCCCCTGTATTTTTATTCTTCAGAAGAAGGGAAACTAAATTCTACTCCTACTCAGATTTTCCACGGCCTCTGCATGACCCTTGGGCTCACATCCCCATGCAGGCCCTGTCTTACTCACGCTGCAGTTACGCAACAGAGTATAATCTCTGGGAGGCACTGCCTACGCAAGTGTCTGCCCTCCTGCAAGGTGCCTGTTTTTCACCCTGTGTGCTCTTGTTAATGTGGCAAAATTCCTCCCATGTGTCAGGAAGACACAGGCAGCCAGCTGACCCCATTGCAGCCTGCACACTGCGGCAAGGGAGACAACAGAGTATATAGTGGGCCGAATGTTGGACTTGGAATTTAAGACTCCCCAATTAAAGACCTGCCCAACTTAAGAAGTTCCCTTGGTGGCCATGGGCTAGGCACACACTCTTTCCACCTAATCCACCTTTCAGGGTTGCTGCACAGATATGTCAGTGTCTTGGCTAGGGGTGGACGAATTTGTCAATTTTAGTTTCTTCTTTTTCTAATTCCAAGTTCAGTTTGCATCCCCCCCCCACTTGAATGAAAATTCACCAGTGCTTTACTGCAAATTTCTCCTAAAATACACATTTTCGTATGTAGTTTTGCCCGATATACACATTTTTGTGAAGCAGTTCCCCGAAAAAGCAGTACGTTTTTGCATTGCATTTACATACCTGATTTATATGCACAAAGTACGCATTACTTTGGCTAGAGAACTATGCTGCAAAATTCAGAGAAGTGTGAATTTTGAAGATTCGGCTGTGCTTCGGGTAACTTACTGTTTACAGAAGTGTGAATTAGATAGGTTAACCGTTAAAGGCAAACTGAATCAAATTTATCTGACATCTCTAGTTTCGGACATGCTCATGTTTGCAGATTTGGACTTACTGTTGACACCCACGGCCGCATCTGAGAGAGGCCTGTGGATTCCTCATCCACTTACGTTAGCATACAGAGATGTGCTTAGTTGCAATATCACCTTCCAAACACAGAAGTTATTGTTTCAATCGGTTTGGTATTTGGACCGGAAGGGTGAGGGCAAGAAGTCTGCTGTCATAACTGGTAAGAGGTTTATATAGCACAGCTATGTCCTCTATAATTCAGTGGCAAGAGGGTTTTTGCAATGCAGAAACATTTTTATATTTCCTCGTGTATCTGCTGTACTTAATGTTCTGCGTTTCTGCTTGCTTGTTTTTTTATTTCTTGGACAGGAATTAAAGCTCGATCAGAAAACTCCACTGCGGGTCCTCCACCGGCGACCGCTAGCCGTCAGGGTTCGTGTAATCTACACCATGCAGTCAGAGTACATAGATGAGCACCATTTCCGTCTCCATCTGAAGACGCAGGCCGGGACGTATCCTTTATGAGCCACAGTGTGGCCCCCCCCAAAAAAACCCGCACCATATACACCACCCTGAACACATTGAAGGAAGGTCAGGATAACAAGGTAACAGCTTTCTGAATTTCCATGATGTGTGTAGGCTGCAGAATCCAGCGTTTCTTGGGGCACGATTTTGCAGAGTGATTAGCAAAACACACAGCGTACACGCAGCCCCAGTTTGGGGTACAACCCACCCACCTGGTCTAATGCTGCCGATTGTGTGCTGGTCTAATGGTGAATGTTAATGAACAAGCCACACTCCCTTCTAAAACTTTCTGGGCTCCACGCACCTTGCCCTTTCGGAAGCTGCCTTATGCAAAGACATCCCATGGGTCCATCCACCTCAGTAGTGCCAACACAGACTGGCAGCCGCTCTCCGGGAGGAGCCTTTGCTAGCCCTGTGTGATGATGCTGGGGAATGAACGTGGCGCCTTGTGCGTGCAAAGCAGATGCTCTGTCACTAAGCGCCGGCCCTTCCTTTGCCCCACCCACCACCGTGCAAGATGTGTGGGGGTCTTCTGACACTTCTCCTTTCATCCTTAACGGCAATCTAGTTACATTAAAGAGTTTGTTCATGGAGACTTTGGAAGAACCAAGCCGAACATTGGTACGCTCTTGGGCACAACCGCTGACATCTTGGAGCTGGACGTAGAAGTGAGTGCTACCTCCTTGTCCCTCTCTGTAGTGACAGTAATGGAATTGTGGCGATCCTTCCGGGTATAAAATTATGACCCACACACACACCCCATCCATGCCCTCATATGCCATTTCAGCCGTTTTCTGGATAGAGATCCATATATGCTATTAAGAAGTGGGAGTCTCCTACTTGTGATTTAACGCTTGCATTTGTTTATTTCTCTCTGCAGTCGGTGGATGTTGACTGGCCTCCAGCTCTGGATGATTAATGAGAAGTTTCCCATTTTCAAGATACGGAGAACAAAGGGGCAACAGTCTTGTCAGTGACTGGTTACAGCAGAATGGGCTCAGTTTTTTGTAAGCTGGTTGGCTTTCCCAAATTTTTGTTAACATTTTTTTAGATCATGTTGATCTATTTTTTTTAAAGAAAAAAAAACCTTTTTAAAAAAACGCAACGTCTGGCAATTCGACCACTTTGTAAATGCATATATCTTCAACGCCAGCCAGCGGAATTGCTTGCGCTTCAAAGATAACATGGTCTCTCAAAACATATATTTGGAAATAGAACAGAGTTCTCTGTTCCCACAGCCTGCGACTCTGGTTCTCGCTGGGTTGCCAAATGGCGTTCCTCTGGATCTTTGTGGAGGCTTCGGTTCACTATTAAATGGCTAAAAATGAGATGCCGTCTGTCCTCTGATCATCTGAGGCCTGTCACAATATAATTCCAATCTACAAAAGTGCAAACGCAACACGCTGGCTAATAACTGTTAGTGAATATATAATCGGTTATGATGTCATTCAAAATATACGAATAAGCCATTTCAAAATGATGTATGTATCATGCAAGATACCTCACAAAATATACAAGTAACTACAAGTTGTTAATTGTATCAGAGTCAAACAAAGAATCAAATAGATCAATGAATAGCGAGGAACGCCAAGCCGTCTCTCAAAGGAAGACATCTCACAAATATCTCAAAAGGACAGTATATCCGGAATAGTTCAACTGTTTCGGAATGAAGTCTTCATCAGCGAATAATGATCAGTGAAATATTCATACTAGTAGGGATCGTGCTAGTGGATCAGTGCTCACTGGATAGTGTAGCTGCTTAACAACTTGTAGTTACTTGTATATTTTGTGAGGTGTCTTGTATGATATATACATCATTTTGAAGTGGCTTATTCGTATATTTTGAATGATATCATAACCAATTATATATTCACTAACAGTTATTAGCCAGCGTGTTGTGTTAGCATTTTTTGTAGATACATTTTGCAAGACAGGGGTTTGTGTTTGTTCACAAGGCCACTTCCACATCAACAGGAGGTGGATTTGCGGCCTTCATGACCCGATCACACGCGTAGGGGCTGAGTGCCAGATTGGTCGGCCTGCGGGAGGCATGGGAATAATCTGGTCGGCCTGGAGGGGCATGTCTTAGTCCCTTTAAACTAGTGATGGGCGGGTCAGGATTCTGGTGCTTCTGGGTGAGCTGATGCCATTCAGCGCAGATTGCACAGGGGGATAATCCTGTGCATGTTTACTTGGAAGTAAGTCCCACTGAGTTCAGATATTTTAGTATGCATGGGATTGCAGCATCGGTCTTGGATCTATACCAATGTAAAGGCAGCCCTGAATAACTGTATCTCCTATTAATAGTAGAGGAAGATTTGCTTACCCTTTTGCAATTTCATGCCATAATTCTCAATCAATCCAGAACCACCCCTTTCTCTTCAGAAAGTGGTATTTGGCCAGAATTATGTAATGGGAAGAAACAATAGTGTGACATAATAATGAATGATGTTTTAATGTGAGAGGCAACTGTACCCCCCCCCCCAAAAAAAAGTTCCAGAGTTTCATTTTTACTAAGAAATAAACATTTTTTAAAAAAAAATTCTCTCGAGTGTTCCAGTTTTTGTTTTATATATAATATGTATGCTACATGGATGCGAACCACAATAAGGATATTGGTCAGAACTGGGTATATACTCTGTGCTTAAACATGAAAGAAAAGCATTCTGCCCAGGCAATCTGGATTTGATGCTAAGCAACGCTGAATTATTTCTTATTTACAATTATGTACTTCTTTGAGAAGTTTATTCTAGTTTTGCTGGTTTTCCTGAAGAGGTCCGGCAAGGAACCACGTGGAACACTTGACACTCTCATTTTTATTCCTCCTTCTCACCTCTGGCTCCAGAGATAACAGCAGACACGAATGTAACTTTCAGGTATCTTTCACAGCCATAAGGGCTTATAAATTGCTGCTTTAAAAAAATTAATACAGTCATACCTCGTGTTACGGCCGCTGCAGGTTACGGTTTCGAACGTACCGAACCCAGAAGTACCGGAACAGGTTACTTCCGGGTTCGGCGGTTCACGCATACACAGACACGTCAAATGACATCACGCACATGTGCAGAAACGCATTGCGCACATGCACAGACACTGCGCTTCAAGTTGCGGACTACTCATGATGCGAACGGGGCTCTGGAACGGATCCTGTTCGCATCCAGAGGTACCACTTTACTGGGTTTATTACACACTGTCTGGCATTCTGCAGAGCTATTGCGGAGCATTGGCTGCTAGCAAACTTTGATCCCTACATACGGACGTTTGGGATTTTTAAGCCTTTCAAACTGATTTCAAAAAAATTCTAAGGGCGAACAGAATCACATTAATTCCTTTTTTGGAATATCTCATTATTAAGCAACACCAGTTCTAACGTACAAAGGGTAGAACTGTATCTTGCAATAGCTCATTATATAACACACTTATTCTGCAGTATGAAAAGGCCGTTACCTAAAAATGCTTACTGTCCCCTCCAGTCCCTTTATATAATGCCTTATTGGATTGCAAGCTGTTGACGGAGTGCTTTGGTAAGAAGGAGGCCTATACATGTAATAGAAGCCCAGAGTTCTGTGGCTTTGTTGAAATTTGCAGCTGTTTCCATAACGTGGTAAATTTTGCTTCTTTTCTGGTCTGCGGGTAAGGTTCACTTTGCCTCTCAGATGGATGCCTCTGGCAGAACTCATCATTTCTGCCTCACGCTTGGTGTTTCATCAACACCAATGATGTATCAGTTTCGCTCGAATTTTGGGCAATGTGGCAGTAAGCCAGATGTGGACCTTCGTTTGACATCTGAAATGGTTTCTCCTCTGATGAAGAGCCATTTTGTCTTCTGAAAGTACTCCAAGAATAAATCTTTCCAGCATTGGACAAGCCGCTCGTTTAGGCCTTAGATATTTCCTCACACCAAAGCAAAATGGCAGCATCGCTAGCTTTCAAAATGGCCGAAATATGTGTGTTGGGCAACAGTCTCACATGATGAAAGGCTGCTCTTCCTTCCACATAGAAATAAGGAACATTGGGATCTGCCTTACATGAGAGTATCTACTCCGTGGGTAGACAAACTAAGGCCTGGGGGCTGGATATGGCCCAATTGCCTTCTAAATCTGGCCCGCGGACGGTCCAGGAATCAGCATGTTTTTACATGAGTAGAATGTGTCCTTTTATTTAAAATGCATCTCTGGGTTATTTGTGGGGCATAGGAATTCGTTCATCCCCCCCCAAAAAAAAAAATAGTCTGGCCCCCCACAAGGTCTGAGGGACAGTGGACCGGCCCCCTGATGAATAAGTTTGCTGACCCCTGATCTACTCAGTATTGCCTACACTGACTGGCAGCGTTCTCTCAGGTTGCCGAGAGGGAAGATGGAGCAAGTTTGTTTTCTCTTGCTCCAGAGGGTAGGACCTAAACCAATGGCTTCAAGTTATAAGAAAGGAGATTCCGATCAAACATCAGGAAGAACTTTCTAACAGTAAGAGCTGTTCAACAGTGGAACGTTCTCCCTTGGGAGGTGGTGGACTCTCCTTCCTTCGAGGATTATAAGCAGAAGTTGGGTGGCCACCTGTCCAGGATGCTTTAGTTGAGATTCCTACATTGCAGGGGGTTGGACTAGAGCAGGGGTCAGCAAACTTTTTCAGCTGGGGGGGCGGTCCACTGTCCCTCAGACCTTGTTGGGGGGCCGGACTATATTTTGAAAAAAAATATGAACGAATTCCTATGCCCCGCAAATAACCCAGAGATGCATTTTAAATAAAAGGACACATTCTACTCATGTAAAAACACGCTGATTCCCGGACCGTCTGCGGGCTGGATTTAGAAGCCGGTTGGGCTGTATCCGGCCCCCGGACCTTAGTTTGGGGACCCCCGGACTAGAGCACCCTTGGGTTCTTTCCAGCTCTACAGTGCTGTGATGCAGAAATGTAGAGAGCTGAACTTAAGACGGGGATAAAAATCAGGAACACAGAAACCAAAACTGACAGTTTCACCCATCCCTAGCTCTGGTGCACAAAGGTGATCAAGGGGCTCAGGAGGAACTGACCCTGCTGCCTGCAGCACATCCCTTGCTTTGCCTAACGGTAGGGTCAACTCTGAACAACACCTCATCTTTGCCAGTCAAGCAATGACAGAGTTAAACTGCAGGTCATGTCATTGCATGGTTGGATGTAGATTGCGTCAGTTCAAGAGGCCTGCAGATGTCACTGCAGAGCTGTTATCTGATGCAAGTGCCTAGCTTCGGACATTCAGTTGGGCTGCAGCTTCTCTGCCTGTGGTGCTCAAGCAGACTGGATTTTGGATTGGCGCACTTCGGATCGACACTGCTGAGCATCTGCTGAAGCCCAATTCCCAGTAGTGGACCCTCTTGCCCTGTACCTCACCTGCTCTCACCCAAGCGAGTGAGCAATAATCGAACCAAGAAGAAAGGCTAGCAGCCTCTACTTGCCTTGCCTTCTCCAGCTGGCCAGCAGTGTGGGTTGTGCTTTCACTGCAAGGCTTTTGGCCGCGACCAGGAAGGGCCCTACTGGATCAAGCCAAAAGCCCATCTAGCCCAACTTCCTGTTCTCACAGTGGCCAACCAGAACCCGAGAACAACGGGTCATCTCTCCCCATTGATGGCTCCTGCCAGCCCACCATTGTTTGATGTATTTGTGACATTATTTGATTTTTTCTTTTTCTCTCTCTTTTTTTAGTATTTTATTTGTTGAATATAAGAACAACATATAATCAAATACAAGCAATCAAATAGTGTTCCCCTATTCCCCCCCCAAAAAAAAACAGCCCCAACTATGTCCAGGTAATTACATTAGTGCTATAATCAACAACAAAAAATATTTCTACAGTTGCTGGTTTAAAAAATATAATTCCACATGTTCCCATGCGTTATAGGTGGTTTAAATGCATGTTCTTTCTTTGATGCATATGTCATAAAGGAGGACCACGTTATGTAAAAGTTATGTAATTTCTCACGTTGTTTTCTTTCACATACCCTTTCTGTTAACTTTTCCATCAAAATTAATTCCCAGACATAAGCATACCAAACTTCATATAGGTTCACGTTTAACGTCCTCCAGTGTCTAGCAACAGCAAGAAGTGCTGCAGTAATAAGATGCACAATTAAGTCTTTGTCTCTAAGATCTTGTGCTTCATCTGCAAATATAGAAAGCAATGCTATTTTGGGATCTAAATTGACCGATTGAGATGTAATTTGTTCCATTTGCTGAAATATTTTTAACCAGAAATTTTTAATCAATGGGCATTTCCACCACATGTGTATAAATGTTCCTTCATTCCCACAATTTCCCCAACATTGCGGAGAAATATTTTTGTCTATTTTGCTTAGTTATGTGGGGTGCAAGTACCATCTGTGGGTTAGCTTTAAAGTGTTTTCTCTTATTCGGGCAGAAATAGCTCGAAAGGGAGCCTTTTGCCACATTCCTTCCCACAAACCATCACCAATCTCTTCTCCCAAATCTCTTTCCCATCTAGTCTTCAACATGGAGGGCTTTGAGGTTGAGAAGTTTACAATCGCTTTATAGATTAAAGCAGTTAGACCTTTACCCCTTGGGTCTTTGGTATATAAAATATTTTCAAATGCAGTTAGTGACTTCGTTCCTTGTTTGTGGATTTCTGTGCTACTTACAAAATGGATGACTGGATGGATTACTATCCAATTGTAGGAAAAGTTTTGAACCATTTCTTGTAGTATTAATCCAGACAATGATTTTTATCTTATGCTTTTAATGGGAATTTGATTATATGAATCCATGATTTTCTAGCTTACACTCACTGTGTATTTAGAAAGAACAATGCGGGAGGGTTAATGATGACGCCGACAATGTGCACTTGAACACGTTTTGCCAAAAAAAGGTTTATTTACGCACACACAACCAGTTAAGAAAATGCAAAATAAAAATGTCATACCACAGTAACAGCAAGTTAGAACCTGAGAACTTTTAAAGTTTCGAACGACATAAAAACTTTTTCATGTTGACATGTTCATTGAACTGCCAGAAATTCTTGCGCCAAATATTGCTACAGGCTAGAAGGAATACTCTTCCCCCCTCCCATTTCATACTTTTGAGTATTACAAAAATAGAATTTATTATATTATCATAAAATTAATAAACCGCTTGTTCATTAAAAAAAAAACCCCACCCTCAGAGGTTTTACTAACACTTTACCTGCTTTAGAAGCACCACTAAAAACGGGGGGGGGGGGATAGTATCCTAAAAAGTTGGACATCCCTCCACCCTTACAATCTATTCACAAGGAAAGGGGGGGGGAGAAACCTTTTCACAGTGCAAGGAAAACCCAAAGGGAGTGTTGAAACTTTTCCGTCACCATATTTTTTTTTTATTACTGACTGTACTCATTTAGAAATCAATCAGAAACGAAAAAGCAACAAGAAACAAGAATAGCATCCTCATATCTGTGGCAAGAGTGGTCTCCTCAATGTGAGAATTCTGGAAGTTTCAATTAAAGATTATATATATATATACTCCAACATGTTTCAAAGGCATCTTTGGATTATTATTATTTTTTCCAAAAAAGAATTCACAATGACACAGTCATTACTTTCATCTAAATGTAGATTTGCCTAAATGCAAACAAACAAACAAACATATCAGTGCTGAATGTCAATCTCAAGAATAGCGGAGAGCTGAAAAGAAACCTGCAGATCTAATATTGAGTAAATTAAGGGTAACTATTTTGAGCCAGAGACAGTTCACAAAAAGAGTGACCAATTTCTTTCAATAGTCACATGGTTACATGTAGGTTTGTCATACTAATTAAGTTAAATCCTGGTCAATTAATTAACCAAGTTAACTCCGAAATCTTATGCATGCCTACAGTGGTACCTCGGGTTAAGAATTCGTTCCGGAGGTCCGTTCTTAACCTGAAACTCTTCTTAAGCTGAGGTACCGCTTTAGCTAATGGGGGCTCCCGCTGCCACCGCGCGATTTCTGTTCTCATCCTGAGGTAAAGTTCTTAACCCAAGGTACTATTTCTGGGTTAGCGGAGTCTGTAACCCGAAGTGTACATTTCATAGTACAGTGGTACCTCGGGTTAAGAACTTAATACGTTCCGGAGATCCGTTCTTAACCTGAAACCGTTCTTAACCTGAGGTACAACTTTAGCTAATGGGGCCTCCCGCTGCCACTGCGCGATTTCTGTTCTCATCCTGAGGTAAAGTTCTTAACCCGAGGTACTACTTCCGGGTTAGCGGAACCTGAAGTGTCTGTAACCCGAGGTACCACTGTATTTTAAGGACGTCCCGGTGAATTAAAAGTGGCTTGCTCCAAACTAAGTGTGCAGAGGAGCGCAGCCTAAATGTTCAGCCCCAATAAGACTGCAATATCAGTTAACAGCCCTTACATGGTAAAAGCATATTACCCTGCCTTGAAAAAGGCTAGGAATTGGGAGTCTTCGAAAGTTCAGTTGCCTGCAATTGTTATCAAAGGGGAATCCTTCCTTTTGTAAAACCTCCTTATCCGGTGATTGACGATGGAAGAAAACCAGTGCGTATGGGATAAAGTGGCCGGACCCAAAGGCAGAAGTACCCTAGCACAAGTAGCGTTATCTGCACTGCAGATGGGTTGCTGGGGTTTCAATACACAGTCTAGCTTGGCACCTATCCACGACCCATGGTAAATGGCATGCTGAAGCTGGCTGCCCTCTGGCAGAGTTGGGCTCCAGATCATGATGGAGAAGGGGAGTGGCAAGGCGTTGTGAGGGCTGTACAGTGTAAACCTGCCATCGAGCCAATTCAGTGCTCCTGCTGGCGCATTTACAGAATGCTGACCTCCAAGGCTCGGAAATACCTTATTTTCAACATGTCACCAGCTAAACATTGTGATATAACGATATAGCACTCTTTCTAAAATAAGGCTGAAAGTATGTAGAGGCGAAAAGTAGAGCTGGGCGATATCTGGTTTTCAACATCGCAGTATATCACCAGCTAAACATCGCGATATACCAATATATCACAATGTCTGAAATAAGGATGGAGGTACCGGCCAGCCTAACGGTTTTTCCCATATCATGATTTTTGCATTGCGTGCGCACGCACACACAATTTGCAATATATTGCCATGTCAAAAATTATGAAACCGATATCACGACATGGACTTCAAACTGGTTTGGGGTGATATACCGATCAATATATCGCCCAGCCCAACTGATCTCAGTCCTCCCCTTTGCTACTGCTCGGAATGTTTCTCTCCATCCCACAAGAACTTTGGAACTGAAGGCTTTGTCATATGGGACACTGGACCATCTTATAAAAAAATTAGATGTGTACTATCACAAGTATGGGTGCACAGGTCCAAGATTAAATTTGTTCAGGTGCAGAGGTGGCCTCAGTGAAAGGGAAGGAAGAGTCCCATCTTCCCTGTGTTGCTTCCATGCAGCTCCTAATTTGTCTCTGGCCCTGGCTGCAGTTGATGAGATTCCACATCTAACAGCCCTAGGTTTCTCTATTCCTGTGGCTTAGTCGCTATTGGGCCAGAGATGAATCCACACCTTGGAGAGCTTAGTCAAAGTACCTTTGCCAACACAATGGCATTTGAAGGAAGAGACCATATGGGCAGCAAGTCAAGAAGACGTTGATTTCAGCAGTAACGTTCGAAAGGGTTGTGGAAACAAGATTTTCACGCGGCGTGCTTCTTGTCTGAAAAAGAACTTTGCGTCGCTCCAGAGCAATAGTTTTTCCACAAAACGAAACGCACTCCCCTCCTTTCCCCCCCCAGAAAACACACAGGTCGAAGTTGCATTAAAAAGAGGGGGGGAGAGGAAGGGAGGAGATGCCACAACGTCAGACGTTCCTTCTTAAAAGGCAACCAACAAATGAAAGCACTGCATTTCCAATCTCACAAAAGAGAGGCAAGGCAGAGCTTGGCTGTTTTTCCCCTCAAATGTCAGTACACAGGAACATTGCTGAGCTGCTTGTGTGTAGGCAAAAGGGTGCGGCCCAAATTCAGCAAGGGAGATCTGAGCACAGAAGGCCTCTTCCAACCAAGCTGATACAGGTGGAAACTCGCATCTGCGCGCAGATTGTTTTAGATGCATCTTTGTTGGGGGTGTGGTTCATCCCTCTTTGGTGTCTATAGTTGTGTGATTAGAGCTGAATTGGGAGCCATAGGATCACATGAAACTGCCTTAGAGTAACTCAGACCAATGGCCCATCTTGCTTTGCATGGCCTGCACAGTAGCTCTGGTTTCAGCCTGGGAGTGTTCCCCAACCCTATCTGGAGACACCTAGGGCTGAACTTGGCAGGTGATCTGCCACTGAGCTAGGCCCTGCACAATTGCAGTCTGAAGACAAAGAAAGGGGCATGATGTGGCAAGGGCTGCCCCCTCCAGCATCAAGGGAGGACTTAAGGGAAGAAGACCCAGGCTACAGGCTGGGCACTGGCTATGGGAGGTATGGGGGCAAAGGCTCTCTACTCAACTATTCTCTGAACAAATGAAACAAAAATAGTGCAGTTTTACCTCCACTTGCAAAGCTACCAACACTGGCATAGTCAATGTTGCATTACAGCCTTTTAAAAAAAAAAATATTTTTTTTTAAAAAAAGAATTGCTGGAAAACTTAATCCGTCAGTGCCCAGTCAAGCAACAATGTGACCGCTACACCCTGTACAGAACCCCTACATAAGAACCGTCAAGTCCAGAATACAAAAAAGGGGTTGGGAGTTGCAGAACTCATTGGTTCAGCTGAACATGGCTTAACAAAAAGTCTGGCTACAACAAATGCACCAAAATATAATTTAAAAAATTAAATAAACCCTCTCAATCAACTTTTTTTTCAGCAGCACAAGAATATAACCACAGAGTGCTTTGTACAAAGCATAGTAAAAAAATAATAATAACAAAAAACCCTATCAAACCTCACCTGATTGCCCCTCCATCACTAATCCTAAAATTGCAGTGGCATTGTTTAAATTCCAGCATATACTAGTGCATTGAAAAGGAACATTACTTTCCCGCAAGAGTCATGTAAAATCTAATTATCTTGTTGAAAGAAACCATTGCCTGTCTACTGGAGCAACAACTCGACCTAATCGCTATTCAAAGCTTTAAATAATGGCATCAAAATTGCCCCCAAAAGAGTTAAGGAACTCTTCGTCTTGGGTGCTGTATGGAAAGTACTGGTTATTGGATAAATTCATTGGATTCTGCACGGCAAGGTTGCTAGGCGGTCTCGATTCACTGAGGCTATCCAGGTAAGCGAAGGGCATCGTCTCAAAGGCGCTGGAGACGGAACTCGAAGATGAGCTACCTGAAACTGCTACTGACATGCCAGGATGCGGTGCTGGCTGGACTTGCCTCTTGTGATCACCTGGATTCAAAACTTGGGTGAAGGATGCCTTCTCCAACATTATACTTGAGCACCGGGCATCATCCATCTCCATGCCGTTGCCGTTGGGCGTTGCAACGTTTACAGGGCGAAGAGGCTGGCTGCCGGCAGCGCTGGAGACACTCAACATGTCTTGCTGATACATGGATGACGCTGATGACGCTTGGCCATCCGCGGCTCCAAAGAACGCTCTGTAGAGGTTCCCATCCTTTCCGTTGGCCCAGTGCAGGCTGCTTTCCTGTCCCAGTGACGGAGAGCCACCGTTCTGCAGGCTGGTGTGCGGCGCTTCTCCTGAAAAGTTGCCTTGCTGCAGGAAAGAGCTGAGAGATGAACTGGAGGAACGCCAGCATGGCAGAGGAGCTCCGTCCTGCTTAATGGGCCCTGCCATCTGCAGACACGGGTCAGGGCATCCATTGGAACTGTGGTTGCTCATCGGAGGGGAATAATAGGACTGCATTGGAAAGGTCTGCGCAGGTGTTCTCTGCGGCGGGAGGAGGACACCCCCTGGAGAGTGATACATATTCAGTTCTGTGAGAAAGAATCAACACAGGTGAGATAGTGCAAGTCATGTATAACCATAGACAGAGATTCTCGAATTCAATAGTGTTTGTTTGCACGTGGAATGGACTTCCACTCCTCAACTCAACTTCTCTTTTCTCTCCTCGCCCACCTGCAGCGCCCTGTGAACCCCACAGCCCTTTGCTCAGGAGGGCCGGTGCCCCCTTAGGCATTTCAGTTCATAAATAACTTGGGTTGTCCCATTATTCCAGTGATGCTCCCAGGATTCCCCTGAACTCAGCTGCGGAACTTAATCCATAATGGAATCGCAATGCATTCTTGCTGCCTGCCTCAAGACGATGTCACTGCCCATATATGGGAAGATAAGGGGGGGATTAATGATGCTGTACAGGACCTCCTCACTGGGAGAGGCATAGTGTGGCAGATGCCCCCATTGCGATCTACTATATGAATAGTGTATGTTCTATATGCTCATGGTCATGGTAGAGATTATGTTGTGAGCCACCCTGAGATCTACAGGTGAAGGGCGGCATGCAAATTTAGTAAACAAATTAATTAAATAAAAGCTGATATGGGAAGGAAGAGAGACAAAGGTTAAAGGAAGAAAATGGGGCAAGCAGAACTAACCTTTCTTAATTATCTTTCCTTCACCAGCAGTATTCTGGAACAGAGAAGGTTTAGGCTTCTCGTATGGACCTGCCAGGGGGGGAAAGGTGGTTAAGCTGTGCATTTTCTTCTTAAAAATAATGATCATATATCAATCCTCTTAGGTGGTGAGTGCTGCCAAAAACAAATGCAAGGTGGAAGACAGTTAAGAAGGGGGTCTTAAGGGCTAAAGTAGACTTCATCAGAGGCCCTTTTCTGTGTGCTTCATACCGAGGGAGTTATGGATAATAACAGGCCTTTTCAGTGGTGGGTCCCCATTTGTGGAATGATCTCCCCAAGGAAGCACACCTGGCACCACCTGTGTCAGTTTTGAGGCACCAGGCCAAGGTATTCTATTCACCCAGGCCTTTGGTAGTTAAGTTAGGCTCCATTGTGGTGCTAATTGTTTAGCAGGGTGGGGGTCGACCTTATCTAGCTATTGTGTTTCGGACAATCATTTTAGGAACTCTCCGCTGAACATTCTTGGTTAAAATAAAGTAAAAGCCAAACATGCATCTGTTTGTATTTCATTTAGTTGAGTCGTTTTGGGACTTTTCTTCTGCAGAAAGCAAGTAGCAAATGCAATTATTAATTGTTATTAATTAATTGTTGATGACTGTCTGGCACCTTTCTGCATCCCCCTACAGAAGTGAGTGAATGGCATTTATTCCTCTGTATGAAAAATAAGACATAACACCTAGAGGCACTTGTTTGCGCTGAGGGCAAAACCTGACCCCCTTCGCCCGTGGTATTGTCCGTGCGGCCTGACTCTCACTGGCAGGGACCCTAATCCCTAATGGGGGGTGGGTGGGGTGGGATGTGATGCCATAGAGGCATTTAGAGTGCACAGGGCCTCCCTCCCAACACAGCCCATCCATCAAAAAGATAAGCATATTGTGATGGAAGCATAAAAAAACACACTTTGGCTGTTACTACAGAACATCAAAACAAGGAGAACTGGAGGGGGGAAATGTGAAAAGGACCCCTGGACAGTTAAGTCCAGTCAAATTTGACTACGGGGTGCAGTGCTCATCTCCGGTTTCAGGCCGTTTACCTTCCCGCCACAGCGGTACCTATTTATCTACTTGCACTGGCGTGCTTTCGAACCGCTAGGTTGGCAGGAGCTGGGACAGAGCGATGGGAGCTCACTCTGTCGCAGGGATTCAAACTGCCGACCTTCTGATCGGCAAGCCCAAGAGGCTCCGCGGTTTAGACCACAGCACCACCCGCATCCCTGGAGTGGGGGTGGGGGAGTATCCTTACCACAGTCTTGCATTAGCTTCTGCAAAGCAATTGGTGATCTCTGTTTTTTTGCCTTATGACCGTAAGGATCTAAAAGTGGAGGAGAAAATGGGATTGCGGTTAGCGATGTTTCCAGAGGAAGAAAGGCCCAGATTTGAGTTCTGTTCAAATTTTCGGTGGAATATAGGAAATTGTCTTATATGGGAGAATTGGGCTATTTGGTGTTGCAGGGCACTAACTTGACCAGCGGAGTTCTACCCATATTTCTTTCCCATCATTTGCTGCTTGACCCCACCCCCCTATATATAAGCTGGAAATGTTAGGGATTGAACCTGGGACCTTCTGCATGCCAAGCAGGTGTACTACCACTCCTTCCTACCCTATTTACACTTAACCCGGCAGCGGTGGGAGGGCAGGGGTCAGAACATTCCTGCAAGACTAAATACAAGGCTCTGTTCCGAAAGGACTTTCATGTGTTGAGTTTTAAAGCTTGCGGCTCCTCCTCCTTTGAGAGAGTAACTTTTTATTAGGGCAGAAGAGGAAGCTGCCCGGCATTAAAAAGTAAAGTAGTCTTTGAGTTCAGTCTTAAAAATATCTCGCTGGCGGCAGCAACGCTGTAGTGGAAACGGAAGAGGAAGTGGTTCTGAAAATAGGTTCTTGTAAGCTCAGTGGCCAATCTGGTTCCTGTGCAATTTCTTCCGAGATTTAATTCAGCAGCACTAGCAAACCCTGCATTAGATATCCAATGTGCGTGAGATGAGTCCTCTTCAGACTTGCACATTTTACACTAAGGACATGAAGGTCAGGTGAGGACATACATAATGGCTTGCCATTTCCACTACCCCGTCAACCTTCTCATTGTTCTACAACTCATGGAAGGTGACTGAATCGGAGAGCTTCGGGTCCCTGCATGTCTTAAAATCCTGGAAAATTAGGGTTCCAAAAAATAGCTGATGCAATTGTGAATACAGAAGGCTCCTTGGCCAGTTGCCCCCCATGAGGTATAGGATGGTGAGAACGATGGCATGGGAAGCAGAACTTGCCTCCCACTATGTATTTCATTAACACAGAGCTTTCCAAACTCTGTGTTGTGAAACGTGAGTGCGTCGGCTGCAATGTGTCGGTGTGCCGTGCGAACGCTCCTCAAGCGACTGGAAAGGGGTTTGTTTAACCTCTGGTTTGCTAGTAAAACTGAATTACTGTGCCGTGAAATGATTCATGTCTAAAAAGTGTGTTCACCAGCATGAAAAGTTCGGAAAGCTCCGCTATTAACCCCAAGGGGGCTTGCTTCCTCCAGCCGGTGCGGTACCTTTCTCCTCCGGCAGGTATCTGAAGTCCATGGGGTCGCTGACCTCTTGATCCGAAGGCCTGCGCAACTGCATCTTCACAGTCACGGGCTCCCCGATGTCTTTGTAAAAGGGAGGCGTCCTGAAGACAATGGCAACTTGCCGGTGCACGTCGGCTTGTGAGAAAATCCCCTTGGCTTCCCATTCGTCCATGACGAATCTGACTTCGATGTCATCTGGTTGCCAGAAAAACAACAAAGCGTTGGAGTTAGCGCAACGATTTAAAGAAAAAGAAGAAGAGGGCCAAGCACTTCTTAGCATCGCCGCCCAAGTTCTGCTTTCTGCTCTTGCCGTTTATCTTACGGCAACCCTATGAGGTTAACTTAGGTCACGTAAAATTGGCTTTGCTCGAGGCTGCCCAGCAAGCTCTGTGATGGACCAGGGACCCCCCCCCCCATGCCTAAACCCAAACTCAATTCGTAGCATCACACTATTATCAGTTTTGAATGATTAGGTAAGCAAAGGAGAGGAGCCTTTTGCAGGCTCATGTCAAAAGGTCCATTAAGCTCAGCGTCCTTCTTCACACAGTGGCCAACCAGTTGCCTCTAGGATGCCAAACACGAGGAAGGAGTGAAAGCAATGGCCCTTGTATCTAGGGTGCCGCCTATCAAGGTTCCACTTAGCCATCAACCTGTGGCCACCAGGCAATGGATTTCCCCACCTGCCTTGCCCCACCTTCCAGCCCTAGAAGCCTTTCCAAGACCATGACTCTGAGAACATCAGAAGCAGCTGGGAAGAGAGAAGAGGAGTTCGGGGATACTGTATTAAAAAAAAAAAAAAGATTTTATAAGTTGTGAGTCCTTGTTTCTCATTTCGATCCTTTTACATGGTTTTGTTTGTTTTCTGGCATTTTACGCATTGTGTTGTGCCATTATTTTTTCATTGATTATAGTTTAGTAATTCTTTATTGTAACTGATAAGTGTAAGCTGCTTAATTATTATTCCTCTGAGCCTCCGAAAGAAGATCTCAGGTCAGATGCTGATCAGGAGAACACACCAAGGCTGTCCAACAACCTTTTCCAGCAGTTTGCCTGTTGTTTCATGCCTGGCTCTGGATCCTAGCCTGCCTGGCTCCAGAAGACCCAATTTACGGACCATAAGACTATGCACATTTCCCTTTCTCTGCAGACACAGGAGGAAGTCTGGAGGAAACCAGTTACCTTTCTGAACTTTGTCGCACAGTAGGAAGATTTCGTCTCCTCCTTTCACACTTCCGCAATTTTTGTTCACACGACAGATTCTCAGTTCTGCTGAATTGGGAGCCCCTAAGCAAAAAAGAAAAAGGAAACAATGATTAGAGAAGAGAAGGAGAGCCGGTGAGGATGTTTACGGTAACTCATGCTTAAAAATAGAGGGGTGGGAAAGGAAGTTCTGCAGGCAATCGTGTTGTTCGGCGAGCAACTACCTGCCACAAGACTCTGCCATAGTACTGTGCTGAAATACAATTGGGAGGAAAAACGTTAACACTTCCCTGGAGCAACAGAGTCAGGGAAGTTTGCAAACAGGCCAAATGCATATTCACCAAATGTCCCTGTTAGCCATGTAAAGTCATGGGTCAGTTCCAGATCACCTGTTTATTGAGCATCCAACACGATTTGCTTGAATAATATTTGTGCAGAGGTTATGCAACATTTTGCTATTTATAGAGCACTCATTCTGATTGATGTGTGGGGAAGTTAGATGATGTTATATGAAGCAATTGTCATCCCACACTTTTCAGTGTGTTTTCCCATTATCTTCCTTGCTGCAAAAAGTTTATTATTATCATTATTATTATTATTATTATTAGTTTGTTGCACAAAAGTGTCAAATTCACTTTAATTGCACAACATGACTGCCAGTTTGGAACTGAATCCCACCCTCAAAATCAAAGACATCTTTGCAGCAAATTCCAAGGAAAAATATATGGAAAACAACTGCTTCAATAAGGCTTGCACTTATTGTGTTAATCCTATGGATGGCAACCATGACATGTACCTTGTGGGTTGACCAGCTATTCTGGGTCCACCTACTGTGAACTGCTCAGTCATCTGCCCCACCCATTCTGCTGGACAGCTGCCATCACTGACTAAACCACCACTCAGCTTAACAGTCTGCAGTTCCTAACTCTACATATTTGTAATCAGGAAGAAGCCCCAGTGATCTAACATGGCCCTGCAGATGTTTCCTCAGAAGTATCTTAAAGGTCAAGTGACACATGCATGGAATCTAAAGGGTGGAAATTTCAGACCTAAATTAGATATTCTAAAGAAGACAAAATAAGGATGAGAAAACAATGACAGATCCTGCTCCAGACTCACTGGAATATCTAATTTTCTATTACTAGACAACTGCCACTCAAATAATGCTGATGAATGTACTTAATAAATATTGTACTATGTTCTATTTATAGAGTTCATCTCATGCAATCTCTCTTTGCTTTCTTCTTTTGTCGTCCTTTTGTCAACACCTGATTCTTAATAGTTAACTACCATATTATGATGTCTCCGTTAGAAATGTTTATTACTGGTTCTTGTATTCCATAAATTGAGAGTGTACAGTCATACCTTGGTTGACGAACGCCTTGCCAGTCGAACGTTTTGGCTCCTGGAAGTGAGTGTTCCAGTTTGCGAACGTTCTTTGGAACCTGAACATCTGCCATGGCTTCCACGGCTTCCGATTGGCTGCACGAGCTTCCTGCAGCCAATCAGAAAACGCACGCTGGTTTCCGAACTTTTTGGAAGTTGAATGGACTTCCGGGGCGGATTCCGTTCGACTTCCGAGGTATGAATGCATACATGTTCTACACTGTTAAAGACTGTGATAATGTTAAAATTGAATAAAAGTTACAGTATATATGTGAGGTTTCTGTAGTGGTTTCTCACGAGTAAACACGTTGGACTCCCGACCGTCTGTTTACAGGTTTATTGTGCAAGTATTTACAGTGCAGAGCTCGAAAGTTCATGTCCATCTTAGTCACTCTCAGATTCCGGAAGTGGTGCTTTCCTGAAGCACCCCCAGCAAAGGAACTTGTGCACCCCCAGTCTCCTCCTTCCCTCCTTGCATTTCATCCCTCTACGTAAGTGGGTCGACTGAAACATCATTGCTCCCTCCTTGCTAGTCTGGCTAGGTGAGTGTGTGGGTTCTGGAACATCCCCCAGCCCTCTCCCCTCCAGGCTTCCCTCCTGCCTTTCATCCCACTCTCCTCACGGTGCTGGGGCTCTGTGTCCTTGACAGCCCCTGCACCACCCCGCTGGTCTCTGACGGTTCCCTGACTATAGATATAATATATATATGACTATAATATATATATATTCGTAAATATAAGCCGCGCCTTTACTTTTCACAGTCGGAATCTGGGGGGAAAGTGAGGCTTATATTTGGGACAATATGGTATATGCATCCTGTTATGTACTGAGTTGAATAGGATCCAAAATGCAGCAGTCTGATTGGCCCTAGAACAATAGGATTCAGAATGCAGCAGTCTGATTGGCCCTAGAACAATAGGATTCAGAATGCAGCAGTCTAATTGGCCCTAGAACAATAGGATCCAGAATGCACCAGTCTGATTGGCCCTAGAACAATAGGATTCAGAATGCACCAGTCTGATTGGCCCTAGAACAATAGGATCCAGAATGCACCAGTCTGATTGGCCCTAGAACAATAGGATCCAGAATGCAGCAGTCTGATTGGCCCTAGAACAATAGGATCCAGAATGCAGCAGTCTGATTGGTCCGCAGGAGCCACCCAATCCAGCTCCAGGTGGAAGTGAATCCGCACTCCGATTGGCATATCGGAGCATTCCGGAATTAGCCAATCATGTGGGGCCCATTGTGTAAATAGTGTATATAAAGCAGACGTTTTGGGGGAACTGTATTACTCACTACTATGAGCTGAATAAAGAGCATGAACTTCACACTTGACTCCGAGTATATTTCACATCCTCTACAGCACTATGAATTACTTTAAGGTTCAAAAAACATGTGTCTTTGTCTTCAAGAATATGGCAGGAGAGAGGTCCCAGAAAAAAGATGAGTGCCATTACTTCTCCTACTGCATGCAATAGCATTTAAAGTTGATATAAAGAGAAGAGCAAGAACCAAGTAAGCATATCTTACATAGTTTCCAGCTGACAGTGTCAGCTGCCTGCAGTTGCCCCTCAAACTGAACACCCAACCTGTTTCAAACAAAGCATAAAGGATTTCCCCCCACTGCCTTTGCCCTAGAACATGTATATTCTGAGCTCTCATTACTTTGACCTCTCTCAGTATATCATTTATGCCAGTTTGTACCATTATTGAAGGTATCAATTTCATTTTAATAAAAGCAATTGTTCGTGTGTGTGTGTGTGTGTGTGTGTGTGTGTGATAGATGATCTCTAATCCAGTCATAGCAGAAAGGTCTATTGCCAAGCTGTGATTTCATCTACAGATACTGAGGGAGAAGAGGGCATCTTCACACTCTTTCAGTCTATCGAAATGGCACTGACAACATTAGACCACAATGTTCGTCAGAACTGGTTATATCAACCTACTCATCTGAAATTTACCTAGTACTGCCTGTCACTAGCCTATTGTTTGAACATGTCTTGGTCATGTATAAGCCTATTCCGTTTTTAACCAATATCTGCAACTGTTGATTTCCGTCCGGTACATGGCACATTAAACAAATTTAGCATGCATGCTGACAACAGGTGGCATCCCTGAACTGGTTGAAAGAAAAAAAGGCAGACGAGTGGAGACTGCCCAAAGACGTGCTGAGGTTGGTGAGAGGGGGCTTCATTCACCCTAATGCACCAGCCCCCTCCCAGTTAGGTTCCTTCATTTTCAACCTCCCTCTACATTGGGGCTGTGCTGGATAATTACAGGATACTGCGCTGTAACGGATCAGCCCTTAGTCTGGGTATGGTCAGGAGCCCAGCGTATTATGAGTTAACACCCACTCTATGTGACTGGCGGCTCACTCGCAGGAGGCGAGGCTGTTCGCCCTTTTAAAAGGGGGGAATGGCAGTTGGTGAGGGTTAGAGGGTGAGCGGGTTGGAGAGAGCTTGTGAGAGGTTAGGCTTTGGGAAGGGAAGGAAAGGTCTTTACCCTTGCTATGTTACATGAAAAGAAGATTTGTAACAGTATTAACCCTGGACATCCATGTTTTTTAAGTTACCTCAATAAAGTTAATTGTGTTTCAACGTTTGTTGACTCTGGCAGCGCATCAGTGCCTAAAGAGTTGTGACTAAGGGGAGAGAACAAAGTTTTCCTGTGGAAGAGGAAACGGTTTGCTTATTCTCCAGTCATACAGAGGGCTCGGCAGTGAAGCCAAAGGTGCCACGCAGTTGCCAGAAGGGAAGGCAAACTGCAGTAGTTGGGAACCCGGGGAGGGAGATCCCATAGGTGGCAAGAGGTTTTCGAACGTGGAACACTGAGGTACCCCAGAGACATCTCCCATATGAACACTTTAGGATTCATTTTAGTCATCAGTGAAACCTAGGGAGAGACACAGTTTGGGGGAAGCATCGAAAGCGAGGGATCGGGAAGGAGATGGGGAATGAGGAAATGGTTGAGCGTGTGACCCAATGATGAGAGATATTGAACAAAGTACGTGTGGATCAGCCCTAACCCAGAAAGCACGGCTTGGGCCAAGGGGTCATCAGGCAGGGAGCCCAGCAGCAAAGAGAGAGAGAGAGAGAGAGAGATGAATCGCAATCTGATTCGCAGGTACTTACGGTTGTCATAAATAGGGTTGGAGATGACTGGGGCAAGGGGTAGCGTGCAGTTGCCATGTTCGTCAGGGAGGAAAGCTTGGAAGCAGAGCCTCACCACGTTGAGGTTGTACTCTTCGATGGCCATCAGATCCTCTTCAGATACTGTGGAAACAATGACAGTCCAGAAGTGAGGACAGGGCTGTAGGACAGTTGCATCACAGTGGCATCTGCTGAGGTCCAGGGGACTAGGTGAGCTGGGTCGTCCTGTTTCACATCGCAGTTCATACATTCTAGCCTATCATCCGCAGATCTTAATTCTAATAAGTTCATATCACCTATATTCTCGTCGATTTTACAGTCCTCTGTGCAAGGGTGTAATTTTTTCCCCCACTGGAAAAAAGAAGAGTTTTGTTCATTTCAGAAATAATTTTTTAAAATGCATTATTTGCAGCATATTAATCTTGGTGAAAGGACCGTAGTTCAGTGGTATGGAATATAGGAGGTGCTTTCAATGCATCTCCATGTAGGGCTGGAAATACTCCTTGTCTGAAACCCTAGAGAACTGCTGCCATTCAGCGTTGACAGAAGAACCATGTAAACGGAAACACAGCAATTACTTGAATTGCTTCACAAATTTTGCAATGCAGTTCTCCAAGCAAGGACAAGTGTACAATAATGTATCTGCCCTATAGGGCAGTGTTCCCCAACCTTGGGCCTCCAGCTGTTTTTGGCTTACAATTACCATCATCACTGACCACTGGCCTTGCTAGCTAGGGATGATGGGAGCTGTAGTCCAAAAACAGCTGGAGGCCCAAGGTTGGGGAACACTGCTATAGGGGGAAAGAGTGCATTAAAATAATTGTATTAGTGAAAATAACATACCAAAAGTACATTATACCTGGATAGACTGATTTGCAAAAATTGCACCATTGCGTAGGAAAACGGATAGATTGAGAGAAATTTGCACTAGAACGCTGATGAACTTTCACAGCTACTTTTTGACAGATAAAAAGATAATTGCAAAATGATGTGGAAATGTGGAGCACTAAAAACTTAAAGCTTGGAGAAATGGAGAGAAGCCAAAACCAGCAGATTCACCCATTCCTGGCTCTAAGCTGGACATGCAAGTCCATTCCGGTTGCCTCCTGCAGCTGTACCTGCTACAAGGAAACTTGCACAGCTTCCTCCTGTGTTATGTACTGAGTTGAATAGGATCCAAAATGCATCCTGCCTTGAGGTTTCACTCATTCATTTTAATGCAGAGAGGCAGCATCATGCATGCAAGGTGACACGCTTGCAGAACTATCTTCCTCCGCTGGAGTAAACGGAGAAGTGTTCGCATGTGGGAGCTCCCTGCACCACATTACAAATGCAAGCAGGCAGCCTTGATGCAAGCTACAAATCCATGATTGCTACTCATCACATCCTTACGATTATTACTCTTTCTTTTGCCTTTCTCTAATTTGCAGCTGAGAAAAAGAGGAAGAAGGTTTCTCTTGGGCTATTTTTAAATTCCACTTCCTACTACAAGAACAAAAGAGAACATGGTAAACACTTGTGTGTCCCACCCCCCACCCCCTTTTATAGGAACTATGATAACAATACCTAGTGTTCATGCAGAATTTTTGCTTAAGCACTATATGTGCATGATCTCAGTAATCCATACAAGAACCAGTAACGTAGGCCAGTCTTTTTACTGCCATGGTGCAAACAGGGATATCTGTGTGTGTGGACAAGGCACATGGCTGGCTTAAGGCCCCCCAGTGAGCTGTGAAGTAAAAAGGAACGGAAGCCTGCCCCCAAACCGCCCAATGTGTTTCCACACAATGTCTTCCTCAGGGGTGATAGTTGCACTTTCACCTGCCTTTAGAAAAGGTGTTTCCTCCAAAGGTGAGACTTGAAGCAGGTGTTTCCGGAGCCTCAGCTCACACTTCTTAACCACTAAACTGCAACATCATCTTTTTCAACACTACAGCATTTCCTGTACTGCCACCTCCACCAGAAAATTCTACCCTGGAACAAGAAGAGCCAGCCCAACCTACGGGCAAGTGAAGCAGTTGCCCTGAGCACCGGACATCAGCAGAAAGTAGCAGAGGACCAGATTCTGAGCATGTGGGCACTGTAAGGAATCGCCATGGATGTGCAGGCAAAGCACACTCACAAAGAATGATTAATGACCTTCACAAAGGTATCTGAAGAAGTGTGTATGCACACGAACGCTCATACCAAGAACTTCACAAACCAGTCTTGTTGTTGTTGTTTAGTCGTTTAGTCGTGTCCGACTCTTCGTGACCCCATGGACCAGAGCACACCAGGCACTCCTGTCTTCCACTGCCTCCCGCAGTTTGGTCAGACTCATGTTGGTAGCTTCAAGAACACTGTCCAACCATCTTGTCCTCTGTCGTCCCCTTCTCCTTGTGCCCTCCATCTTTCCCAACATCAGGGTCTTTTCCAGGGAGTCTTCTCTTCTCATGAGGTGGCCAAAGTACTGGAGCCTCAGCTTCAGGATCTGTTCTTTCACTGAGCACTCAGGGCTGATTTCCTTCAGAATGGATAGGTTTGATCTTCTTGCAGTCCATGGGACTCTCAAGAGTCTCCTCCAGCACCATAATTCAAAAGCATCCATTCTTCGGCAATCAGCCTTCTTGATGGTCCAGCTCTCACTTCCATACATCACTACTGGGAAAACCATAGCTTTAACTATATGGACCAGTCTTACTGTTATGAATTAACTTTAGACAACAACAACCTCTCCATTTCCGGCAACTATCACTCAGTGAATATTTTGTGGAATTTGCTGGTTGCTACCATTAACAGTAGGGCTGGCCATAGGGAGGTGACATTTGAACAGTGAATTGTCTGGCTCAGAGTCACAGCCACTATGCTACACTGGGTTCCCAGGAGGGACAGGGTCATTTCATCTTTCAAGAGATACTCTGCAGGAGAGAAGTATTTACATCGCCTACTGCTCACAGAAGAGAGAAAGCTTCTGTTTCTTGGCTGTACATACTCTGTGTTTGTCTATGGCTCAACTACTCCAGCATCTAAGGAGGTCAACCGCGAGCAAGCGAGATGCAACACAAGAACACTCTCATTACTCTAGTAAAAACTTCTGTCTGCTGGGGCCAAGGCTTTCTTACACACACACACCATTAGTCTTTTTTCTGCAAACATCCTGGCGACCGGTGGAAGGAAAAACTGTAAAATTCAGGCATACAAGTGATCAGAGAGAATGTTTTATTATCTGTTACATCGTTTCCCCCTATAAAAATTGCATTTTGGCCCTGGGGATGCTAATATTTTCCCTAGCTCCTGTGTGCTTTTCAAAGCAGCCTTGAGAGGAAGAAATCTGTAGCTGCTGATAGTGCTGATCTCAGCAGGGTGAGCGACTTTCCTCCCTCACTGATTTCAACAGATTATATAGCTGTTGACGGTACAGGAGCGAGCAGACCAGGTTACATAATGCAGCAAGGCATAGAGGCAAACAACTGCGAACTTTCCTTTTTCCTTTTTTTTTTTAATGCACCGAGATCATGTGCTTTGACAGAGAATGACTCCGGGGCTTGATTCTACAAACACACATTGAAAAAGCCATTTAGAACTCTGTGGCGAGTTTTGTGATTTTTCAGAAAAGGGGAGCCGGCAAAAATAAACTGGCACTAAAAATAACATGCTGGAAATGAAGTAAACGAGAAGCTAAACATGAAATAACAAAGATGTGGCAAGGACCATTGGCATCTGCAGCGGGGGTCAGAAAATGACTAGGCATCGAGTCCCATGACAGCTGGCATATCGAGATCCTACTCATAGCTAAGTCTCATGACCCTGTGAACACTCTCGGCCCCCCCCCCCGCGTGCACACATAGCCCTAGGCACTAGCCCCAAACCATTCCATGCACACATTTCCAGCACCACCTACACCCACTCAGCCCCCCCCAACACCAGACACCAGACACCTTCACCTACTAGTACATTATGTTCACAACAGATCAGCTTTCACCCACTCGCCCCACAAACCCATGACTCACCCTCCCACCCACCCACAGGCAAACTCCCCCTTGCGTGTTTGGGCCCAGACTGCCACACCTCCCCCCCCATCCACCCACATTTATTTGTGGGCATTGCAGACAATGATAGCTGCCAGGCTGCGTAAAGAGTTCTAAGAAACACGCTCCTTATTAACTGTCCTGTATGAAATTAGAAGACGCCTGCTTCTTGGGAGAAAAGCAATGACTAACCTAGACAGCATCTTAAAAAGCAAAGACATCACCTTGCCAACAAAGGTCCGTATAGTTAAAGCTATGGTTTTCCCAGTAGTAATGTACGGAAGTGAGAGCTGGACCATAAAGAAGGCTGATCGCCGTAGAATTGATGCTTTTGAATTATGGTGCTGGAGGAGACTCTTGAGAGTCCCATGGACTGCAAAAAGATCAAACTTATCCACCCTGAAGGAAATCAGCCCTGAGTGCTCACTAGAAGGACAGATCCTGAAGTTGAGGCTCCAGTACTTTGGCCACCCCATGAGAAGAGAAGACTCCCTAGAAAAGACCCTGATGTTGGGAAAGATGGAGGGCACAAGGAGAAGGGGACGACAGAGGATGAGATGGTTGGACAGTGTTCTCGAAGCTACTAACATGAGTTTGGCCAAACTGCGAGAGGCAGTGAAGGATAGGCGTGCCTGGCGTGCTCTGGTCCATGGGGTCACGAAGAGTCGGACACGACTGAACGACTGAACAACAACAACAACAAATTAAGCACTGCTCCTTCCTCATAGCCTCTCTGGCTTTTGTTTGTTTTGTTTTTGCTGCAGCAGCCTCCTCGCCGCTTCCTCTAATGCAGAGGTTCGCTAACTTATTTGGCCTACCGATCCCTTTTCAGAAAAAAATAAATAAATTACCCAGCAAACCACGCCCCCACCCCCCCACCCCCCGGAAATCTGCCTTCTTTAAGCAAACAGGAAGAGCTGTTAGGAAGAACTTCCTGACAGTAATTGCTGTTGGACAGTGGAATTTGCTACCAGGGAGTGGGTGGAGTCTCCTTCTTTGGAGGTCTTTAAGCAGAGGCTTGACAGCCATCTGTCAGGAATGCTTTGATGGTGTCTCCTGCTTGGCAGGGGGTTGGACTGGATGGCCCTTGTGGTCTTTTCCAACTCTATGATTCTATGAAACAAACAGAGAGATGCAGCGACTAATTTGCGTTCTTTTATGTATCTATATTCCTAATTACGTCCTGCAACGTAGTAAAGAAAGATGCTGTTGTAAATAAGACACGCTGGAGGTGCTGCAGCCCGCCTGCCATTGACCAAATAGGCAGGCAAACTGTGATCCGCCTCTCGGGTCCAGGGGAAGTAAAAAAGGGTAATAATAATAATAATAATAATAATAATAATAATAATAATTTATTTGTACCCCGCCCATCTGGCTGAGCTTCCCCAGCCACTCTGGGCGGCTCCCAAGGGTTCATTGTTACCGTCCCACAATGGCGCCTGACCTGGCCATAAGCATCATTACAAAACAGACGAAACACGTACGAATGGTTTTTCATATTTCTCTTCTCTTCTCTTATTTATGCTTCCACCGCCCCCTGTTTTTATTTAACACCCCCCAATTGCACCCAAGGCTACTACCACCCCCTATATTGTTCCAGTGCCCCCCAGGGGGAAATATTACCCACTTTGGGAAACACTGTTCATACACACACACACACACACACACACACACACACACACATCATTTTATTAACATATAAAACACATACATTTACACAATACGCACACACAACTACCTTATTTTCATAACATAAAACATACCTACATTACTCTATATAATACCTACCTATACTATACATATCAACATACCTACACAGCTATCCCACACGGACACCCACCAAGTGACTTGACTTCCAGCCGTTCTTGTTAGGCTACCGTACTTTATTTTTCCAACTAGCTTAAACACATTTCATTATTTCTTTAGTCTCTTCTTCTATCTAGAATTTACTCTCCTTTCACACTAATCATATTTCTGGATTCACTCAATATCTGTCAGAAATTCTACTTTTCCCACATAAATTTTGATGTATACCTTAAAGATAGCCCACTCCTTATGCACTTTTTGTACCATATCTCCTGTTCTAATGAAACACTGTTCTAATGAAATTATGTCACTCCCCATATATGTACACACTGCATTGGAAGCAGTCCTACCAGGACCCTGGGAACTGTGATTTATCCAACATGGAGCTACAATTCCCAGCACCCTTAATGAACTACAGTTCCCTGGATTCTTGGGGGGGGAGCTTTAAATGTACAGTGTGTATTGGGGGGGGGGTTGATTGCTTTTCTGTCTTCCAGCAAGATGTTTCCAGCCCACAACCAAAGCATGAAAGCAGGTAGCCCTAATCTGTTATTCAATTTGCACCCTCAGCCACAAGTGGCATTCAAAGTCTGGATGCAATCGGACCGGGAAGCTCCTTCCAATATCTCTGCTGACAGCTGTCCTCCTACACCGACCGGCTTAATCTCTGTTTCTACCGGCATCCCATTGAAAGCTTGTGCTTCGCAAGCGAGGTCATTAACCACGGCCAATCCCACAGAGGAGAGAGCTGCTTCCTCATGATCTCAGCCTCCCCGTGACGTGTCGGTTTCAGTGGAACGATTGCAGTCAACTGTAGGAGGGCCACGGAGTGTGATAGATAGGGGTGCTTTCGCAGAGAGCTGGGGCAGGCCTGTGTGAGTTGCACTAAGGAAAGCGAAACCCACAACTCTTCCCTTCTCCGCCGACCTTCAAGCAACCCCACCTGTTCAGCGAATGCTTTGCTCAGGCTGTGCCGCGTTTTCAAAGCTGCAACTCTGTATGTAGTTTACAAAAAAAAACTCACCGACAACAATGTACAGTCAAACCTCGCTCGTCGAACGTAATCCGTTCCGGGAGGCCGTTCGTCTTCCAAAACGTTCGACAACTAAAAACTGAAAGCGGAAGCCTCCATACAATAGGGAAACTCAAAACGGAAGCCGCGTAGCACGTTCGGCTTCTGGAAATTGTCCAAAAAACGGAGCGGTTACTTCCAGGTTTTCGTCGTCCGGGAGCCGAAACGTTCCAAAACGGAGGCGTTCGGGAACCGAGGTTTGACTTTACAGCATTTCAACCATTTCTAATAGATGAAACATTAAATAATATATACAGTGCCAAAATAATAATGACATACACAACTCAAAAGCTCAGAGCCAAGCAGTCCATATATTCCTTAAATACATCCATGAGAGCAGCTCTCTGTATTGTGTACTTGTTCTGGTGCGATCCCAACGGAACTCCAACAACGGCACTGAATATCTTAATTCAGATTTCGTATACTGGAAGTTGTTGAAATGCCGTACATTATTGTTAATGAATTTTTGTTCACGTGAATTTTTGTTCACGTGAATTTTTGTTCACGTGAATTTCTGTTCACGTGAATTTTTGTTCACGTGCCTGGCGTGCTCTGGTCCATGGGGTCACGAAGAGTCGGACACGACTGAACGACTGAACAACAACAAAAACTACATACAGAGTTGCTAAGTTGTGATTTATCTCTCTGTATTCCTTAGGCGAGGTCCAGTGCCGAGGGCCTTCTAGCGGTTCCCTCACTACAAGAAGCCAAGTTACAGGGAACCAGGCAGAGGGCCTTCTCGGTAGTGGCACCCGCCCTGTGGAACGCCCTCCCATCAGAGGTCAAAGAGATAAACAACTACCAGACTTTTAGAAGACATCTGAAGGCAGCCCTGTGTAGGGAGGCTTTTAATGTTCAATAGATTATTGCATTTTAATGTTCTGTTGGAAGCCGCCCAGAGCGGCTGGGGAAAACCAGCCAGATGGGCGGGGTATAAATAATATATTATTATTATTATTATTATTATTATTATTATTATTATTATTATTATGCATTTCAAAGTTGTGCAGATATTTGCCCAGTATCTAATACTCCAGAGTTGGAGCAGGGGGGCTTTCCAATCCCTCCTGGGCTACCTTCCAAGCCTATGGTTCAATTCCCAGGGAGGGCAAGGGAAGCCCCTGCCTGAAAGCCTGGAGAGCTGCTGCCAGTCAGTGTAGGCTATATTGAGCTAGATGTATGTACCAATGGTCTGCAACAATGTACGCCTGCTTTGTATGTCCCTATATCACAGCTGCTCAATCGTAGGAAAGGTAAAATCTGAAATGTAACAAAAATTGAGACTGAAACTCCTTAAAGTGTGTTCTGACTCTGAGTTACCTTTATTAATAGGCGGGTTATGTCACATTTAAGGGAAACTATGGACTTCCTTCAGCATTCTCAAAAAAGAAAGAAACCATTTACTCATCTGTTTATTGCAACTAACTAACCAGATTTTGGTTTGGGTTTTTTTTAAAAACAAAACAAAACAAAAACACAGATTGCTAAATGAACCATAACGTTTCATTGATTTATAAGATTTCCTAAATGTTAAAATGCAAAGGGAGTCAACGACGTGTACAAGATAATGAAATACCGGTACACACTTTTGTATCCCCACAGCAAATAGATGCAATCAGTGGCTCAACTGAGACAGCAGGCTAAACCATGGATTTTCCCCATGCACAAGTTTGTTCGATCCAAACCATGGCTTGGTTCAGTCATAAGGTAAGGAAAAGCAGGGCTGCACCACCAATCGGGAGGGGGGGAGGAGAGAATGTGGGAAACCACACACGTGCAGAAATAATATTTTCATGATCTCTGGCATTGAAGGTGCAAGAAAATACAGAAGGAGGTGTAAGTCTAAATTGCAGAACAAGATGTAATCATCCAAATGTCAAGCGTTAGGCACTTAAACAGTCAATCAGACAAACAGCTAGCCTTGAACCACCTTGCTGAAAAATAAGTAACTCTCCCACAATAGTATATTTTGCTCCCTCCTCCTCAAACCCCCCCCCCAATATTCTCCTCCTCCATTCACACACTGTTCACGGGACACTGGTGGTCCTGCAGATGGGAGCGTGGCGGGGGAGAATTATGCTCAGTACTACAAAAAACAAACAAAACAAAAGGGTCCAGTAAGTACGTTCACTGGTCACAGGGTGCAGGATGTAGGGGGAATGGGGAACTGGTGAGGGAGAAGTAAAGGAATGGAGTGCCTTTGAAGGGGGTGTGGCTGGCTGGCAGCCTGGAGCACTGAACTGAAGCTCTCCTCCTTACTGCAATATTAATACAGTGGTACCTCGGGTTAAGTACTTAATTCGTTCCGGAGGTCCGTTCTTATCCCGAAGCATACTTAACCTGAAGCACCACTTTAGCTAATGGGATCTCCTGCTGCCACTGCGCTGCCAGAGCAGGATTTCTGATCTTAAGCGGAGTTCTTAACCTGAAGCGTACTTAACCCGAGATACCACTGTACTGACCTATCTAAAGTGAATACTGGAAGGCACGGCTACGGAACCTTTTCAGCCCAGTGGACCAGATCTTTTACCTCCAAGACCCCAGCAGGTGAACTTAGACAGGTGGGCAGCCCGACAACCAGCTGATCGTCAATCACTTGGAAAGCGCCGCAGAAGGCGCTTTGAAGGCACTGGTGATTGGCGGTGCCTTCAAAGCCCCTTTTTAGCCAAGCCTCACCTTTCCCCGGCCTGCGCTGGGTGTTAGGAACATAACAAGACAAAGCATGCGAAGCACTTGAACGCTTAAAAGCACCACCCAAATCCAAAGGAATAACAACACATTGGGACTAATCACCAAACTTAAAACCATGGAGAAACCTGGTCTGAACAAAGACATTGGATTCTTATCTCATTATACATAACAAAGCTATCTTTAGCCATCTCACCCCTTGCCTTTCCCTGCAAGACTAATTGCAGCCGTTAAGAGTCAACAGGTTTTCCACACCTATCAGCTGATCACCCATTCCCACCACCCTTCTGAGTAATACCCCTCCCCACTCCCTCACTATATTTAAGGATCTGGTGACTTCTGTTTCAGTGTATCTGAAGAAGCGTGCATGCACACGAAAGCTCATACCAAGAACAAACTCAGTTGGTCTCTAAGGTGCTACTGGAAAGAATTTTCTATTTTGTTTCGACTACGGCAGACCAACACGGCTACCCACCTGTAACTGGAACACATTGGGAATAAAGGACAATTGGCACAGCCCAGTTTACAGAGCCTCTGGTTTTCCTTTTCTACCTCTTTCCCTTTTCCTTCCCCGCCCACACCAGACAAGAGACTGGACATTGCCAAAAGGAAACATATCACTGCAATTATGAGTCAATGGCAGAGGACTAGTGGCATGACTAAAGCCTTGCCAACTCGACACACGGCAAGTGGGTGGGAGGTTGCCCCACCATGCTCTCTGCCCTGTGGGTGGCAAAGCGGCCGCCGTATGATGAGTTCAACCTTTCGGTTCAGCATCATGTGGTAAAGGGAAGCAATTCTGTGATGTACTTCATGATCCCCTTTAAGTAACGACTGTGTCTGAGGAACTACTTGGTGTGCAGAAGGTCAGAGGCTCAATTGCCGGCATCTCCCGCTAAAAAGGCTCAGGTAGCAGGTGATAATACAGGTCTCTGCCTGAGAGCCACTGCTAGTCAGAGTAAGGTTTAAAAAAAAAAGGGTAAAGGACCCCTGGATGGTTAAGTCCAGTCAAAGGTGACTATGGGGTTGTGGCACTCATCTCGCTTTCAGGCCGAGGGAGCTGGCATTTGTCCACAGAGAGCTTTTCGGGTCATGTGGCCGGCAGGACTAAACCGCTTCTGGCGCAACGGGACACCGTGACGGAAACCAGAGCACACAGAAATGCCATTTACCTTCCTGCCGCAGCGGTACCTATTTATCTACTTGCACCGGCGTGCTTTCAAACTGCTAGGTTGGCAGGAGCTGGGACAGAGCAACGGGAGCTCAACCCCGTTGTGGGGATTCGAACCGCCGACCTTCTGATTGGCAAGCCCAAGAGGCTCAGTGGTTTAGACCACAGCGCCACCCGCATCCATTCAGAGTAAGAAAATACTGAACTAGATGGGCAAATAGTCTGACCTGGTACAAGGCAACTTCCTATGCAGAGCCGTCTCATCCATAGAAGCCGGTGGCGCGGTGCGCCAGGGCGCTGGGCGCCCCAGGGGCGCCCCCGCGAGCCCGCCGGCATACCGGGCTCCTCCTCCCCAACCCGCCCCCGCCCCCACGGGCAGGCGGGCACTCGCGCGCCGGCGGGCGGGCTGTAAGCCGCCCGCCCTCGCCTCCCAGAGCCCCAGCTGGAGCGCTGGAGCAGCGCGGGGCTTTGCGCGACCTTCCAGCACTCCAGCTGGGGCTCTGGGAGGCGAGGGCGCCCGGCTCGCGCTCCCGCCCGCCCAATGCAGCGCGAGCTGCCCAGCAGCGCCGCGCCGTCCAGCTGCACGCGGAGCGCGAGCCGGCCGCCCTCGCCTCCCATCCCGGAAGCGCTGGAAGGGCGCGCAGAGCCCCGCGCCGCTCCAGCGCCACGCCCCTCACCCCCCGCTCGCCCACCCCCCTCCCAAGGGGCGGCAAGCGCGGGAGGGAGGCGGCGGAGAGGCGGCATGGCGGGGGCGCCGGAGGGATAGCCGCGCCAGGGCGGCAGATCCCCTTAAGACGGCTCTGTTCCTATGCTCCACTGTAACTCTCAGCGACCATCCATTTTCTTCAACGGCATGTTGTACAATTCACACTTAGGCATTAGTGAGTCAAGTAAGCAAGACAGAACCCTGTCACTCCAAGTTCTTTGACTTCAAGTTGCCTGTTCAAACTCTCTCTTTCTGATTGTGTTTGTGTAACCCAGGGGTCCCCAATCTTTCTCAGCCCAGGGACACTTTCAGAAAATGGAGAGTGTGTTGTGGGAAACGCAAAATACCTGTTTCACAGCAAGGAAAACTGGTGATGTTCAGAAAAGAACTCCCTTTAAAAAGGGGGGGGATCCCAGGTATACAGTAAAGTTTACATTTTCAGGTGTTCACTTAAAATAACTTCAGAGAATGCCTATACTATGAAGTGTTGGAGTAGCCCTGGCTCTGACCTCCAATTTCAGGTTGTCTTCCCTAATACTTCATTCCCATGAGACCAGCGGAAGAAGAAGAAGAAGAAGAAGAAGAAGAAGAAGAAGAAGAGGAGGAGGAGGAGTTTGGATTTGATATCCCGCTTTATCACTACCCGAAGGAGTCTCAAAGCGGCTCACATTCTCCTTTCCCTTCTTCCCCCACAACAAACACTCTGTGAGGTGAGTGGGGCTGAGAGACTTCAAAGAAGTGTGACTAGCCCAAGGTCACCCAGCAGCTGCATGTGGAGGAGGGGAGACGCGAACCCAGTTCCCCAGATTACGAGGCTATCGCTCTGAACCACTACACCACACTGACTCTCGGTAGGGAGTGTTTTTTCAGCATGAGGACCAGGTTTCCTTCTGGGCAGCTTTCTGAGGTTCACACGCCCATGGAGGCAAAGGCGGGTGGAGCAATTATTGCAAATGTTACCTTTGTAAAGCAGGCTAGTTTCTACACACTCAAACACCCTTCCCTATCCTTCATCGAGCTACTGGTCAAAACTGGTTCAGATGACAGGGGTGGCTGGGGCCTATTGGGTCTGGGAAGGTGGAAGGGCTGGGAGGGCCTCAGAAGGTGGAGCCAGAGCGAATTACAGGTGGAGACCACTATCTATAGCTTTGTCCCCCATCCTCCTCCCTGCCAAGCTCTGTGAGGGCGAAACTGTGCCCCGTTCACCCTGATGGATGTAGCCTCCGCTGGCAAACAAGATGCATTCTATCAGAGCCAAGGACAAATTCCAGCTTGGCAAAAACCACTAAACGAGGGTGTGAAGCAAGACCGATGGGCGATATGGACTCAGGAAAGGGGGTGTAGCTGTGGCGGGGTGGTGCCAAACAGGCCTGATATTCCCTAGCCCTGCTGTACTATTCGTTGCATTATTTCAAGCAACATCTTCAGCAGCAAATGCAAGAATTACTTGAGCTAAGCATCTAATGGGATGGGAGTTCCATAGACACGTAGCTGTTTTAGCCTGCCCTTTGACATGGCTTGGCGCATTCCAAGAAAATGACCATCCCCGAAATGAATCCAATGGATAAAATGTTGGCAAAGTTACTTACCACTGAAGGGGTTGATTTGCTTTGCGATCCGGGAGATGATAGATTCCTTGAGCTCTCTCTTCTTCACGCACTGTATGCCCAAATTCTGAAAACTGGAACATGCACAGTCAACCATTAGCAGATTTAAAAAAAACGAAAAAGAAGAAGAAGAAGAAGAAGAAGAAGAAGAAGAAGAAGAAGAAGAAGAAGAAGAAGAGGAGGAGGAGGAGGAAGAAGCAACAGCAACACAATATTGGCATGAAATGAATTGCCGTGGAAATTCCGATTCTGACAAATTCCGCTGCAACTAAATGAAGAGAACAAAAAGGAACATAAACTTTGGCAAAAAGCAAAAAAAGGGGGGCAAGCAAACCATAAGGTATGCTAAAAGAGAATCTGAGGATTGCATTGCTAAAAACAAGAAGTTCCTTAAGGACATTTGTAGCAGGAGACCTTCTAAGGAGGCAACTGGGCCCTTAGATGACAAGGGAGTCAAAGATTTGCTAAAGAAGGATAAGGAGACTATAAAGAAGCTAAATGAATTTTTTGCATCTGTCTTCACAACAAAAGACAAATCCCACTGAATGAACTAAGTTTTGCGAGTCTGAGAAACTGAGACAGATAGTGGTAGCAAGGGATGAAGTTCTAGGCCAGGGGTCAGCAAACTTTTTCAGCAGGGGGCCGGTCCACTGTCCCTCAGACCTTGTGGGGGGCCGGACTATATTTTGAAAAAAAAATAATGAACGAATTCCTATGCACAACAAATAACCCAGAGATGCATTTTAATTAAAAGGACACATTCTACTCATGTAAAAACACCAGGCAGGCCCCACAAATAACCCAGAGATTCAATTTAAATAAAAGGACACATTCTAGTCATGTAAAAACACGCTGATTCCCGGACCGTCTGCGGGCCACATTTAGAAGGTGATTGGGCCACATCCGGCCCCCGGGCCTTAGTTTGGGGACCCCTGTTCTAGGCCTAACAGACAAAATTAAAACTGACAAATTGGCGAGTTCAAATTACATGAAATGGCCAAGCACCTAGAAGAACAAGCCTTACTGAAGCAGAGGCAGCATGGCTTCTGCAAGGAAAAGTCCTGCCTTTCAAAGAGTTCTTTGAGAGTGTCAACAAGCATATAGCTAGAGATGGTGCGGTTGACAAAGCGTACCTGGACTTCCCAAAAACTTTCCTCAAGGTACTTCACCAAAGGCTCCTGAATAAGCTTAGCAGTCATGGAACAAGAGGAGAGGTCCTCTTGTGGATCTGAAATTGGTTAAGTATGAGGAAGCGGAGAGTAGGAATAAATGGACTGCTCTTTGAATGGAAATGTTGAAAGTCCCCCAAGGATCGATACTGAGACCTGTGCCTTTTAATTTGTCCATCAACAATCTAGAGCTAGGTGTGAGCAGCGAGGTGGCCAAGTTTGCTGATGACACTCAATAGTTCAAGGTTGTTAAAACAAAAAAGGATTGCGAAGAGCTCCAAAAGGACCTCTCTAAACTGAGTGAATGGGCAGTAAAATGGCAAATGTGACCCAATGATTTGATGCTGTGGCAAAAAATATTAATTTCGCATATATTCCCATGGGGTCTGAGCTTGATCAGGAACAAGACATTGGGCTCATTGAGCTATCGCTTGTCCCTTGCCCAGAAAGCACGGGTCTGATTAGCTTTTCTGCTCATCTCGTGCTTAATAATAATAATAATAATAATAATAATTTATTAACAAAATAAAAAATAAAAAAATTCCTTCCAGTAGCACCTTAGAGACCAACTAAGTTTGTTCTTGGTATGAGCTTTCGTGTGCATGCACACTTCTTCAGAAGTGTAATTATTTATACCCTGCCCATCAGGCTGAGTTTCCCCTGCCACTCTGGGCGGCTCCCAACCGAATATTAAAAACACAATACAGCATAAAACATTAAAAACTTTCCTAAACAAGGCTGCCTTCAGATGTCTTCTAAAAGTCAGATAGTTGCTTATTTCCTTGACATCTGATGGGAGGGCATTCCACAGGGCAGGCGCCACTACTGAGAAGGCCTTCTGCCTGGTTCCCGGTAACCTCACTTCTCGCAGGGAGGGAACCTCCAGAAGACCCTCGGCGCTGGACCTCAGTGTCCGGGCAGAACGATGGGGGTGGAGATGCTCCTTCAGGTATACTGTGCCAAGGCCGTTTAGGGCTTTAAAGGTCAGCACCAACACTTTGAATTGTGCTCGGAAACATACTGGGAGCCAACGCAGGTCTCAGCGGCCACTCCCAGTCACCAGTCTAGCTGCTGCATTCTGGATTAGTTGTAGTTTCTGAGTCACCTTCAAAGGTAGCCCCACATAGAGTGCATTGCAGTAGTCCAAGTGGGAGATAGCCAGACCACTCTGGCGAGACTGTCCGTGGGCAGGTAGGGTCTCAGCCTGCGTACCAGATGGAGCTTGTGGACTGCTGCCCTGGACACAGAATTGACCTGCGCCTCCGCAGTTTTCTGTGTCCGCCACTCCTTTTCCCAGGAAAACCTGCTCTTTACCGCTGAATCGGAGCAAATGTCAAGCCACGGAAAACCCAATCAGCATTTGCTCCGATTCAGGGGTAAACAGCGGGTTTCCCCAGGGAGAAGTGGCGAGACAAGCAGAAGTGTGGACGAGCCCTGAGTGTGCGGCAGCCGCGAGAAAGACAAATTCCATGTCGTGGATCATTAGGGAAGGAATTGAAATCGAAACTGTTGATATCGTAACGTCGCTATGCAAATCTACGGTGGAATACTGTGTCACCTCCAGAGGAAACTGCAGAGTTAGAAAAGGGAAACCAACACAATCAAGGGGATGGAGCAACACTTGGGACTTTTCAGTTTGGAGGAAAGGCGAGGAAGAGATGTCACAAAAAAGAAGTTTATAGAATTGTGCGAGGCATAGAGAAAGTGGGTAGAGATAGGTAAGCTGTTTCCCCCTCTCTCACAACACTACAACTCATGAACATCCAATAAAGCTGAATGTCTGAAGATTCAGGATAGATGCAACACGTTGTTAAACTATGGAACTCACTGCCACAGGAGGTAGCGACGGCCCCCTAACTTGCATAATTTTAAAAGAGGATAAGAGAAATTCACAGAGGAGAGAGGCATCAATGGGTACTAGCCATGATGGCAGGGCTCTGCCTTCGTGGTCAGAGGCAGAAATACTTCTGAATATCAGTTGCTAGAAACCTCAGGAGGAGAGAGTCCTCTTGTGCTCAGATCCTGCTTATGATCCCAGAAGCATCTTTTTGGCCACTGCGAGAACAGGATGCTGGGCTGGGTGGGCCATTGGCCTGATCCAGCAGGCTCTGATTATGTTATTTGGGAATCAGTGCCAGTCAATACTAGCTAGCTCAGCTAAACTGCCTGGTGATGATTGGACTCATAGTCCAAAACAGCTGGAGGGCACCAGGTTGGGGGAAAACAGCACAACCAGAACACAGAATGACTGAAGTGAGGTAGATAAGAGGGCAGCAGGGCACACGTCCCTTGATGAGTTGTGCCCATTCAGCCATGTCTGGACAATCTGGGCAGAGGAAGAAGCTATGGCTTTTGGGGGGGGGGGCTTTTCTCAACGTTATCAATGTTATGGGCAACTTAATTAAATAATTAAATGAAATAATTAGAGCTTCAGTTTGATTGGCTGAGGGCAAATCCAAGGGGGCGAGAGAGTTTAGAACCTATTATTTTTTGGGCTGTTTTTTTTTGGGGGGGGGGTTGCATTAGTGTGTTATCATAGCAAATGATGAAATACTGAAGAATGACCTTTCCTTTTAAGAATGTCTACTTTACTTTGTTGACTAAACTCTAAGATTCAAATAGGCACTGAGCTTTGTGTGAACTAGGCTTCAATTATCTTGCTTTCAGTTCTGTATTTTGTTACACACACACACACTGTATATCAGGGGTGGCCAACTCCCAAGAGACTGTGATCTACTCCCAGAGTTAAAAACTGGCAGTGATCTACCCCCTGTTTTTGGGGGTTCAGGTCAAAGTTGTTGAGGTATTTTTTGGGAGGAGGATAGCCCAGTTTTTTAGGGGTCCAGGGCAAAAATGCTGAGCTTTTCTTAGTGGAGACAAACCTGTTGAGCTTTTTTGGGGGAGTCAGTGATCTACCAGTGATCTACCACAGATGTCCAGTGATCTACCGGTAGTGATCTACCTGTTGGATATGCCTGCCATATAGATAGATAGATAGATAGATAGATAGATAGATAGATGGATGGATAGATAGATTTTATTGTGTGATCCGCCCTGAGATCTACAGATGTAGGGCAGCACAAAAATTAATAACAACAAAAAAAGAAGAAGAAGAAGAAGGAGAAGAAGAGGAGGAGGAGGAGGAGGAGTTGCTCCAAATTACTTGATAAGCCACTTGGAAAATTTTGAGAAGTGCAAATTTCAAAGGATAGCTGTGCTTTTGGTTAGTGTGTTGCCTTGGAAAGCCTTTAAATGCAAACTGAAACCAGTTCCTCCCACCATCCCTACAGTGAGGTTTGACCTCATACGGAAGAGTTACCGGTAGGCGCAGCCCCCTGGCATTCACACAACCCTGCGATGACTGTGCCCCAATCGGCGTTGGGATTTCTTACAAAATGGCAGGCCTAAGTGGACTGGGTTGAACATGTGATCAGCCTTTTTTTCTTTTTACGGCAAAAATCAGCGAGTCCATACCAGCATTTACCAAACCAGATGTTTTTGGACTACAGTTCCAATAATCCCTGACGCTGGTCCTGCTAGTTAGGGATTATGGGAGTTGTAGTCCAAAAACAGACGGAGACCCAAGTTTGGGAAACACTGGTATAGACCAGGGGTAGGCAACCTAAGGCCTGTGGGCCGGATGCGACCCAATCGCCTTCTCAATCCAGCTCACGGACGGTCCAGGAATCAGCGTGTTTTTACATGAGTAGAATGTGTCCTTTTATTTAAAATGCATCTCTGGGTTATTTGTGGGGCATAGGAATTCGTTCATTTTTCCCTCCAAAAAATATAGCCCAGCCCCCCACCAAAGTCTGAGGGACAGTGGACCGGCCCCCTGCTGAAAAAGTTTGCTGACCCCTGGCTATAGACAAACAGCATTACAGTATAAGACAATACAGTTTAACCCTCACATTGCTACAATTCCCAGCACTCTTAACAAACTACAGTTCCCAGGATTCTTGTGGGGAAGGGGCCAGGGTGACTTAAATGTACAATGCAGGTGTGATCCTTAACCATAAAAAACCATGAATATGCATTCTCCCCCCCCCCTTTCTTTCTTTTTTAATTAAATGATTTTCTTGATTTACAAAAGTGTGTGTAATGTCTCTTTCTTGATTTGGTGGCACACAGGAATTTGGAGCAAGGAGCAGACAGTATTAAACACTTCCCCGGCCCAAGAAAATCCTGCTGCCACTTGCAAATCCAGGTGTGATCTAAGGCAATGGGAGTCCCTGCAACCACCAGACATTAACGCTTGGAGGCAAGGGGAGAGTGTAGAATTGGGGCAGGTATCCTTTCCTGGGACAGGGCATGCCTGCCCAATGAGACAGACTGAAGCGGCCACCAAGGGCGGGGGGATCCCATGCGGCTGCTTCCAGCGAGATCTCGTGGAATTCTCACGAGATCTCGCCAGAAGCCGATGCTACAGCAACCTCAGGCACACAACCCCAGAAAGCAAAGCTTCAGCAGGGACGGCACCTTCCTGTTTCGCCTCAGGTGGTAGAAGAAGAAGAAGAAGAAGAAGAAGAAGAAGAAGAAGAAGAAGAAGAAGAAGAAGAAGAAGAAGAAGAAGAAGAGGAGTTTGGATTTGATATCCCGCTTTATCACTACCCGAAGGAGACTCAAAGCGGCTAACATCCTCCTTTCCCTTCCTTCCCCACAACAAACACTCTGTGAGGTGAGTGGGGCTGAGAGACTTCAAAGAAGTGTGACTAGCCCAAGGTCACCCAGCAGCTGCATGTGGAGGAGCGGAGACGCGAACCCAGTTCACCAGATTACGAGTCTACCACAGGCCGGGATGCCCCCTGTGTGAGGAGACCTCCTGGGTCTGCCCCCCCCCCGGCACAGTCATCTGTGGGTCTGCCACTCCCTCAGCTGCCAAACCAATGGCCCATCGGCTATGGCTGCGTCGATGACTAGGAAGCCCCAAAAGCTGTTTTCTCAACATCCAGGTGCTTTGAAAGACCCAGTGGTGTAAACCCAACTCCTTCGTGAGTCACAGGAAAGACGGCGGCTTCCTTTCAGAACTGGGTGTTCTGCTCTGATACGAAGTGCTGCAGTTCAAAAAACCAAAACTGCTGCTTCTCTGTTTTCGCCTCTTTCACGGGGAGATGAAAGCGTGTGTTTCTCTCCCACTCCTCCCTCTTCGGCAGAAAGTCCAAGAGGCAGGGATCTGTGCTGTAGTAGAGGAGATGCACAAGGTCCAGGGCTTCCCCCCCCCACCTCCCCACAGCGGGAACAATGATTACTCTACCTGCCAGAATGCCCAGGGTCTCCTTAGCTCTGGCTAGTGAATGCAGTGATAACGAGGCTTTCAAGTTCATTTGAGACAGATTAGCATAGAAGTAGTGTGGCTATTTTTAAATACGACTTCATCCAGGAAATCTATGTCATAACCAGGACCTTCAAAATAGCAAATTCCCTTGAAATGCACCAATGTATACGTTTACAGTACAAGTCGTCTAACTCAGAAGTAATTGAGTTCAGGGGTGCTTGCTCTCAAGGAAGCAGGTATAGGATTGTAACCTTACAGTACAAATTTGGAATCCTAGATATGTAGAGCTGGAAGGGAACCCGAGGGTCATCTAGTCCAACCCCCTGCAGTGCAGGAATCTCAACTAAAGTATCCAGGACAGACGGAGCTTAATCATTTCCACCGAGAAGTAAGCCCTATTTAATTCAGTGGGTCTTACTACCAGGAAAGCGGGTTTGGATTACTGCAGTCATAACCCCACTTACCTAGGAGTAAGCTCCACTGATGTCAGAAGGACTTGTTTGCAAGTAGACATGATTGGGATTGCACTGCGAGTCTGGAATTCTAAGACTACTTACATGTAAGTAAGTAAATCCCACTTAATTCAGTGGGATAGTAGATTACGGCTTGCACCGTAAATGCACACGGAATGGAATTTACTCTGAAGTTTACTCTATGTCTTCAGACTTCTCTTTTATGAACATGAGCAGGTTAAATGGAATAGCTTTGAAAGGGGGCATATACTCCCACGCAGAGAAAGATCTCCCCCTTTAAACTGTCAGCAGAAGATGTGACCGTCCATTTAGCAGTAGATATTGGACTGCAAAAAGATCAAATTTATCCATCCTTAAAGAAATCAGCCCTGAGTGCTCACTGGAAGGACAGATCCTGAAGTTGAGGCTCCAGTACTTTGGCCACCTCATGAGAAGAGAAGACTCCCTAGAAAAGACCCTGATGTTGGGAAAGATGGAGGGCACAAGGAGAAGGGGACGACAGAGGGTGAGATGGTTGGACAGTGTTCTCAAAGCTACTAACATGAGTTTGGCCAAACTGCGAGAGGCAGTGAAGGACAGGCGTGCCTGGCGTGCTCTGGTCCATGGGGTCACGAAGAGTCGGACACGACTGAACGACTGAACAAGAACATTGTGGTTTCGTGTTTTAAAAAGCATTCACACGGGAAATAGTGCAAATTGGTCAGGTTAGCATCAGAGTTTCAAAAAAAAAGAGGAGAATGTCAAACCATGTTATCAAGGAAAAAAAGGTAATATATTGTCTACACACAAAAACACAGATAGATGGCAAATAAATAGATACAAACAGAGAGAAACAGAGAGAAACAGAGCCAGTTTTCTGATCTCATTTGGATAGGTGCTATAGCAGCTTCCTAATTTGCATGTGATGGTATCAGGTCACAGGACAGCATTAAGGGACTCTCCCCACCTACCTCCAGAAACCTGATTCTTTCCCACATGGAAAACCCATGACATCACCCCACCCCTGGGAGGATGCAAAATAGGAAGTTGAAAGCCAGATAATACTATGCAATATCAGAAATCAGAGCAAATTGCAAAAGAGGCATCTCATGCTAACCAGCCGATATCTCCCTATCCCTGGGTCTTCCTGACCCCATTATATGCCTGGTGAGATCAACGCAAAACAAACCCTTGAATGTAGCGTGGCTTATGCTTTTCAGAATGACTGCTCTAGCAGGAGAAGGAAAAACGAACAGAGGGTCTTGTAGCACTTTAAACTCTAATTGACATGCAGAATGAGCCTATGCCTGTTTACTTGCAATGCTGTGCTCAATGGGGCTTTCTCTTTAGTAAGTGTGTTTATCATTTGCTGCCTTATCGAGGCACAAGGGACACGGGTGGCGCTATGGTCTAAACCACTGCGGCTCTTGGGCTTGCCAATCAGAAGGTCCGCGGTTCAAAGCCCCACGATGGAATGAGCTCCTGTTGCTCTGTCCCAGCTCCTGCCAACCTAGCAGTTTGAAAGCAGGAAGTTTGTGGCAGGAAGGCAAATGGCATTTCTGTGCACTCTGGCTTCCATCACGGTGTCCTGTTGTGCCAGAAGCAGTTTAGTCCTGCTGGCCACATGACCCGGAAAGCTGTCTGTGGACAAACACCAGCTCCCTCGGCCTGAAAGCGAGATGAGCGCCACAACTCCATAGTCACCTTTAACTATCCAGGAGTCCTTTACCTTTTACCTACCTAGATGGGAGCCCATTTCATCAGATGTGTGAAGCATTTCTACTTTGCCACTATATCCATGCACAGATATTGTATGTGAGAGAACTTGCACTTTAACGCTCTGTGTCTGAGTGTTGTTGTTGTTTTGCTTCGAGCTTTCCCCTGGCTCTTTAAAGCTGAATCAGAGCAAATGTCAGTTCGGGATTTCCACTGATTGATGTTTGCTCCGACTGAGCTTTAAAGAGCAGGTCGTTGTGGGGATAGCTCCAGAGGAAACAAGAAAGGGTGCTCAGACACAAGCCCTGAGTGTGGATGTGATCCAGAGAGCTAGAAACTATGAAAGGCAACCAGTACAAGTTGCCGTCACTGCTATGCAAAGCTCAAATGCATCTTCTGGCTAGCTCAGTTGGTTAGAGCGTGGTGCTGATAACATCAAGGTTGCAGGTTCGATCCCCACACGGGACAGCTGCATTGCAGGGGGTTGGACTATATGACCCTCAGGGACCCTTCCAACTCTATGATTCTATGATGTCTCCAAGCTGGATGAATAGGCAGTAAAATGGCAAAAATGCAATTCAACACCGGCAAGCATAGGGGGGGGGGGAGGCAAATCTAATTTCACAAAATACACTAATGGTGGTGATGACCACGAACGAGACCTTGAGGTATATGGAATTATGCACAGTATAGAGAAAGTGGGTGGGCCTCTTTCAAAGCATTAGAACCCAAAGGCTAAATGTTAGATGAAACAGGATGCCACCAACTTGGATGGCCACCAGCTTGGATGGCTATAAAAGATGACTAGCCAAATTAATGGAGAATGGAGTTATCCATAGCTACTAATCATGATGGTTATGTTCTACCTCTGATGTGGGGGGCAGCATGCCTCCGAAGTCACAAGTAAGGAGGTGCTCTCGCGCTAAGGGGTCTGGCTTGTGGGTTCCCCCCAGGCATCTGGTTAGGCGCTGAGAGAACAGGATGCTGGACTAGATGGGTCATTGGTCTGATCCTGCAGAGCTCTTCTTACATATGCAAGATACATACCGTGGCCATTTACCACAGCAGTAAGTAGCACTGACAAGACTCTGCTGTGAGCAAGAAGTCCCAGTCTTGATTAAGCTCTAAAGGTATCAAATCAAAGATGCAGATAAGTTTCAGGTTGGCAACGTTGCACTGGAATCTCCCTTTGAAGTTTGTGTGTGTGTGTGTGAGAACTTATAGGGAAGCAGCAGACCAATGGAAGCAGGCTCCTGTTCACAAGAGCTTATTCTGCAACAAGCCTGTTAATCTTTAAACTTTAAAGGTCACCCTCTTTCCTACCTGGAGATACCAGGGATTGAACCTGGGACCTTCCTGCTTGCAAGGCAGACACTCTACCGCTGAGCTATGACTCTGGAAAGGACTATAAGGTTGGAGCCAGCATTTGTTTTACTGCCATGTTCTTCTGATTGTTCAAGTTGAGAAGGAGCTCTTGAAACATGTCTGAAGAGCTCACAAAGAACCCCCTTTCTATATTAACCATCCCGTCTGGTTATCCTCTCCGAAAAGAGGATGCTGGACCCGATGGGTCTCTGATCCAGCAAGAAGAGAAGAAGAAGAAGAAGAGTTTGGATTTGATATCCCTCTTTATCACTAACCTAAGGAGTCTCAAAGTGGCTAACAATCTCCTTCTCCCTTCCTCCCCCACAACAAACACTCTGTGAAGTGAGTGAGGCTGAGAGACTTCAGAGAAATGTGACTAGCCCAAGGTCACCCAGCAGCTGCATGTGGAGGAGCGGAGACACGAACCCGGTTCACCAGATTATGAGTCCACCGCTCTTAACCACTACACCACACTGGCTCTCAAGGATCTTCATACATTAATTCTGTCTTTGGCCACACTTAACAACAGCCACTACTTACATCAGAACCCTGCGCTCTGGCCCAAATTCAGCTTCATAGAAACCATTTTCGCAGTCTTTTCCAACCAGCCGATGGGGGTGAGGTCTGTATGGCTCGTTCTTGGTCACCAATGTTATTCTGATTTTTATTTTCCCGAAGTAGTTGAACACCTGCAAAGGAAAGAGAGGGGGGGAGAGCCCATCACCCTTGTGCCTTTTGTCAGACGTGGAGAGGAATTGTCACATTCAAGGCGTAACCAGCGGCCCTGATTACAAGAACCGTCTCCAGGTTCTATTTCAATATGCTGGTTTTAACCTTTAAAGTCCTTCACAACCTCAGGCAGCAAGTAAACGCTGGAAGCAGGGCCTTCACAACTGTGGCCGCTGAAATATTTTGTTCCCAAGGAACTATAATAGAACCATAAAATTGTAGAGTTGGAAGGGATCCTGTGAATCATCTAGTCCAACCCCCTTCAATGCAGGAATATGCAGCTGCCCCATACAGGGATCGAACCTGCAACCTTGGTGTTATCATCACCACACTCTTATGGGATTCAAAAGGGATTGTCAAACCTAGTAGCTAGTCTTTTTGCTATGACTTTTTAAAAAATTCTAATTAGTCATTTGTATTTATTGTTTCGTCTTATAGCAGTTTTATGATTGCATCACTGCTTAGGGCAAGCGTCTTATAAATAGCTAAAACATACAAACAAATAAACAGCAGTACACAAGCAACTGAAGAGGCCAAACTACAGGTGCCACTGAACATGTGGTTAAATATCACATGTATTTTCTTCCAACAAACAGGAGAGCTGCCATTTCTGCTGGGTCCGCTTTTAAGCTCCCACTTTCCTGCCTGCTGCAGTCCTGCAGTTTGGCCATCTTAAATGCAGGACAAATAGAAGCATAGAGTTGGAAGGGACCCCAACGGTCACCTAGTCCAACCCTCCCTGCAATGTAGGAATCCTAACCACAGCCATCTCTGGATGGGCTCAAACCACCAGCCTTCTGGCTAACAGCCAGAGGCAACAGTGAGTGGAGAAATGAATGTGAATTTGTATTTGTGCAGTAGAGTATTTTCCACAAACATCTACAGACCCCTTTTCAAGCTTCTATTCAGGCAAGCAAGATCCATGACCAGAGTTCAAGACCCATGACATTCCAGCCAGGCAAAAACACTAATGGAGGGTGAAGGATGTGGCCTGGGGAGGGAGCATGTGTCCAGGGAGGAGGAATGGCCAAGTGAGAGTCCTGGGGGCCAGATGGAGCAGCATGGAGGGCTGCCTTTGGCCCCCTGGCCTGAGCTTGCCCACCTGTGTCCTAGAGATCAACTTGGGGCACTTCCAATCACATACCAGTGACTTCAGAGTGCCCGAGGAGAGTTGATTAGGAGGCGCGGTGTTAAGAAGCCCGCTTCCACCGTAAAGATCAGAGTTCTTACAATAAAGAAAGTGACAGGGAAATGCACTGGAAAGTGTGAGATAACACTTGCTCTGAGACAGCATCATCTAACCTCCCCATAAACAAGGTTCAATAAGCAGGTGGTCTGGAAGGGCCCTTCTCCTGCAATGCTATACCTAAGAGCTGTTCGACAGTGGAGCAGACTCCCTCAGGAGGTTGTCGACTTCCTTTCCTTGGAGGTTTTTAAGCAGAGGTTGGATGGTCACTTGTCATGTATGATCTAGTTAAGATTCCTGCATTGTAGGGGGTTGGACCAGATGACCCTCGGGGTTCCATCCAACTCGACAATTCCATGATTCTATTATTCTACTTCAGGCATCGGCAAACTCGGCCCTCCAGATGTTTTGGGACTACAACTCCCATCATCCCTAGCTAACAGGACCATAGAATCATAGAATCATAGAGTTGGAAGAGACCACAAGGGCCATCCAGTCCAACCCCCTGCCAAGCAGGAAACACCATCAAAGCATTCCTGACAGATGGCTGTCAAGCCTCTGCTTAAAGACCTCCAAAGAAGGAGACTCCACCACACTCCTTGGTAGCAAATTCCACTGCCGAACAGCTCTCACTGTCAGGAAGTTCTTCCTAATGTTTAGGTGGAATCTTCTTTCTTGTAGTTTGAATCCATTGCTCAGTGTCCGCTTCTCTGGAGCAGCAGAAAACAACCTTTCACCCTCCTCTATATGACATCCTTTTATATATTTGAACATGGCTATCATATCACCCCTTAACCTTCTCTTCTCCAGGCTAAACATACCCAGCTCCCTAAGCCATTCCTCATAAGGCATTGTTTCCAGGCCTTTGACCATTTTGGTTGCCCTCTTCTGGACACGTTCCAGCTTGTCAGTATCCTTCTTGAACTGTGGTGCCCAGAACTGGACACAGTATTCCAGGTGAGGTCTGACCAGAAATACTGTGGTATTTCTGGTCACTGTGGTATACCAGTGGTCAGGGATGATGGGAATTGTAATCCCAAAACATCTGGAGGGCTGAGTTTGCCTATGCCTGTTCTACTTACTTACTGAATTCAATGGTCCATGCTTCCAAGTAGACATGCATATAAGCTGGCTGTTAGTGGCCTTTAGGGCCTTACCCCCATGTGCCCACTCAACCACTTTGATTGGCAGAACTGGCAGGTGCCACGTAATATCTGTTCCACATTTGTAAGCATTCGATCATGTAGTGTGGCATCACCTACACTTTGGGACCTCCACCTGTTGACATCAGGCAAGCCCCTTCGGTGCAATATTTTCAGCGCCTGCTAAAGTATTCTTGTTTAGACAAGCCTACTCAGATGCTTAGGAAGTTGAGGTTTTAATATTTTAACTTTTGTATGTTTTAAAGTATTGTTGCATCCCCCCCGCCCTTGATTTTATTGTTTTATCTGTTTTTTAAAACAATTTGAGCGTTGTTTGTTTGTTTGTTTGTTCATTTTACAATCAAGTGACATATGAAATAAGTAAGTGAGTAAGTAAGTAAATAAGTAAGTAAAACGATAAGAACACAATACTCACTGGCTCCTCTCAGATGCCAACCCTAAAGTCACAGCTGCGGTGGCAAAGTTCTGTGCTGTCGCTATTAAGCTTCGGTCCGCGCAAATAGGTGGCTCCTGATCCTTCTTTCGATTTAAGTATTATAATAATCTGAATTGTTGATTCTTTTAATTAATTTTAAATTTATTCTTTTAAAGCAATACATTAATTTTAATGTATTTAAATTTTAAGACGGCCAACCCCTTCTAGATCAAATCTCAGATAAATTTTAAATTGCATTTATTATTGATTCTGTATGTGTGTGTGTGTGTGTGCTGGTCATCGACCGTAATAAAGCAGATGAGGTAAAACAATAAGCATTTGCCTCTTGGGCAAAACAACTCCTGGTTCCTTTTTTAAAGAAGGGAAAGACAAAAACACAATAATGAAGAGGAATACCTGCAGAGCCGGGAAAGTCCGATTCATATCGCTGCTGTGTTCTCCTGGAATGCTGCCTGCTGATCTCCCCTCACATTTGTACCGGAAACGCATCCCTCTCTGTCTAGGCTGCTCACATATTTCAATGTATGGTTCATGACCATCTTTGGAAAGAAAGAAAACAGTATATATATATATATAGGTATAAAGGTAATGTATCCCCTTACAGCAGGCAGGAAAGTCTACAAACAGGGGGTGTACAAAACAGGTCTCTCTCCCGTTGCAAATTCTGCAATACGCATTTTCATACACCTATTTATACCTGTAGAGCAGTGTTTCTCAAACTTGGGCCCTCTGACTACAATTCCCATCATCCCTGACCACTGGTCCCAGTAGCTAGGAATGATGGGAGTTGTAGTCCAACAATAGCCAGGGACCCAATACAGAGGAAAAACCTATCCTTTGGCTTTATACTGGGTAAAGCCAATGGTCCCTATAGTTCAGTGTTGTTCACACTGACTTGCAGAAGCACCCCAGGGCTTCAGCAAGGGGTCCTCTCACAGTCGTACTTGGAGATGCGAAGGGGTTGAACCTGGGAACTTCAGTACTCTGCCACAGTTATCGCAGCCCTTCGCTTAGTTGCGGATAAACCAGAAAACTCCTCTGATCTTAGAAATCGGGACTGATAGGATTAATTAAGACTGTCCGAACAGGTGCTTCTCTCAACTTTGGAACTATGGTTTAAATAAGGATGATTTGGGAGCATGTGATAAATATATGTCTCGGTGTTGTTGTTGTTTTTTTGCTAAGGGCAGCTATGCTAGCTAAGAGTATCTGCGAGTCATTGTTCTCCGAACAGAATGCTGCTTCCAGCAGCCTCACGTGTCATATTGATGTGCAGCCTGAAAGTGGATTTGTGAAGCAAAGTACAAGCGCATGTCAGAAATATGTACGGGAAAGTGTGCCTTGTCTCTTCTGAAGCAGAAGCGATGGGAAACACTGTCTGCCCATTGGCTCCTTCTCTTTCTGAACTGTTTCTTGTGCCTAGCTATTCAATATCAGAACAGCTATGGAAAATTAACAATCGGTAGCTAAGTTTGCTTGTTTTCCTCTTCTCTCCTCATCCCTTTATCATTTTACGCTGTGTCTTTTAAATGGTAAACTTGAGGACAGGGATTGTCTTGTTTTTACTGATCTTATGTAAACCACTTTTCATCTAAATCAGGGGTCAGCAAACTTTTTCAGCAGGGGGCCGGTCCACTGTCCCTCAGACCTTGTGGGGGGCTGGACTATATTTTTTTGGGGGGGAATGAACAAATTCCTATGCCCCACAAATAACCCAGAGATGCGTTTTTTTTATAAAAAAGCACACATTCTACTCATGTAAAAACACCAGGCAGGTCCCACAAATAACCCAGAGATGCATTTTAAATAAAAGGACACATTCTACTCATGTAAAAACACGCCGATTCCTGGACCGTCTGCGGGCCGCATTTAGAAGGCGATTGGGCCGCATCCGGCCCCCCGGGCCTTAGTTTGGGGACCCCTGATCTAAATAGTGGTGTGTTGTTGTTTTTTTAAAAAAAATGTTTTGAACCACAGCGAGTCACACACATGTTTCTGCTCATCTTTTGAATATGCAACTTTGTCAGATTATTATTATCATGTGCGCTCATCATTTCACTGATTAATTTTATGTGGTGCTCCTTGAAGGAAAGCCAGTCTTCTTAAAACAAAAATGTTAAAACCAAAAACCAGTCCCCTCATTAGGAAGGAATGGCTTGACTGAGGCTAGTTGGGTTAATGAAATTCAAAAATCAACTTTTATTATACAGCCACAGACCCGATACAAGCAAATCAAAATCATTAATAAAGTTGTCTCATCTAGCTGCTGCATTGCTGCTTAAAAACTCTGTCTTTTTGGCCTAAAATGAGGAGGCGGAGAGAGAGAGAGAGAGAGAGAGAGAGAGAGAAAGAGAAGGAGGGAGAGAAAGTTATTTGGTTTTTTATCCTGATCATGACATCACCTGCACTTCACTGAGTCAAACATCAACCTCTTTCCAACCACTTGATCTGTGGTTGGAAATTAATATCGCCATCAGTGTGTGTACATATGTGCAAAGGCAGAACTCAGTGTTCAAAGACACAGTCCAAAGGTACTGCTCTGGAATAGCTCGGTTAGTAGAGCATGAGACTCTTAATTTCAGGTTTGTGGGTTTGAGTCTCACCTGAGGCAAAAGATTCCTGCATCGCAAGGGTTTGACACCTTCCAGCTCTATGATTCTATGTTCAGTTTCATATTTACTTTGAACAAAGAAATCGGTGCTTTGAACATGTTCTTCAGGACACGGTCACCAAGAGAACAACTATCAGAGCCCCATGCAGAATGCAGCAGCTAGACTGGTGACTGGGAGTGGCCGCCGGGACCACATAACACCGGTCCTGAGAGATCTACATTGGCTCCCAGTACGTTTCTGTGCACAATTCAAAGTGTTGGTGCTGACCTTTAAAGCCCTAAACGGCCTCGGTCCTGTATACCCGAAGGAGCGTCTCCACCCCCGTCATTCAGCCCGGACACTGAGATCCAGTGACGAGGGCCTTCTGGCGGTTCCCTGATTGCGAGAGGTGAGGTTACAGGGAACCAGACAAAGGGCCTTTTCGGTAGTGGCGCCCACCCTGTGGAACACCCTTCCATCAGATGTCAAGGAAATAAGCAGATATCCTATTTTAAAGAGACACCTGAAGGGACGTTTTTAATATTTAATGTTAAACGCCCTGTTTAGGGACGTTTTTAATATTTAATGCTGTATTGTTTTAACATTTGTTTGGGAGCCGCCCAGAGTGGCTGGGGAAGCTCAGCCAGATGGGCAGGGTACAGATAAATGATAATAATAATAATAATAATAATAATAATAATAATAATAATAATGATGCAGCCTGTTAAGGCCAAATTTATACATTTCAGCAGAATTCAGTGATTAGGTACTGTATACACCACTTAGGCTGCAGATGAGGAGAGTTCTTTCAAGCATCTAGGAAAGCAAACCATCAGGGAGGGACAAATGTTTTAAGGCCTGGGGTAGATTAAAAGACGCCTGCTTCTTGGGAGAAAAGCAATGACAAACCTAGACAGCATCTTAAAAAGCAGAGACATCACCTTGCCGACAAAGGTCCGTATAGTTAAAGCTATGGTTTTCCCAGTAGTGATGTACGGAAGCGAGAGCTGGACCATCAAGAAGGCTGATTGCCAGAGAATTGATGCTTTTGAATTATGGTGCTGGAGGAGACTCTTGAGAGTCCCATGGACTGCAAGAAGATCAAACCTATCCATTCTGAAGAACATCAGGCCTGAGTGCTCACTGGAAGGACAGATCCTGAAGCTGAGGCTCCAATACTTTGGCCAGCTCATGAGAAGAGAAGACTCCCTAGAAAAGACCCTGATGTTGGGAAAGATGGAGGGCACAAGGAGAAGGGGATGACAGAGGATGAGATGGTTGGACAGTGTTCTCAAAGCTACCAACATGAGTCTGACCAAACTGCGGGAGGCAGTGGAAGACAGGAGTGCCTGGTCCATGGGGTCATGAAGAGTCGGACATGACTAAACGACTAAACAACAACAAGAAGATTCTGTTCGAATAGGCAAACCTATCTATTTCACATTTTCTGAAACAGGATGTATGTGAAATGAACAACATTTGCCTTTTTGTGTTCTGCTGTGCAGTCCCCCAACCAAGTAAGGTGTACACAAAATGCACCATGGTAGGGCAAAATGATCATCAACCGACGGGCATATATTGGTGAAAATAACATATAGAAACACATTCTATCTGGGGAAGTTGATTTGCAGAAACGTGAAAATCAGGCGAAACCTCACACATATATGTAAATTGGGAGAATTTCCCACCAAATTTTACAAGGAAAAAGAAAATCACAAACTGATGTGGAGAATGGGACTTAATACTGGATCAATGAAAAACGGAGAAGCTTTTTAACTTTTTAACACAGCTTTTTTCTGTGGCACAACCCTAGTAGTGAACGCTTGGACTTCACATGTCCAAAACTAAGAGAGCTTTACTTCAGAGTATTTTGGAGACTTCCCCTTCTTTATCAATGTAACCATTACAAAGGGGCAATTAGCTAGAAACATATGGCTTTACTAGGAAGTCAGAAACTTCCCCTGTTGTTTGAAAAAAAAGGGGGGTGGACACGCTCCCATAACAGGCCACTAACTAGCTTAAAATATATTGTCTGCAGTTGGAGATACACATCTTAATAGCGCTCTAAATCACCCATTCAATTATCAGTCTTCCACAAATCCTGAAATCTGGTAGCTCTTTACTTGAGTAAGCAGATTACCGGTATACACGCACCCAGAACACATTCAATACAGGTTTGGTGACATTTTTGGAGTTCCCTTGTAACTGGCTGCTTGTTAGTGCCAGGAACACCGAAATGAACCTCTTTGCAAGTCCTCTGAGGCTTGAAGATATGCATTTTGAGGCTAAAGTTTCTATATGCAAAAATCAACCTTTGAATAAATAAATGTGACATTTTCCCCAAAATGTGTTCATTAGCATTTTTTGCTTTTTAGAAGTTTTATTGTAAGTTGCTTAAACTGAGGTACTTATTTAATGTGATATTTGGGAACTATGATGGTCTAGGACCATAATAAAGATTTGGATTGGATATTTGGGAAGGGGTTTAAGGGGGGGCGGGGAATTAGTATCCACCCTATCTCTTGGAGATGAAGGACAGGATAGAAATCATGTATACAAATACATCAATATTCCTAAAATAAAAACGTCCCAAGGCACTGAACTGCACCTCCAACTGTTGCTGGCTTTCCTGACCATGATGAGGAAATGGAAAAACAAGGTCAAAGCAACAGCTCAAAGTACCAAAACATCAGCAGAAACAATGAACGACTTCAGGCAAACAAATTTGTAAGGCAAAAGCTGTAGAGCAAGCATAGCTCAGTGGCAGAGCTCATGTACCTGTACGCAGAAGGTCGCAGGTTCGATCCCTGGCGTTTCCAGTGCAAAGGTGATGGGAAAGACCTCTGCCTGAGATCCTGGAGAGATGCTGAGTAGACAATATTGAGCTAGAAAGACAACAGTCTGACATTTAAGGCAACTTCCCATGGTATCTAGACAACTGAATTGCTCAGCATTGTCTGCTCTGATTAGCAGCAGTTCTCCAGGATGTCTGGTGGTGGGTTTGAACCTGAGACCTTCTGCATGCAAAGCAGTTGTTCTACCACTCAGCTATGGAGAGAGTGGTGGTGCTCAGCACAATGAAGAGATGCAGAAAGGGACAGCAGTGCCCCTGATGCAGCAATGTTTATACTTGAGTGGAGACATTTACAATCTATCCTGTAATGCAGCAAGGGGTTTAACGGTGTGGTGGCAACGACAAAGCTTCTGGCTGTGATTGGCTAAACCAACCTACTGTCAAGGAAGCTGGGGGCTGGACAGGCACCTCTGGCTGCCATTGGCTAGGCTGAACTGATTTGGTTCTTAAGGTCTGGCTCTGCTTTTTGACCTCTCTCTGCCACTGAGCTGCCTCCTGGAGTTCCTCTGGGACAGGGTTTCCCAAACTCAAGTCTCCAGCTGTTGTTGGACTACAACTCCCATCATCCCTAGCTAGCAGAATGGTGGGAGCTGTAGTCCAAAAACAGCTGGAGACCCAAGTTTGGGAACTAGGTTGAACAGAGGGTGGCAGCTGTAAAATGGGGAGTGTTGCACGCTAGCCTTGCTGTCAATGCATCTCCACATTTAGGTCCTACAGAAGAGGATTGTTGGAAGGCAGTAGGCCTCTGAATACCAGCTTGCAGGCTTCTCATGCATATCTGGTTGCCTGCCATAAGAACAAGGTCTTTGGCCTGATCCTGAGGGAGAGGCCGATGGACAAACCCACCCCCTCAATTTTACAGTATCTTACTTAATGGCATCACCACCCTTTTGCCTCCTAGGCAAAACATTATGGAGTCCAGGCTGGTCCCATTTTTGGCCAGAACAGAAGCAGCTGCAGGGAGCTTGATTCCCTTCCTCCTTGCCATGAAGGACCCTCTGCTCTAGCTGCTAGTTGCTCTGGAGACCTGCAGATATTGTGGGAAACAGCCAGTGTGGTGTAGTGGTTAAGAGCGGTGGACTCGTAATCTGGGGAACCGGGTTCGTGTCTCCGCTCCTCCACATGCAGCTGCTGGGTGACCTTGGGCTAGTCACACTTCTTTGAAGTCTCTCAGCCCCACTCACCTCACAAAGTGTTTGTTGTGGGGGAGGAAGGGAAAGGAGAATGTTAGCCGCTTTGAGACTCCTTTGGGTAGTGATAAAGCGGGATATCAAATCCAAACTCTTCTTCTTCTTCTCCACCTCTGGCCAGGAGACCAAGGGCTAGTGAGAGGCTGCACCCTCCAGGAAGACCATCATGCCAAGGGGGAGACCAGCCTGGCACCATCTGTTGGGCAGAGATGGTGCAACTGCTCTAAGGCTTGCTTTGCTCTTCTCTCCCCATTCCTCCTTTCGTATTGCATCTGTCCGTGAGCAATATTAACAGACCCTTTTTAACCCTCACAATGTCCATGTAGGATAAAAGGTAAAGGTAAAGGTACCCCTGACCATTAGGTCCAGTCGCGTACGACTCTGGGGTTGCACACTCATCTCGCTCTATAGGCCGAGGGAGCCGGCGTTTGTCCGCAGACAGCTTCCGGGCCATGTGGCCAGCATGACAAAGCCGCTTCTGGCGAACCAGAGCAGCGCACAGAATCACCATTTACCTTCCTGCCGGAGTGCACGGAATGTGCTTGTGTGTATAAATTTTGGTGGCATTTTGCACAGGCACCCTAGCAAAATGTCATCAACAGAAGCCCCTTGAAAGCAATAGTCCACTATTGTATATTTCAACCACTCCCACATATAAATGGCACTTGGTAGCAGCCAGCAACGTCTAGTGTTACTGTGTGAAATTTCTAAATGGAGCAGTGAAGAAAATAACAGTGGAATGAAGATCTCCTTCCTGCCCCCAAAACGTGCGCAGCATGTGATATTCATTTGCATGCGGTCTATCTGATGTGCAAAGAACTTTGCATGCTTACAACAACTCTTACAAGATATGAGGCAATGTGTCTCTCTGAGCAATTCCACACCTCCTACCCAGAGGTTATGGTGATTTAAAAGTACTCCCACCACAACTCTAACAACCCGGCCGTGTCATAATTTGGGGCGTTTTGCTCATCAGAGTGACGGAGATGATGCGCAGCAGACTTGAGTTCTAACACCCACCCACAACATGTTAGGAAGTTAGCATTGTAGTTTGTGACAAGGGCTGGGCTGAAAGGCTACGGAGTGCAGTAACGTTATTCCTGTCTGAAAGAAGGAAGCAGTGTTATTAATATACTCCTTCAAACACTAATTCTCAGAGCAAACAGCTGACCTGCTGCTAACCAAGGCTGTGGATATAAAAATGCATGCCCCTTTGGTATTGCAATTTGCATCATGCGTTTAATGCGTTTTGCTCATTGGGAGCCTGTGTGAGATAACCTGCTGCATCTTACAGATAGAAGAGGCATGACAAAGACACTTTTTAATCGTTTTCATCATCGAAAAATTAGAGGCGCCGTGGCTCAGGTAGGGCGCCGTGGCTCAGGTGTAAGACCATATGTTAGCCTTGCAGGCTCCATTTAAGGATGGAGCAAAATCTCAGGATGAGGGGCTAGGATTGAGGATTGGCTTAAAAGCGTAAGAGCATAAGAAGCACCCTGCTGGGTTGAACCAAAGGCCCACCTACTCCAACATAGCTCCGTTGGTTAGAGCACAGAGCTGATAGTGCCAAGGTTGCAGGTTCGATCCCAGTATGGGACAGCCACATATCCCTGCATTGCAGGGGGTTGGACTAGATGATCCTCAGGGTCCCTTCCAACTCGACAATTCTATTATTTTCTTCCCCAACCAGATGGGAACACCCAGAAACAGGACATAAAGCACAATACCACCCTTCTGTTTATTGTCCCCAGGGACTGGAATTCAGAGGCATATTGACCCTAATACTGTGGGTAAGATATTGACTCCATAAGTGCAGTAACAATGGATTGCCCTACGCTAAACTCCCTGACCCACCAGTTGCCATCCTATGCCTCCACAACTAGGTTTCATCCTTATGAATATAGCTAAATATATTTCTGGAACGTATGTTTTTACCTGTGTGTTTCTTTTTCCCCCTTTTTGCTTGTTTTAAACACCATATTATTTGAGTGACGAATTGTTTTGTTGATTGTTTTGTAAACTGCTTTGTGACCGTCTGTGGTGAAAGGCAGTCTATAAATATTGGAAATAAATAATAATAATAATAATAATAATAATAATAATAATAATAATACAAAAAACTACCCACCCTTCACTAATCTCCTCTCCTAATTTGCTGAGCATCACCTGTCATCTCCCAAACTCCTTCCCCTTAGATTCTCAAGGTCCGAAGCTCCAGGAAACCTGATAACCTTGACAGGGCTTAAAACTACTCGGAAGTAATCCACTCTGACGCCTAAACCTTTCTTATATTCCCAGAAGTGTAAGAGATGGCTGGGATTGCTCAGCGGCAGGGGCCAAGCCCTCTGCTCACAGCTTCCGAGGGCTGAGCCTCGGGGCGGGGGGGAGGGGAAAACAACAACAATTCATCAGTCAAATAATATGGTTCAAACTAAATCCTGCTTCAAACTAAATCCTGATGTCACTTTTGCCTCAGTCATTCCGCAGGGCTCGACAGCAGAGCCACACCCTTCCTGTAAGGGGGGGGGGAATACACGGATGCATAACCAAAACAAAACCATAAAGTTAAAGCAGCCGTCCTCCACCACTCTAAGACTCAGCTACTTCCTTCATGAGGCTCAGTTACTTCCTCCAAGGTGTTCCGCCTCCTCCTCTGTGACACTGGTCTTCTCACCTTTTTTGTTCAGAGCTGTTGCATGCCTCAAGTGGCAAGGCAGGGTGAGGTTGGGGGGGGGGAACACCCTCTCCAAATCCTCTCCTCCTGCATTAAACCACTGCCTTCCTTATTTCTCTCACAGTAGGCAAGTGGACTGGCAGGAGGCAAATCTCCCACATAAGGCAACTGGACTGCACAGCGTTAGCAGAGAAAGGACACTCAGCGGTCCTCTTTGTGCTGTGTTCTGACTTGGTTTTCATGAATTGGTGGCTGTCATCAAGTTGTTTTGCTTCTATCCAAGCCAGAAGCCATCCATGGGGTTTATTTATTTACTAAATTTCTATACAGCCCTGCAGTTCACAACACAAAACTACAATTAAAAAAAAACCATTAAATACATAATAAAATCAAAAACAAAGGCAACCCAATAATCTTCCGTCCCCAACACATTTAAAATGGCATCAGATGCCAAAGGGCTGGTTAAAGAGGGATGCTGTCGCCTGGCACCTAAAGGTATATAACAAAGATGTATAATTTGAAAACCGGAGGCAGGGAGAGACAGCGATTATCTCTTGCACACACTCCAGAACATCAGACGCGCACAAATTCCTTGCGAAATTAAAATTAAATTTATGGGGGGGGGGTTTCTTCTCTTGATCATTATCATCTAGCATTTGCCACAAAACATCTGGTCTGTGTGACAGATACCAAGTCAAATGAGTGAATCCTACCCAGACAGAGTCTGGTGACGTGAACTGTGATGCCTCACAACTTCATGAATTTCTCTAAAAGTCAGATAGCATAGTTTCCCAAAGGTTCATAAGTAGGCTGTTTGTATCCTGGTTACCAAAGACTTGAGATTTGTTGTTGTTGTTGTTGTTGAAGTGCCGGTTACAGAGAAGGGAAGCCCTCCCAGCTCATCATTTGTTGGCCTATTGATACTTTTCATTTGGTGTCCTTAAAGGTAAAGGTAAAGGGACCCCTGACCGTTAGGTCCAGTCGCGGATGACTCTGGGGTTGCGGTGCTCATCTCGTTTTATTGGCCGAGGGAGCCAGCATACAGCTTCCGGGTCACGTGGCCAGCATGACTAAGCCGTTAACCTTCCCGCTGGAGCGGTACCTACCGGTATTTATCTACTTGCACTTTGACAGGCTTTCAAACTACTAGGTTAGCAGGAGCTGGGACCGAGCAACGGGACCTCACCCCGTCGCGGGGATTCAAACCGCCGACCTTCTGATCAGCAAGCCCTAGGCTCTGTAGTTTAGACCATAGCGCCACTCACATCCCATACTATGTAGTATAAGAAGTTGAATCAGAACCATACATTTAAAGCACACAACTTTCCCAAATGGCTCCTGGGAACTGAAGCTTTGTTTCTAGGAAATGTATGTCCTCAATCTTGAGAATGGTATTTAGGCAGAAGGTCAACAGGAGAGCTTTACTTGGAATGCAGTTGAGGAAGTACAGTATTAAGGTTTCAGTACTGATTGATCTGTTGTTGACTTGACAATTACTGTCTTATCTTGCTATGAACCTGAGCCTGCATGGCCAATTATGGCTTTATATTTTCTAACCTCGCTCTCTTCATATTTTCTCTTTTGCATTCAAAATAATGAAAATAGAAATGAAAACATTATGCAGGCAAAGTTGTGGCTTGGAGCGAATTCTTTCAAACTGTGTTGTTGTTGTTTTGAAATCAACCACACGTAAAGGCCGCCTTTCCAAGTATGTATATACGGAAGTAAATTCCCTTGAAGTTAGTGGCAATTGAATGTAAGTAAATGGGTGATTCCCCCCCCCCACCGCCTCTCCACACACCACAGTGAGGGGAAATCCTAGTTGATCCCTTTTCTTACTGTGGTGTGTAAATACATGTCATTAAGTAAGAGCCAAGTGATGGGAAGAAGAGATTTAGCACAGCAATACCTGAAGTCAGGCAGTAACCACAGAATGCCAGCATTGTCTCAACACAGGAGGGAGAAAATATATTTTAAAGTGGTTGGAATTACAACATGCTCCGAAGGCTTGCTCTTGCACACGGACAAGATTCTAAGGAACATTAGTTGTGCGAATTGACAAGCAGCAAAAACAACAGCAACAAAACAGTGTCCATCCCTTTTAAAATAATTTATAGAAAATTCTTTCCAGTAGCACCTTAGAGACCAACTGAGTTTGTTTTTGGTATGAGCTTTCGTGTGCATGCACACGAAAGCTCATACCAAGAACAAACTCAGTTGGTCTCTAAGGTGCTACTGGAAAGAATTTCTATTTTGTTTCGACTATGGCAGACCAACACGGCTACCCACCTGTAACTAAAATAATTTATGCCCCTTTGATTCGTTGTTATGGTTGTCATTCAGTGGGGGTTGGACCTGAGGGAGCTGGTGGCCACAAATGGCTGCTACAGCACAGCGGCAAAAAGCTTATTCTACACTTAAAAATCCCTGCTTCAATTTGGGAGGTGGCCCGTCCGCATGAGCCCCTTCCCTGCAATGAGGCTGTGATGTGCTGAGTCTGACATGCCTTACAGGGCTGTGGTAAGGATTACGGAGATAATGCATGCAAACCACTTCCAGGTATAGAAAGCGTTGCCTAAATGCCGCAACAACAAGGAGTCTGGAGGGCCGGAGTTGCCACATCCCTGCCTTAAGGAAAACCTTAACAACAGCCTGCTGGATCAGGCCACTGGTCCCTCCGGCATCCTGTTCTTCTCACAGTAGCCAGCCAGATGCTCGTAGGAAGCCTGAAAGAAGGCTCTCTAGGTACTGTACCAACAGCACTTGCAGTTCTCAGCAACTGGTATTCAGAGACATACTGGCTCGACTTTTGAGGCAGAGCACAGCCGCCACGGCAAACAGCCACGACAGACGGTGGCACCGTTTTTAAGGCTGTGAGAAGATGCCACGAGCCAAGCTTCATCTCCAGCCACTTCATCTCCATATCAAGAGAAGCTACAGGTGCTTAATGCTGTGAGCCACCCTGAGACCTACAGATGAAATTATTATTATTATTATTATTATTATTATTATTAATTTGCCTCCTGCTTTGCCTCTGGCTCTTGTGTTCTTCCACAGAGAGCAAGCCAAACATCTCAGTCAGTAGAGCAAGGGACTCCTAACCTCAGGGTCGTGGGTTCGAGTCCAGCCATTGGGCCAAAGATTCCTGCACTGCAGGAGCGTTGGACTAGGATGAGCCTTGTGGTCCCTTCCAGCTGTGCAGTTCTAGGATGTGGCAACATGAACCGCTGCATCTCACAGACTATGCTTATCGTCCTCCAAAGAGCTGGGCTTCTTTCTCTCTCTCTCTCTCTCTCTCTCAGACTGAGGTGGGGAATGTGTGTTTGTGCGTGCGTCTGCTAACATGCAAAAAGTTCTGAGTCATACCACCTTCTTAGAATTTATTTTCATTACTACTCCAGCTCAGGTCTCTGGCACACAGAGAGAGAGAGAGAGTGCGCAAAGCTTGGGCTCCTGCCCCGCGCAGCTGCGCCAAGAAAGAGAGGAAGAAGTTCACTTACCAGCCATGGTGCTGTTTTCCTCCCGCTGGCGGCGTCTGCCCGATCGGGGATTGCTTTTTTGCAAAGCTGTCCGTCTCCCAGGCTGCAGCTTGTGCCTTCCGATGTTTCTGGTCTGGGCTGCTCTCGCCGGACTCCAGCTGCTGCTACTACTTTTCCTCCGCACACACACCCCTACCCTACCCCGCACAGGGCTGGGAATTTCCCCCGAGTGGTGACGAGCATTTTTGGAGGCTGGCTCCGAGGTGACGTACTAACTTGCCTGCCTCCTTCTCCCCAAAGTGCCTTAGACAGCCCAGAAACCTCAACACCACCTTGCTGGCCTTCTCACTTTGCGTGCCGGTGAGGTCAGAACCCCACAGCCCAGCCCATAACCTTTCTTTTCTGAATGTCAGGTTAGGGGAGCCCCCCTTTGTGATCTTCTTTCCCCCCCCCTCCCCACCCAAATTAGCCACTCAGCAAATATGCTAAAACTCTGGAGTCATCACGAACGCTTAAAATGAGAGCAACCCCCCCCTTTTCTTTTTCACCCAGTGGGGACAGAAATCCATTTCTGCTTTTGTGGGGGGCACCTAAGCCAGGAAAAAGAAAGGGGTGGCTATTTTATTTAATTGTGTTTTTATCCATTTATCCCAGACTCCAGAATTTCTCCTCCCAGGGCAGCTCACATATTGCATTTGACCACATTCATCAAATGATTAAAAAAAATACAATTTAAAATTGTTGTTGTTCAGTCGTTCAGTCGTGTCCGACTCTTTGTGACCCCATGGACCAGAGCACGCCAGGCACGCCTATCCTTCACTGCCTCTCGCAGTTTGGCCAAACTCATGTTAGTAGCTTCGAGAACACTGTCCAACCATCTCATCCTCTGTCGCCCCCTTCTCCTTGTGCCCTCCATCTTTCCCAACATCAGGGTCTTTTCCAGGGAGTCTTCTCATGAGGTGGCCAAAATACTGGAGCCTCAACTTCAGGATCTGTCCTTCTAGTGAGCACTCGGGGCTGATTTCTTTGAGAATGGATAGGTTTGATCTTCTTGCAGTCCACGGGACTCTCAAGAGTCTCCTCCAGCACCATAATTCAAATTTAAAATAGTAGAGGCAATAAATGGTTCATAATTCAATTTAAAATAGTAGAGGCAATAAATGGCAACAGCAGCAGCAGGACAGTACATTTTGCAGCTTGCTTGCATTGCATCCTTCAGTAGCCGGGCGGCAGAGTTACTTTGGACGGCTGGGAGGTTATTGATTCCCAGTGTGGAAGGAGACGGTTTTAAAAAAAAAAAAAATATTTTATTGTATTTCGATTTCTTACATCCACCATTATCTCAAACATTTTATACATACTTTTCATTTGTACTTGTTTTACAAATTAAATTCCACTATATAAATTAATAAAATGTATGTACTCTCCCATATATAATTTCTCTTTCGTTGGCTCGTTTTTCTTGCTTCCTCATGCACACAATAATGACAAAAATGCTACTAATAATGAAAAGCATGAAAATGTAAAACTACTCATATTATATTCTTTTATATCTTTTTAACAATACAATACTAAAGAAAAAAAAAGGAGGAGATGTTTTGGAGTGATCTTGCCTCTACACTTGTTGCCAGGGACGTAGCAAGGTAAATTGGTACCCAGGGGCAATTTTTTTTTTGTCAAACCCCCCCCCCCAAGGCATGGGAAGGTCAGGTGGTACCCGGTCCGGAAAATTTCTTGTCAAACTCCCCCATTGATTCCCCCCCCCCAAAAAAAAATGGTTTTACGTTATTTCATATTTTCTTACAAAGGAATAATAACAAGTAATAATAATAATAAACTTTTATTTATATCCCACCCTCCCCAGCCAAAGTCGGGCTCAGGGTGGCTAACATCAGATACATACCATTGGTATAAAATCAAACAATAATTAAATTACCTCCTAAAAACATCTGAAAATCAAATTAAAGTCTAATTAGATGGCTTTCCACAAGGTTAGGGTTGGGAACAGTAAGTGTTCTCTAAACTTAAATTTCAGCCTTCATGAAATAGGAAAACAGCCAAGTGAACAGCTATTTTGGTGGAGGAGGGTCAAGATATTAACCGATATGCATGAAATTTCATATATAGCTATATAATCCCTAGTATAGTAAGATAAGACCTTCGGAGCAGGCATTTTCCCAAAAAAAAAAAAAATTCAAAAAAGATTGTTCCTTGATAATTTGTCACCCCCTCCATTATGGAACACGGGCCGGCCCACCCCCACCCCCACCCCCACCCCCCTTGCTATGCCCCTGCTTGTTGCAGCTCCAGTTGGAGGTAACCCAGCGCAGTTACCAAGAATGTTTTGTGGGATCAGTTTCACCTCATGCAATCAGAGGATGCAGACAAGGTGGCAATGCATCGCCCCCCCCCCCTCCTGGCTTATCAAATCTTGCAGACAGGGAGCCAAGTGGTTGGTTCAGGACCCTTTGGATCGCAACAGCTGGTTGCCAATACCCCCATTTTGTGGGACGCAAGTGGTGCTGTGGTCTAAACCACGGAGCCTCCTGGGCTTGCCGATCAGAAGGTTGGCGGTTCGAATCCCCGCCACGGGGTGAGCTCCCGTTGCTCTGCCCCAGCTCCTGCCAACCTAGCAGTTCGAAAGCATGCCAGTGCAAGTAGATAAATAGATACCACTGCGGCAGGAAGGTAAACAGCGTTTCCATGCACTCTGGTTTCCGTTGCGCCAGAAGCGGTTTAGTCATGCTGGCCACATGACCCAGAAAGCTCTCTGTGGACAAACGCCAGCTCCCTTGGCCTGAAAGCAAGATGAGTGCCACAACCCCATGGTAACCTTTGACTGGACTTAACCGTCCAGAGTTCCTTTATCTTTCCTTACCCCCATTTTAAAGGAAGGTGGTGGAAAGGACCGTGGTGGGGCAGCTGCAGGCATTCTAGGAAGACACAGATTATTTACATTCATTCCAATCTGGGTCCAAGCCTGGCCATGGAACTGAGTTGCCCTTCCTTGCCCTGGTCCATGACTTCTGCAGAGAAAGGGATGGGGGGGAGTGGAACCTTGCTCCTGTTTAATCCACAACTGAATTATTATTATCTTGACACAGCTAGCAACTGAAGGGGGGGGGAACTGATCCTGGCAAGAAACTAATCCTGGCGTCGTGCTTATATGCCTTTGAGAATGGCAGCTTGATTTGCAGAAATCTGCAGGTGATGCAACAATGCCTGCTATCGTCTGAGGATCAAGATGCTGTTAAAAGGCCCAGGAGCAGGGACCAATGAAAGAGCTAGCAGCCTCTAGCTCTCACTTTGCCTCAAAACCCTCAGTTCTTTGAAGTTTGACAGTGACCTTTTTTTAAAGAAGAAGAAGCTGTCAAAGGTGACCCAGTGAGATAACAGAAGATGGACATGCAAGTCCCTTCTTGGGATGACATTATCATCCCCACTTTTTTTTTTTTGCTTGTTTTAATCCAGCAAGTAACAAGAAACTTTGCTCTTTAGAGATGTGCACCCGAAAGGCAAGAGCAAGAGAAGATTTGGCATTGCACAAGATGCAGTGCCAAGGAAACCTATGCCACAGTGGTCCTCTTGGCTTCCATCATGGGACTGAGTGAGGGTATGTTCACACTGCTAGTTTTCGAAGACACATCTACACAACATTAGCCGCAATTCATATGGAGCCTGTCGTTTCTTGACAAATACTGCTCTTTGGTATGTGTGTGTTTTTGTTCTCAAACAAGTGGTAATGCGAACATGCCCCCTTGCAGCTGTCACACATGTACAGAACGCAGCTTCATGGGGTTGGTGGGCGATTGCATGGGTGGAGAAACAAGAAAGTTTATGTGCATTGGCTGGGGACATCCCTGCCCCATCTTGTAATGCAGCAGGGGGAAAATAACCTCACACTTTAAGCTGCTATTGTAGACATACTCTTAAGTTGCGTCACAAGGAGAAATGTGGTATATTGCAAAGGACCAGAGTTGCCATTATTATCCAAAATTCTTGCTTCTTGAACTGAGTGCCTTTGAACACATTTGGCATCTGAACATGTTTGGAGTGTTTTTTTCCTCTGTGGAGGGAACCAGCTTCTGGTTTTGAAAATGCATCGAAAACACAGAGAATCTTTCTGACTAAATGCAGAATGCCTTTACATCCAGATTAGGAGGTAGATTTGTTTGTTTGTTTGTTTTTAAATGGGAAGACAAAAGAGCCTCTGAATATGTGCAGAGACCCCTCTGAGCATGCATGCATTTGTTGATTTATAGTGGTCCTTCCATTCTAGTCCTGGATCTGCAGGATGAAATTCAAGCTCAGCTATTAAAATTCTGTCCAGCTGGCAACTCTGTAGAGAGGGAAAGGAAGGGTTGCCTAGCCCTATTGTAAACAAAATACTCTCTCTCTCTCTCTCTCTCTCTGTATATATATGAATTAGCAGTATAGTAGAAATAGCCATAGTTTTTCTATAAATTAAATTAAATTAAATTAAATTTCTGGGACTTTTGCTGACTGATTTTCAAATATGCTTTATAAACTTTATAAATAACTAGCTGACCCGGCCACGTGTTGCTGTGGTTTTTTTTTTAATGGTTTTTTTTAAAATGATTGTATTGATTTAGTTTGTGGCACCTCCCCGTATTCAATTACCTGATTTTCGCCCCCCTCGTTTTCAATTACCCTATTTTCACCCCCCATTTTCAATTACCGTATTTTTGCCCCCCTGTTTTCAATTACCCTCTTTTCATTCCCCCATTTTCAATTACCCTCTTTTTGGCACCCCCTTTTCAATTACCCTCTTTGCGGCACCCCCCCCCCCCGTTTTCAATTACCCTATTTTCGCCCCCCCCCTTTTCAATTACCAGTTTGTGATATTGCAAATGGCCGACGGAGCTCTGCCAGCGGGAAGCTGTATTAGCTGCAGTACCAGGTCTGACATCAAATTGTGGAGCCAAGGTCTGGCTTTTGTACCTGCAGTACCAGTATAGCCGTCGCTAGAGGGCGCTGCTTTTCTGGTAGTGTCTAATGTGTGCGCCAATTTTTTTGCCTTTATTCTATATTTTAGGCATGACAGGTGTGGTTGTTGTTTTTTTTAATTTTTATGATGCCAGATCCTTCCTTGATGGTCATGTTATGCTTTGTACTAATTTGATGCGCTTTAGTCCAGCGGTTACGGAGAACATTGGTGTCCGCCGCGCACACAATGGGAACACACACACACACACACACACACACACATATATATATGAGAGGATGAAGCTTTTAGAGATTTCAGAGCATTGTCTTCATTTAATCCTTATAACACCTGCAAGTCAGATCAGTTTCATTGTCCTCATACCGTAAATCAAGAGATAAAGCCAAGAGATAATTGTTTTCCAGAAACCACTTACAAATGCCACCTTCAATCTGGGAATTCCACATTTATAGTTCTGCCTCTTATCAGCTACCATCACTTAGTGTTCCCAGTTTGCAGATGAGGAACTGAAAAGGTAGAGGCTTGCCAAAATATACACAAGGCCAATTTAACTGCCATGGCTTCGCTCAAAGGCTGTGCCCACAAGAATGTGTTTAGTGTGTATTTGGGTCACTAGTTCTGTGTGCACATTTGTGTTTCTTTGCCCACACATAAGCACTTAAAAATTTGTACCTCCCAAATCTGTCTTGATGTTTCCTATCCACATTTGTGGGGAGACGGGATGCACTGATTTTATGTGTTGTTGCTCCCTCAGCTCAGTTAGTACTTCTGGAAACTTGAGGTCTGTTGTGAACATGCAAACAGGCATTTGTTTTTTATGCATTGCATGGAGAAAGTGGATGGAGAGATTTTTTCCCCCGTTCTCTCTCATAGCACTAGAAGCAGAATGCTGCAAAATTCAGAACATAATATAATGCTGAGAATAGCATACAGAATTACATGGAGCGCTTTACAATAATCCAAACAGGAGGAAACGAAGGAGGCGTGTGACACTGTGGCCAAATCAGACATTGTAAGAAACGGGCACAGCTGGTGTTAGGAGGCAAATGACCCCTCTTCCAATTACTAACCCTCAATTCACTAGCACTACTCTTAGCATAGTCTTAATATTCCTCAGTACTGCTGTTTGGCAGTATTGAGAGTATTGGCAGTAAGGAGGAGCTGCTTGGTGAGGGGAGATAAGGCTGAGAGCATCCCATGTGCCTTATCCTCTGTGAGGTAATCTGAGGTGAAAATGTAGAACGGAGCAAACACACTGTTGCTGGTAATAATCCTGAGGTAAAAGAAGGAAGGAAGGAAGGAAGGAAGGAAGGAAGGAAGGAAGGAAGGAAGGAAGGAAGGAAGGAAAAATGGGTCGGATATCTCCCAGTGATGTGCAACTTCCAGTCTAGCTGCTGTTACCAATAGCATCATCCAATCTTAGTACAAAGTGTTTTGCCTATTTTCCAAAAAGGATGAAAGCAAGGCTAAACCTGGGTCAGTAGAGATAATTTGCTGGTCGATAGAGGAAATTGCTTTGGAAATCTTGACCCAGAAGTCATGCATAATCAGGCAGTGCCACCACAAGTGATGGTACTTCCCATCCCTTGCAACCTCGGCACCAAGTGGCCAGTAGTTCCGATGCCGTTTGGCAGGGGAGTAATAACGCTTGTACAGTGGTACCTTGGGTTACAGACGCTTCAGGTTACAGACTCCGCTAACCCAGAAATAACGCTCCAGGTTAAGAACTTTGCTTCAGGATAAGAACAGAAATTGTGCTCTGGCGGCGCAGCGGCAGTGGGAGGCCCCATTAGCTAAAGTGATGCTTCAGGTTAAGAACAGTTTCAAGTTAAGAACGGACCTCCGGAACGAATTAAGTTCTTAACCCGAGGTACCACTGTATATTAACTTCAAAGCTATTCCTATGTTCCTAGAGGAAGCACAACTGAGGGGAGACTTGGACCATATCAAATTCCACCCATCTTCTGCAATCACGTGACCAATAGCTTTTCCCCAGACTTGACTGATGCTTGCCAGTCCACTCCAAGATTCTGAGGCAAGTAACTTACATAAAATCAGTATTATTGAAAAACATTCAAATCACCCAGTTATCTGTGTCTGTGTGTTTGGGTTTAAGTCCTGGGAGCAGTGTACCTGATTTTTCCTAAACATGTGCAGATCAGTCTTGAACAGAAGCTTGGCGTGTCAATACATGTCCATGTCATATATGATAATACGATCTCCCATGAGGACACCCGATAATTTAACTGAAGTGCAGAAAGGATGGGGGAAACAACCCGTTATTAATTCACACGAAGCACAGGAAGTGAATGAGGAGAGGGATATTTATAACAGCAAACAAGTTTGAGAAAATGGGAGAGTCCCAATCATGTTCCTTGTTCCTCATAGCCCAAAAGCAGCAGAGCCTTAAGCGAGATCAACCCGTGAGCTTATAGCTCAAAACACGGCTAAGTGTTACCTAGAAACAGAGAAAGCAGTCTTATTCCAGGCTATTTCATCATCTACCCTCTACTGCATGACAGTGACTCTGCAATGTTTCGCGGGCCAGCTTTGCTGCCTAAGGGCCTTTTAACTGGATAGAGCTATGAAACATGTGTTCTCCAAGTAAGCTATGGGTTACTTCATTATAAGGGAAACTTCTGGGCAAATCCACAGCAAGCATTTAAAGCACATTCAATGCATATTTAAAGCACGTGACTTAATAATAATAATAATAATAATAATAATAAAAATAAAAAAAATTTATACCCCTCCCAACTGGCTGGGTTTCCGCAGCCACTCTGGGAGGCTCCCAACAAAATTAAAAGCACAATAAAACATCAAACATTAAAAACTTCCCTAAACAGGGCTGCCTTCAGATGTCTTCTAAAAGTCAGGTAGTTGTTTATTTCCTTGACATCTGATGGGATGGCGTTCCACAGGGCGGGCGCCACCACCGAGAAGGCCCTCTGCCTGGTTCACTGTAACCTCACTTATCGCAGGGAGGGAACCGCCAGAAGGCCCTTTGGCGCTGGACCTCAGTGTCCGGGCAGGACAATGGGGGTGGAGACGCTCCTTCAAGTCCTTTACCCAGAAAAATCCCAGGAGCCGTCATTTACCCCTCACAGAGTTACAATTCCCAGCAAGCTATGCCGTAAAATTCCTTAACAAGCTACAATTCCTTAACAAGCTAGGCTTCTCAGGATTCTTTGGGGGTAACTCATGAGATTGCAAAGTATGTTACATGTGCTTTATAGTGAGAATCTGACCACTGTTACCAATCCCAGATAAACAGCAGGGTGGAGACCTCGCAGAGGCCTTTCAGATAGGAATCAGTTTGTGCGCGACCCAGGGCTTTTTTTCTTTTAAAAAATATGTTAAGGGGTACTCTCATTTTCCTACTCATATTGAAATACTGTCCCTCAATGAGGCCAAAATTAGATTCACAAAATGTTTAGGGGGTATGTACCCCTGCGTACCCCCAGAAAAAAGCACTGTGTAATATATTTTATTTAATGGAATTTGTAACTTAATCATCAGAAACTCTGAGCAGTTTACGTAGAGTATGGAACATACTGATAACATCATATATTAAAAGCAAGTTAACTTAAAAGAAAATCAAAATGAAAATAAAAGCAGCATTTTGTAAATAAAACATTTATTTTATTATTGATTATTGATTATTAAAATAAAAACCCTATATTATAAAATAGTATTACATAGCTTTATGAGCTTGAGTGGGGTGCATGGGGTGGGGGAGGGAGTAGGGCTATCCAGTACAACCCCCTGTCAAGGAGGAAACACCATCAAAGCATTCCTGACAGATGGCTGCCAAGCCTCCGCTTAAAGACCCCCAAAGAAGGAGACTCCACCACACTCCTTGGCAGCAAATTCCACTGTCAAACAGCTCTTACTGTCAGGAAGTTCTTCCTAATGTTTAGGTGGAATCTTCTTTCTTGTAGTTTGAATCCATTGCTCCGTGTCCGCTTCTCTGGAGCAGCAGAAAACAACCTTTCTCCCTCCTCTATATGATATCCTTTTATATATTTGAACATGGCTATCATATCACCCCTTAACCTTCTCTTCTCCAGGCTAAACATACCCAGCTCCCTAAGCCGTTCCTCATAAGGCATCGTTTCCAGGCCTTGGACCATTTTGGTTGCCTTCCTCTGGACACGTTCCAGCTTGTCAGTATCCTTCTTGAACTGTGGTGCCCAGATTCAAGAAGGATACTGACAAGCTGGAACGTGTCCAGAGGAGGGCAACCAAAATGGTCAAAATACCCATTTCCCCTACTTTATAGTTGGTGTTTTGTTGCATTTATCTTATCGTTGCTTGCTGCCTCGAGAGATGACAGCACACACATACACACACAGCTGATCGCGATGATAAAAAAATTATTAAATAAAACACCAGCTGTAAGAAAGAGAAATGTCCCTTCCCAGTCTGACTGGCGGGTGACATCGGGACGAAAATCTTCCCCGTGGCCATACTTTGACATTTTAAGATTTCTGCCAGTGACGTTTCATGTCATGCAGACTGTCCACCCCCACACTGCCAAAAGATCACTGTTGCTGTGCTAGCTTTGATGTGGGCAGGTGGGCGGATCTGTTCAGCCTCACTTCAAGAGGCTTTACATCGCAAGCAACCTCAAAAAAGCAAAGAGGCAAAGAGAGGCTCTGTGACGGTGGTGGTATTTCTGCTGTGAGGGGCAACGAACACTAGCCCTAAACCTGACCTAACACCTGCATCCCAGGGCAGAGTCCCACTGACATGGTGGGGCCCACTAGCAGCAGTGGCAGGCATCCATTATAATTTCCCACAATGCCCCTGGCATAGCATTGCGCCGGGGCATTGTGGGAAATTAAAATGGAGGGTAAGGGGATTTTTACATAGCAAACATTCATAAAGCGGGACCTGCATGTAATAATGGGGAAGGCTGTAATCAGGAGCTAATCGCTACCCAGGAGCTAACTGGCTACTTCAAGGTCTCCTTTTCTGGAGTTAAACCAGACTAGGCAGGCCTTGAAGTAGGAGACCTGTCCTCTGCAAAGCAGGGCACATGGCCACCCTAGTTAATGAACACCTGAAATGTTTTTTTTTTTTTTTTAAGTCTGCAATTCTTTTCATAGCTTCTGTTAAGTTGTGGGTGCAGTGTTTATACGATTTCAGCCCTTCGTGTAATCAGCTCTGGGTAGTGATTCAGCATGCTAGCAAGGATATGCTAGGAGTCAAGTCTAACAAGAACAATCTCCTTTGTTGCAGTAGGAACTTGACTGGCTGGAGGGAAAGGGCGAGCTCCTTTTATACTCTCAGGAACAGGAGTTTGGGAAAGGATACATTTAGATTTTGGCGGGACCCAATCAGAGTAAGGATCCAAATTGTGCCAACAAGTTAACCAATAGCAACTGTCACCGCACCCGTTTGAATCACCTTGGAGCCGGAAAGGTAGTTACAGAACTAGCAGTGAAACTCATGTATGCATATTAAACCAATACATAACAGCTTCTCACCAGTTTTCCTTTCCAAATGAGAGAGGTGGCCAATCCACTTGAGGAAGACTCTTGCACGAGGAAGGGCTGGAGAAATGTTTTTAGTTATGAGCTGTGATTTGGGCAGGGGTGGTGGCGGGATGAGGATGGTGAAAGGTAACTTTGGCTGTGTACACGCCATAGATTTAAAGTGCTCACATGCACCCAGTTTATTAAAGGTGCTGCTGGAAACTGTAATGTTGGAAGGGGCAAATGTCTCTGAATAGCTGTTGCTGAGAATCACAGCTGCTATATTGCTCTTAGGCTCTGCTTTCAGGCTTCCTGTGGACCTCTGGTTGGCCCTCGGGAGAACAGAAGGCAAATTGATTCCACACCTTCTCCCCCACCAGTTTCTCTGCCTCTGCAGTAAAGCAATCCCATAATACTATCCTCAATACAGAAGGAGTGATTGATTTCCATGGAGCTGCAGGGTGAGTGGGTAAATAAACCAGAACATATTTCAAGCCCCACCTTGCTCTCAAACGGCAGCCACAAAGTTCAGTTTTTATTCTTCTAGCAATAAATCAGATTCAGTACACAACTACTGCTGGGAAAGTGTGAGCCCTGTAGAGATAGGAGCTCCTCCTCTTCCTCTTCCTTCTCCTCCTCCTCTTCTTCAGTAAAGTTTATTATTATTATTTCTTTTTTAATAAAGTATATAAAATAGAGCAATTCTAACAGCCGACCAGAATTAAACGATGGAAAACAATAGGCATATATAATCGGTGGCTGTGCCCGAGTTAAAAATAACAAAGTTTGCTGTATATGTCATAAAGGAATGGCAAAGCATATAAAAAGTATTGAGCACTTTGATTCTTCCCTGCTGGAAATGGCAGGATACAGGTTAAACAAAAACCACAATTACTTGGATGGCAAAAACCTTACTAGGTAGGTCATAGAATAGAAGCATCTCGTGACTGACAAGTGAACTTGTTGAGTTGGCTGGGGATTGGTGTCCTTTCCTGCAAAGTGCTTTCCATCCATCTATCTGAGCACCAAAGATCACACAATGAGCCGCACATGACCACGTCTTTAAGCATCTCTTGCCACACAGGTAGCTACGGTATGTAACTTGTGAGGAAATATGCAAGTCGGTATGGTTATTTGTACATTTCCCATCAAAACAAATCAACACAGAATCTCGCCTTCAGCACACTAGCTGTGGAAATGCCCCACTCGTTCAGTAGGATTGGCAGTATTATAATTACAGTCGTGGCACGCGGTATGGAAAAGTACTTAAAGCCACGCATGACACAACTTTCATTTTCCCCAGCCTACATTTCTTCTCATTTGGTTCTCTCTTGAAGTTCTCAAGGCCATTGGCGGCAAGGAGAAATCAGTCTGGGCTCAATCCAGGCTTTGCTTGTTGAAACCTATATTTGGGGCACACACTTCCAGTAATCCACCTCCTCTAATAATACAATCCTATTGTATGAAGATATTATCCTGTTGTCTTTGTCAGACAACAGGATAATATCTTCACACAATAGGATTGTATTAGGCTGATCACCGAAGAATTGATGCTTGTGAATTATGGTGCTGGAGGAGACTCTTGAGAGTCCCATGGACTGCAAGAAGATCAAACCTATCCATTCTCAAGGAAATCGGCCCTGAGTGCTCACTGGAAGGACAGATCCTGAAGCTGAGGCTCCAATACTTTGGCCACCTTATAAGAAGAGAAGACTCCCTGGAAAGGACCCTGATGTTGGGAAAGATTGAGGGCACAAGGAGAAGGGGACGACAGAGGATGAGATGGTTGGACAGTGTTCTCGAAGCTACTAACATGAGTTTGGCCAAACTGCGGGAGGCAGTGAAGGATAGGCGTGCCTGGCGTGCTCTGGTCCATGGGGACACGAAGAGTCGGACACGACTGAACGACTGAACAACAACAACAAATTATCCTGTTGTTGTGAACGGCCCGCCCTGTGACCTGTGAGTACAGGGTGTTAATAAAATAATAATAATAATAATAATAATAATAATAATAATAATAATAATAATGGGGTTATTTCGTCTCTCATACCTTTCCATCTATTTTAGCAATGGGTCAGACTATTAGTTCAATATTGTCTACTACGGCATTTCAGGAAGGGAGTTCCTCAAAGTCTTACCTGGAGATTAGGTACTGAACCTGGAACCGTCTGCAGACAAAGCTACAGCCATCCAGCTTCCCATTTGTTCTACCTCCATTCTTTAGATATGTCACGTCCATCACAGTGATGAACCTTTTATTGCATCATTAAGCCAGTGCCACATAATGGGGAAGGATAAATTATATCTTGTGCCAGTCTTCCAAAGCACGCACAGAACAGGAAGAGAAACTATAAACTACCAATTGGGGAAAGCACTCCAGTTTAGCTTGCAGTGTTCATGGATTGAGGCTTCTGAAACGGCTGCCTTAGACAGACATGCTGACAAAGGAGGTTGAAAGGCCACCCTCACCTATTTAGTCAAAAGCTGGTGGGACTGGTGCCTTGAGGGCTTGATTTGTACAGTGTGGTGTAGTGGTTAAGAGTGGTAGACTCGTAATCTGGGGAGCCGGGTTCGTGTCTCCGCTCCTCTACATGCAGCTGCTGGGTGACCTTGGGCTAGTCACACTTCTCTGGTGTCTCTCAGCCCCACTCACCTCACAGAGTGTTTGTTGTGGGGGAGGAAGGGAAAGGAGAATGTGAGCCGCTTTCAGACTCCTTCGGGTAGTGAAAAGCGGGATATCAAATCCAAACTCTTCTTCTTCTTCTTCTCAGCACGAGATGGCTGTGGCATGAGAACCGCCAGGAAACCATGGTAATGAAAAACACGGACTCCAAACCATGCAGTGCTGTCTTCTCAACAACCACTGTAAAGGCTATAAAAACAACTGTTTGTGGCAAAACAACTCACCCATGGGCCCTGCTGGAAATACACAAGTTAAACGTCCCTGGTGGTCACTTTCAGACAACCTGGTTATTGAGCAATCATCCTGATTCGTTTTCGCAAAGCTTGTGAGATTGCATGCTCATCCTGATTTGTCCGTGGGGAGGGTTGTACAATGGGTTGGGGAACTGGATCTTGCAAGCTGGACCCTTATATCTGCCCAACCGCTGTGGGCCAGGTTTGACAGGGGGATGGGTCCACCTGTCAATCACCTGATGTTGCAAAGCCCAGGGCAGAGCCCTCTGCAATGACTAGCTGATCGTTTGCAATGTTTAGCTGATTCTCGGGCCTTGCAAAGAGCCATTCAGGGGACTACGGACATGCTCTGAACTACAGTGCCTGCAAACCCTTTTGGCCCAGCTACATCTTGACTTGCCCCACACCTGACATCATATACTTGTATGACAGTCCAGGCAGGTGGGTGTGGCCTGGCCTGACCAAAATAGCCTTGAGGGCCAGATGGGGAGATTCCCCAGTGCTGCTATATGATGTCACATCAAGCAGCTGTTTGCCCCACACTTTCCAATCACTTTTCTTTTACTGGGGCACGGGGAAAACCTGGTTTATTCTGGAAGTGGATTCCGTTGTGCAAGAGCAGAAAATCCATTTCAGCTGGGCAGCCTAAATTGGCCACTTGAATCCCATCTGCAAAATAGCTGCTGTCTGGAAGTGCTGGAGCTCTTCTCTTTCCCCCACCCCAATATTTAGATAAGTAAAAGTAGGTAACCCCAATAATAGTTCCTGCGGCATGACTACAAAAGTGAGCTGCAGCTTGCTGAAACACAGCCAATATTCCCAAAGAGATTTCACTTTGAATACATTCAAATTCTGAGAAGAGCAATTAAGGGATTCCAGCTTTGGCTGAGCTTCTGTTTCCTTCTGATCCATATTAGCAAATAACCATCCCTCTCTTCTTTCAGGCATCTTTCGAAAACTGTTTTGTTTACTCAGGCCCCCCGCAATATGAATTTTCTCTTTTCTAAAGCCCAACTGGTATTTAATTATGTTTCTAATAGATGCTTTTTGCCGATTTTGTGACTGCGTGCTGTATGCCGCTTTGATGTGTTAGTAGGAAAGCGCTGATTATAAATATGCAAATAAATAATAACCCCTTTGTCTCCTGCAGCTCCTAGCACAGTCTGTCATGTTTATGCTCTGTGGGTGGGTGCCAGTGTTTAAGTTGGTTTCTCCTACTGCAGCTACCAAACCTCACTGCTATTACTCATTCTCTCTTCCCAACACCTTAACTGGGGGGCTTGTAATCTCCTTGTAGGTAAATTCACAAAGCCATCAGTCTTTGACCCAAAGAGAATAGTGGAACATGTAGCTCAGTGGTAGAACACCTGTTCTTGTATATAGAAGGTTCAATCCCTGGTGTCTCCAGTTAAGGCTGACAGACTCCTTCCCAAAACCCTGGAGAGCCACTGCCTATCAATGTAGACAATACAAAACCAGGTGAACCATTGGTCTGACTCAGTATAAAGTACAAAATAAAAAATTCCTTCCAGTAGCACCTTAGAGACCAGCTAAGTTTGTTCTTGGTATGAGCTTTCGTGTGCATGCACACTTCTTCAGATACACTGAAACAGAAGTCACCAGACCCTTATATATTCTTGGTGAGGTTGATGGACTTCTATCTCTTGCGGCTCAATGTGGTGCCTTCCATAGTTCCAGTTACAGGAACCAAGAATATATATGGGTCTGGTGACTTCTGTTTCAGTGTATCTGGAAGAAGTGTGCATGCACACGAAAGCTCATATCAAGAACAAACTTTGTTGGTCTCTAAGGTGCTACTGGAAGGAATTTTTTATTTTTTATTTTGTTTTGACTATGGCAGACCCACACGGCTACCTACCTGTAACTCAGTATAAAGTAGTTTTCTGTGAGACACTTCTGGCAAGACAATAGCAGCAATGAGGGCTAGGGAAGAGCTTCCACATCACTCTCCCTCCCCATGTCCCCCCAGCACATCCAGTGGTTTCCTCCACCTCCACAGACACTTTCAAGAGCTGCTGCTGTCGCCTGCCTGTCCCCCCCGCCCCCCGTTTTATGCTGTATAAACTGCTGCGAGAACTTTCTTCTGTAATGCAATGGATGTAAGCGTTCTCAATGAGAAAAGCTGGTGTTGACAGAGGAGGAAGCAATCTCATCCGCAAGTTTCTTCATAGCATCTGTTCCCTGGTTTTCATCAGCACTGCTGACGCTATCAAAAAAGGGAAGAGTTTGTGTGACGACCTTGTGCAGGTGAGGAGAGCCTCACCTGTAAGTGTTGAAGGAAAGCATCTGGCCTGGCAGTCTTTTCCTAGGGCTAACATGGGGAGTCAAGGCAACCCCCCCAAATGATTTCTTTTCCATATATTGAGCTTAGGGCTGTTAAAGTTTTGTGTTTGTTCCCCAGTGCAAGAGGCTGCATTTTAAGGACCAGAAGGTCCCTATAGAAGTGGGTCTGATTATTTCTTGGTTGAAGTGAAAAAAAAACTGATGAATTTAGCAAACTTGGTACTGGAGTGTGTAACTGTTGAAGTTCAAAGCCTTGTGCTCTTACCATGCTGCAGGCCTGATTAGCAGCAGGTGCTTTGCGACAGGTTCCCCCCCCCCATTTTTACAGATATACCGGTATTTTGCAACATGTCATTGACACAATAATAGTGCAATAGTGGTGGATTTATACTGGACTGTCCACACATTATTCCACTTTGTTCGTGGTTCTGTGATGCTCTAAAGCATAACAAAATAAAATAAAATACCGGTAAACCACAACATCTGTAGTATTAAAAAAAGTTGCAGGATTTCAGCAGGATGTTATGGGACACGCATAGATTTGAAACGAAGCAGTGTGCCCGCTCCAAAACTTTTGCTGGCACAAATGGTATTGAAAGTGGGATTGTGTATATCTGCTGTGATTTCAGCAAGCATGGCCAGTAATAAAGGATATGGGAGTTGCAGTCCACCAAAGGGGAAGCCACTCCTCCATCAGATTTCTTTGGGTCTATTTATCTTTTCTCCCTGATGCTGTTGAGTCAGCCAGCAAATCTCTTCCAGCTAGTAAGGGCTTTACAATCTGGACCTTGGTTGTTGGGAGGGAAGGAACTCTCAAGTCACCTTCTGGGACCACTTAGTAATTTCATGCATGAAGGACTTTATGAGTATTTGCTTAAGTTACAATTCCAATGGTACTAGTTGTGTCCAGGTCACCACCTCATTATATCCATACGGATATTATCAGTTTATGCAACCTGTGGATGTTTACCAGATCCCTGCTGGAGGCCTATTAGCTGCGTGCTCAACTTATCCTTCCTAGCTTGCAAAATCTTTCCGGGTGGAGCTAGCTGGTTGGGATTATGGAAATTGCTAATGGGTGCCTGAGCGAGGATGAAAGACCAGCCACATTAAAATGAGACTACTGGTGGCTTGTATTGTTTATTTTCAATGTCCTCATGAGATTCCCTCGGAGCTCAATAATTACTATTGAGTCTCAAATATTCCACACTTGGGCAAGTTGCTCAGGTGGAGTTTCAGTCCCAAAGCATCATGCTCTGGTCACCTTGGTGACCAGGGGGTAGGGGACATACAGCTGTCCTATCATCCCTGACCATTGGACATGTTCAGTAAAGTTGCTTTAGTATAGAACCAGGCTTAGAAAGGGCACATGCAACCCTGTTAAGTTCTCCTAGACCAGGGGTCAGCAAAACATTTTTATTTCAGCAGAATAAGATTGGTAATTAGGGCTGGGCATACATATCTCAGTTCTGGTATGACTTCATCGGCTCCCAGTCCATTTGAGCACAATTTTAAGTGCCAGTTTAAATCTTTGAAGGGCCCTAAGCAACTTGGGACCTGGGGACCTAAAGGATCACATCCTCCACCATGAACCTGCCAGAGTACGTATTAAGGCAGGCACCCCCAAACTCGGCCCTCCAGATGTTTTTGGACTACAACTCCCATCACCCCTAGCTAACAGGACCAGTGGTCAGGGAAGATGGGAACTGTAGTCCCAAAACATCTGGAGGGCCAAGTTTGGGGATGCCTGTATTAAGGCCTCCCTCTAAGGCAGGGGTCAGCAAACTTTCAGAAGGGGTCCGGTCCACTGTCCTTCAGACCTTGTGGGGGGCTGGACTATATTTTTTGGGGGGAAATGAACGAATTTTCCTATGCCCCACAAATAACCCAGATATGCGTTTTAAATAAAAGGACACATTCTACTCATGTTAAAACAGGCTGATTCCTGGACTGTCCACGGGCCGGATTTAGAAGGTGATTGGGCCCGATCCGGCCCCCGGGCCTTAGTTTGCCTACCCATGTCCTACCTAGACCATTCTGCAGCTTTCAACACCATTGCACATGGTATTTTTCCAAGGCACCCTGGCAGATTGACAAATGGGGAGCACAGTGCTGAAACGCATCCAGTTATTCCTGGTTGCAGAAAGTGCTAGTAGGAGTCTGCTATGCCCAGCGCCCTATAAGGTACCACAGGGACTCCTGTTGTCTCCTGTGCCACTTTGCATGAAAGGAGTAAAAGATTTGGACCCAGGTACGACTGGTATGGCGAAAGAACCGAGTTAGTTAATTTGCTTTGTTTTGTTTTAAATTGGAGCCAAGGGAGTACGATTGTGAACCGAGACAGCCAAGGTTGTTCATTCCTTCTTATCCAATCCACTTCCAAACTTAATCTAGGCAAGACACAGGTAGTGTTGAATTGGTGAGTAGCTGATCCAAGAATAAGTGCATAGCCAGCCTATTCCTCCCCTCTTCAAAAGACAGGTTTGCCGTTTTGGGTGTTCTGTCGGGTCCAAGATGCTCTCTGCTGCATCTCCACACCTAGATGCAAATAGTATCTTTTAAGATACTGCATTTGCCACAGTAACATCCAGTTTGGACTGCTTTCACCTATCTAGGGTTAGTTTTGAAAGTTCTAGCTGTTACTAACTGGGGTATGCTGCAGAAACAATTCTAGACTGTAAACCAGTGATGGCCAAACTTGGCCCCTCCATCTGTTTTGGGACTACAACTACCATCATCCCTAGCGAACAGGACCAGTGTTCAGGGATAATGGGCATTCTAGTCCCCAAACAGCTGGAGGGCCAAGTTTGGCCATCACTGCTGTAAACACATGGACTACCAAAATGTTAAACTTCCAAGTGTGCCATAGTCGCCAACTAACCCCACGCTCCCAATTGCCCTACTTTCAAGAAGTCACAGGGCTGCATCCAGTTACGTCATACTCGGTGAAGATCCAATGATAGTCTTGTCCACACACACCTGCTGAATGGGAGCAAATGTCAGCTGGGTTTTCTGTAGATTGGCGCTTGCTCCGATTCAGTGGTAAAGAGCAGGCTTTCCTGGAGAAAGCGGTGGGGCAAACAGAAAACCGGTCGGACCTGTGCTTTCTAGGAATGGGGCAATCAGAAGTGTGCACAAGTCCATAGTCAATGCGTTCAAGTTGGTCATACCCAATTAATTCAGTGGATCTACTCAACAGTGTGGCTTAAGAGCCTTCTCAGTTGGCCCAATCCTAACCACCCATTGTTTCTGTATCATCCCAACAGCCTATCTGTGGAGATTGGCATTAGCCCTCATATCCTAATAGCTTTTCAAATGTGGAATTTTATTCAAAGGCTTCTGCATCCCGAAGAAGAAGAAGAAGAAGAAGAAGAAGAAGAAGAAGAAGAAGAAGAAGAAGAGTTTGGATTTGATATCCCGCTTTTCACTACCCGAAGGAGTCTCAAAGCGGCTAACATTCTCCTTTCCCTTCCTCCCCCACAACAAACACAATGTGAGGTGAGTGGGGCTGAGAGACTTCAAAGAAGTGTGACTAGCCCAAGGTCATCCAGCAGCTGCATGTGGAGGAGTGGAGACACGAACCCGGTTCACCAGATTAAGAGTCTACCGCTCCTAACCACTACACCAAACTGGCTCTCCCCAAGACACTCTGTTACACCAGCTCTCAGCACGTAACACATGCGTGCATTTATCCATGCAGGGAATCAACCTTATAATAATAATAATAATATTTATTATTTGTACCCCACCCATCTGGCTGGAAACCTTGTGAAACAGCAACTCCACAGCTTGGATGCTGAGTGGGAGATGCAACTTCTACCACAAATGCTTAGCAGAAGCTGCATTTACTAGCATTCTAAGTAGGGAGGAGCTTTCTATACTCCTGATTGAAATGAGAAATGGGAATTGCATCAGAATGGCAGTTTAGGGGAAGGTTACCAGGTGGTCGACATTTTAACTAGGTCAAACTGTAATTGGATCTCTGACCACACACAAAGAAAGCAGATGAGAGACTATAGAGTTTTTTAAATTTTTCTTTGAAAAGATGATATTTTACGATACATACAAAAATACTCTGAATATACATTATCTTTTTCCCCCACCCCCCTCATTACAAAAACACAAGACAACACATAATTTAAGATTTGTAAACAGTATTTGCTCCTAACACTTCTGGAGATTGATTTGAGGGTGGAGAGCAAATTTTGGGAGATAGTTTGGCAACATGAGTGCAGTGGTGTTAAACTGGGCAGTGCTGATTCTAGGCAAGTTATTCATAATAGTACGTTGTCCAGACTTCAGTAAAACTCAATATTCCAGCCCTGCCTGCATTCATAGTCACAGTTGACAGAAAATAGGTAAACTAAAAAAGGCAGGTAAGGAATTTTTATATAATCTGGACAAGATATGAGCAATAGTTTTGAGATTTCAGCCAATAAAACTCACAATCCAAATTACTTGTGTTAAGGCCATACAGCAAAGCCTTCAGACAGTTCCAAGGTTCAAGTGTCAGAAATTATTCTAGACAATTTAGTATTGTGGCAGATTTAAGTTTTTGCTTGAATTTTTTTTTTGTTTTTTTTTTTTTATAAAAAAAAAACCCAGAGTGCAATCCAATTAAAACTGAATCACATTTAACTCTCATGGATTTCAAATAGGACAGGGAAGAGGAGTAGTGAGAGAAAGCCATGCTCAACTCTCATTACGATCCATGGAGCATTTATGTTCTTAAACTATGGGTGGATTGTGTCCTAGGTTTTCGTTTTGTGGGCCTCCACGGGAAGCAGTTTTTATGGAACATGAACACAGTGCATAGGTACAGGTGCTTAATTCTACAAGTTTGCCTTTTAAAAGGAGAAGCACCCCTGACACACACGGATTCTACTGTGCGTAACATTATTCCAGTCAATTTCACAAGAACCACCTAATTCATGAAGTCTATCAGTTTAGTGGAGCAGTCTCCACCTTTCCACGCCGCTAAAATTGCTCGTGGGTTTTCTGATTAGAGCTGCCAACTGTGTAAAGAGTATGTTTTAAGGGGGGAGATTCAGACTGCCTGTAATACTGTGCAACCCAGTGGAAGTCCACCATAGCCAAGCTGTCTGCATGACACCCCTTTTTAGGAAAAATAGGCACAAGACTTTTTTTTGGGATTTTTATAACAAAAGACGTTTTCCACTCAAGACAACACGAGACTTAAAATGAAGCTCTGCATCCGCACAGTGAACATGAAGTAGACACAGTCCAAGGGAACAAATATCCAAATCACAAGCGCACGGGGCCATGGATGTTGGGCAATAGCATCTTGGAATATATATATTTTTGGCAATAGTTCAGATGGTGCAGCACCTGCAGAGTGAAATTTACAGAAGATTAAATCAGTTTAAACGAAGACAAGGTGCGTTGCATCGCATTGCGCAATCCACTGAGCTCAGTACTTGGCTACACTCCACTTACCTGTGTGGCAGCTATCCATGTCAGGAAGAGGACTTTCCCAATTGAGATCTTACCTCGAGGTGCACCACCATTTATCGGTGGGCCCTATCTTCCTGCTTTAAATCAGGGATAGGGCACCTTTCCCCCTCCCTCCCATCTCAAGGGCCACGTTCCCACCAAACACACACACACTTCTGATCCCTGAGACACACACACACACAGGGCCATCTCATCCATAGGGGCTGGTGGCGCGGCGCAACAGGGCGCCGGGCCCCCTAGGGGCGCCCCCGCCGGCATACCGGGCTCCCCCTCCCCAACCCGCCCCCACCCCCACGGGCGGGCGGGCACTCGCACGCCGGCGGGCGGGTGGGCTGCAAGCCGGCCGCCCTCGCCTCCCGGAGCCCCAGCTGGAGCGCTGGAACAGCGCGGGGCTTTGTGCGCCCTTCCAGCACTCCAGCTGGGGCTCCGGGAGGCGAGGGCGGCCGGCTTGCAGCCCACCCGCCCGCCGGCCATCCGCCTGCCCCTCATCCCTGGCCCGCCGGCGCGCGAGCACCCGCTCCAACGCCATGCCCCTCATCCCCCGCTCGCCCACCCCCCCTCCCGAGGGGCAGCCAGCGCGGGAGGGAGGCGGGCGGAGAGGCAGCAGGCTGGGGGCGCCGAGGGATCGCTGCACCACGGTGGCCGATCCCTCTAAGACGGCCCTGCACACACACACACACACACACACCCCTCTTCCACTCTCTTCCCTCCTTTCTCTCCCTGCCTTCCAGGGCCGGATTTAGGTTTGATGAGGCCCTAAACTACTGAAGGTAATGGGGCCCTTTATATGTCCAGCTGTCCTTTGTCAACAACAAATTGTCGCTGGTTTTTTGTGCTGAATATATGCTATATGGTAATTTATGGACCTAATAGGTATCTAAAGCCATAATAGGGTCAAAATGAATAAATTATGTATTACATGAAATCAATCACAGGTAGGTAGCCATGTTGGTCTGCTGTAGTCGAAACAAAATAAAATAAAATAAACAAAATACTGTAAAAAAAATTACTTCCAGTAGCACCTTAGAGACCAACTAAGTTTGTTATTGGTACGAGCTTTTATGTGCATGCAAAAAATTCTTCTGAAGGATTTTTTTAAATGAAATCTATCATTGTAATGCAATTAATAATTTTCTTTTAAATCTTGTTCAAAGAGTTTTATATATGTAACATCCCCGGAAAATGTTTCGTCAAAGGGATCCACTGTATTTATTTTTTATTTTTACTTTACCTCCTTTTTAAGAGCTGGTCTTTGACTGTAATAAAGAATGATGATGATAATGAAATCTATCAGTAGGCATAAGACTCATACCCTTAGTTTGTGCTGCCTGACCATCAGTCTACAAGCACTACTTAATATTAGGTAACAGGTACAACAGCTTGACCTACATTCAACTGTGCTGCTCTGCAGTCTGCAGCTGCATGCTACATCTTGCCCTGCATGCAGTCCATGCAGAATATAGGCACCCTATATATAAAGGTAAAGGTAAAGGGACCCCTGACCATCAGGTCCAGTCGTGTCCGACTCTGGGGTTGCGGCGCTCATCTCGCTCTATAGGCCGAGGGAGCCGGCGTTTGTCCGTAGACAGCTTCCGGGTCATGTGGCCAGCATGACAAAGCTGCTTCTGGCGAACCAGGGCAGCGCACGGAAACGCCGTTTACCTTCCCGCTGGAGCGGTCCCTATTTATCTACTTGCACTTTGACATGCTTTCGAACTGCTAGGTGGGCAGGAGCTGGGACCGAGCAACGGGAGCTCACCCCGTGGCAGGGATTCGAACTGCCGACCTTCTGATCAGCAAGCCCTAGGCTCAGTGGTTTAACCCACAGCGCCACCTGGGGAGCAGGCTAGCAGGCTGGGCCCTTTACTTACATCATAGGAGCCCACACAACACAAAACACTGTTGCTGTATGTAGGTTTTATTTTGTTTTTTATCTTATATTTTGGAAATGTGCATTTTTTGGGGCCCCCCAAGAGAGTGGGGCCCTAAGCTATAGCTTGTTTAGCTTATACGTAAATCCGGCACTGCCCCCTCCTCCCCAGCTTCTTTACCCTGCACAGCAATTTAGCTCAAAATCAACCAGCAATGCTGGTTTTTAAGCCTAACTGCTGTGCAAAGTTAGGGGTGTGTTACCCTTTTAGGGGGAGGTTAATCCAGCTGCAACCTCGTCTCCCTGGAAAAATGGTCCTCCATCCAGTACTTAGGCTTAAAAACAGGGTCCGTTGGAACAAATGGAAGCTTTTAAACACAGTGTCTTTGCTGGGCAGGTATGAGGAAAGCCAAGGAGACGGGGCTGTAACCCAGATGGGGAGGGCCTCGTGGCTGCACTCGCCCCCCAGCTCACCATCCCTGCTTTAGGTGTCGCCCACATGGATGGAATAACCAGGACACCTGTTTTATGGTGCTTCTGATTGGCAACTAGTTAAGTTTTGTGTGTGTCAATTTCAGGATCGTACTGTGGATTTTAAGTGTGTAAGCGGCTTTGGGCATTTTCTCCTAAGAAACAATAGCGTCAAATAAGTTTATATATGCGCGTTTTAGTAGCTTAATCCATCAGTTAAGTCTGCATATAAGGCAAAGAATATTTCTGAAGTACGAATCAGGCTGTGTTATACTTCAAGACACACATCCTATTAGGGCATTTTAAAGAGAAGTCCTCTTGAGAAGAGAGATTTAAGAGATCCGCGATCTTCAACACCCAGGGCAACTATAAACACATGCAAGAGCGACATACACAAACACACATATGGATGCTACTGAATCTGGGCACCTTTTCGGTTGTTTAGAATATTTTTCCCATGTAAGACCAACTGTTACAGCCCAAGTAATATGCTTTTAGATTAGAATGACACGTGAAACGAAATAATATTGCAGCAGCCATTAAAAACACATTGCACTTAACATGGCCCGAAGAGGTGCCTGCTATCGGTTGAGCGTCAGCCTGATGGAGTTTTTAACAACACGAACTCCGCTTGCTGGAATCGGAGAGGATGAATCCGGTAACTCTTTGCTGGAAAGCCGCTGCGAAAGGAAAATGGAAATCAGATGTGTGAAGCTGAGCACCCAGGAGTTCAGGTACAAAAGACTTATCCGTGGACCCCGGCACTGATCCTGCACTGCTGTGTCTTTCACCTTCCAATGCTGAGCTTCTATTCTCCTTGTAAAGCAACATAGCTCAGTGTTACGGTTTTTATATTTCATTATCAGGGTCTTTTTTAAGGGATGCGGGTGGCGCAGTGGTCTAAACCACAGAGCCTAGGGCTTTCCAATCAGAAGGTCGGCGGTTCGAATCCCCACAACAGGGTGAGCTCCTGTTGTTCAGTCCCAGCTCCTGCCCACCTAGCAGTTCGAAACCATAATATTTATTTATACCCCGCCCATCTGGCCGGGTCTTCCCACCATGTCAAAGTGCAAGTAGATAAATAGATACCGCTCCGGCAGGAAGGTAAACAGTGTTTCTGTGCGCTGCTGTGGTTCGCCAGTAGCGGCTTAGTCATGCTGGACACATGACCCGGAAGCTGCACACTGGCTCCCTCGGCCAGTAAAGCGAGATGAACGCCGCAACCCCAGAGTCGTCCGCGACTGGACCTAACTGTCAGGGGTCCCTTCACCTTTACCACCAAAAGCAAACGTTTGACACTAATTTTTAGGGGTAAAGAAAATACGTGGATGACGAGTAAATATTTAAGGCCTTTAGGCCATAGGAACTATAGCTCCATTTCTGGTTCCTCTTTTAAAACTAAGGGGACTCATACAGTACCTGTGATCTTAATGTGGCAGAAGTTGGAACCAGCATGGTCTCGTCGAGGCTGTGCTAAAGGGACCAGAAGAAGCAGCAGCTAGTCAGTATTTAAAGACAATTAACAGTGAATTACAGCCAGAAGCAGAAAAGTCTATAATGTTGTGCAATTACTACCCCCCCCCCCACGCAACTTCAAAATCTTGAAGCAAAAAACAAGACGTGCCCACTCCGAAGGAATAGGAGTGGACTTTGGATTGAATGGGCTTTAAGACTGCAGCCTCATAGCAACAATGAAGGATTTGGAGACACCGTTAAGGTGAAATCTGTCTGGAAGCCATGTGAAATAGCCTTTTACGGCATTCCTAAGGCTTATCACAGCTATAATAGAAAGTGTTTCTCCCTATATCCATCCAGTGCAGCTCAGCTGACATTTGATCCAGCCCTTTTGGCTCTATAGCTACTACACAAAAGTGGAAAAGGTTGGAAGTTCCTTCAAGGTAGCAAACACAAGTCGTGTTAAAATCTGCTTCTGGAGCCCTTCGGGCAAGTTGTGTTACTTATGATGTAAAAATCTGTTAAAGGCCTCTGCAAAGTCTGAACGGAGTTGAGTATTCAAAAGTCAGGATCCTTTCCTCCCTACCCCTATGCATACTTCCGTCTGTTTGAGGTTGCAATCCTAGGCACTGTTTCAACATCTGTCATGTAACACCAGGCCACTCTGACCAGCCCTTGTTCTGGGGGGGGGGTACTTGCCCTTTCTACATCTTTCAGTCGCTTGAACCCGTCTTGCAAGGCAGGTGCGTGGCCTCTTTTGTTCACGGAAATGTTTTTCACGCTTGCAGAAGCCACTCCATCCAGATGTTGCTGATGGTTATGGGCAGTTGTGGGAGCCACATTTTGCTCTGCAGCCTTGGAGAGACTGTAGGTGCTTGGAGAAGGTTCACCCATGTTATCTGCAACTGTGGAATCCGGCTCTGCAAAAAAGAAGAACCTTTTAAAGTTTTTAACTTACAGATTTCCAACAGAGAACTCTCGCCAATGCCTTCTTCTGCCACAGTGCAGTTATGGTTCGAATATGTTTTTTTAAACAATTGAATGTTTTAATTCTTTTTTTTAAAAAAAATGAATGTATTGTTTTAACTATACAGGTGAAACTCGAAAAATTAGAATATCATGGAAAGGTTCATTTCTTTCAGTAATTCAACTTAAAAGGTGAAAACTATTATGTGAGATAGACTCATGACATGCAAAGCGAGATATGTCAAGCCTTTATTTGTTATAATTGTGATGATTATGGCGTACAGCTGATAAAAACCCCAAAGTTGAAATTGTTAATTTGGGGTTCTCATCAGCTGTACGCCATAATCATCACAATTATAACAAGCAAAGGCTTGACATATATCGCTTTGCATGCCATGAGTCTATCTAATATATTAAACTCCAGTAGCTAATGAAAACAATTGCTTACATAAATGGACTTTTCCACGATATTCTTAATTTTTCGAGTTTCACCTGTATTTTGCAAACCACCCTGGGATCTTAATGGATGAAGGATAGTACCGAAAATGACGCGGGAGGCTGCAGTTATGAGTTACTGAGCTCTGCAGCCACAGTGGGTGCTGTGATTCCTCAGAGGTTTGATTTCACCCCTGGAGGCACACTCCATTGTCTCTTGAGACAGACGGGTGCCAAAAAGAATAGGTGATTTTTCAGATTTTAGACATAGTACTTGGACCAACTACCGGAATGGACAAACCTTGAGAAGACATCAAAGGCTGAAGGACGTTCAGTGGTTTCTCTCTGTTAGTATAGATGGTGGTTCTTTGAAAGACAGCATTCCTGTGTAAAGCAGGAATAAGGGTAAGGATAATTCCCTGGGGAAGGAGCATGTCTTGACATGTGTTAGGCTCTATAGGTCTTGCACAACGTCACCATAAAAACCACTTCTGTTCAAATAAACAGAGACAAACGATTTTGCTGTATGTCAGTGCAGTCAGTTAACATTAAGCAGATATAAGAAGATAAGAAGAGGTTGCTGGATCAGGCCAAAGGACCATCTAAAGCGGCACTCCGCTCTCACAATAGTCAAAGCGATGCCTCTGGGAACTCTGCAATCAGGAACTGAATGCAGCAGCGCTCTCCACACCTGAGATTCCAAGCAACTGGTATTCAAAGGCATCATCTGTTGGAAGCCGCCCAGAGTGGCTGGGGAAACCCAGCCAGATGGGCGGGGTACAAATAAATTATTATTTATTATTATTATTATTATTATTATTATTATTGTTATTATTATTATTAACTTGCTTCCAACAGTGGAGGCAGATTTAAAAGGCAGCAAAGACCCAAGTCTTTACAGCAGTAAAATAATCCAGCATAGCTCAAACACACAGAGCTACAGAATCTCCAAAGCTGATCTGTGTGTCTGCTATGAACCAACCTGAATTCACAACAGAAACAAGACCCTGGGTGAGTGCCTGGAATCTTGCTACCACTTGGCAGAAGATTGTGTGTAACAATAGTAAGAATTTGGCTTTGGGGAAATGAACTCAAAATTGATGGCCCCAGCACCAGGCATTATCAAATGCAGAAGCAGCCACAGGAGTCTCTAGCAACAATCCCCTCCCTATAGTCTTGTGGCACCTTAAAGGTAAAGGGACCCCTGACCGTTAGGTCCAGTCGTGGACGATCTGGGGTTGCGACGCTCATCTCGGTTTATTGGCCAAGGGAGCTGGCATACAGCTTCCGGGTCATGTGGCCAGCACGACTAAGCCTCTTCTGGCGAACCAGAGCAGCGCACGGAAACGCCGTTTACCTTCCCACCAGAGCGGTACCTATTTATCTACTTGCACTTTGACGTGCTTTCAAACTGCTAGGTTGGCAGGAGCTGGGACCGAACAACGGGAACTCACCCCATTGCGGGGATTCGAACCGCCAACCTTCTGATCGGCAAGCCCTAGGTTCTGTGGTTTAGACCACAGCACCACCTTAAAGACTAGCAAATAAAGTGCAAGCTTTCATGGGCTCAAGTCCTCTTTGCCAGATGCAAGTGGCTGAGCATTCCTGGGTCTTAAGACAGCAGCGAGGCTTTGAAAATGGTACAAGCACTGACATTTTTTTTTTTTAAATAGGTAAAGGTAAAAGACCCCTGGATGGCTAAGTCCAGTCAAAGGCAACTATGGGGTGCAGTGCTCATCTCACTTCAGGCCGAGGGAGCCGGCGTTTGTCCACAGACGGCTTTCCGGGTCATGTGGCCAGCATGACCAAACTGCTTCTGGAGCAATGGAACATCGATGCCGAAACACAGAATGTGTTAAGACAATGCCTACCTTCCAGCTTCTTTTGAAGAACTGCTGCTGGGTTTTGCCATGCTGCCGAAAGGGGGAAAAGCCCTGGATTGTGTCCCAACACCTACGTCCTTGTATCTGCCCAAGTAGCCGTCGTCCGCAGATGTGTTTCTCAACACAGGTCCACCAATGTGTTGGCCTATGTCTGGCATACTCTGTTGAGAAAAACTGGCCTAAGTTCACAGACCTACAACTAAAGGGTTAGTTTTTTTAAATAAAATAAAATAAAATAAAATAAAATAAAATAATAAAATAAAATAAAATAAAATGGAAAGTCCAAAATTTGGGCTCACTTTCTTTCTCTTCTGCAAGACGTCTGCAGGCAAGTAATAGTGGAGCTGTTTCTTCCTCACGTGAGTAGCTTCGATCTTCATGCCTTCTTTCAACAGGCTGATATTATTTGCCTGCCTATAAACTTAAGGCCAAAGAAAGAAGGTCAAGCAGCTCAAGGAAGCAGCCTGCACAGCAACGGAAGCTGCTGCTTATTCTGCTGCAGCAACAGCCTCCTCCATTCACAGCCCATACAAGCTCTGCCCCAGAGAAGTACACTGTGGGGCTTACAGAACAGGTGCACAGATGAATGTATGCCCTGGTAGTTTGGCTACCAAGCTGTTCTAATACGGGTGAAACTCGAAAAAAATAGAATATCGTGGAAAGGTTCATTTCTTTCAGTAATTCAACTTAAAAGGTGAAATATATGAGATAGACTCATGACATGCAAAGCGAGATATGTGAAGCCTTCATTTGTTATAATTGTGATGATTATGGCGTACAGCTGATGAGAACCCCAAATTAACAATCTCAACTTTGGGGTTTTCACCAGCTGTACGCCATAATCATCACAATTATAACAAGTAAAGGCTTGACATATCTCGCTTTGCATGTCACGAGTCTATCTCATATATTAAACTCCAGTAGCTGATGAAAACAATTGCTGACATAAATGAACTTTTCCACGATATTCTAATTTTTCGAGTTTCACCTGCAGCTCTTAGGGGGCACCGCTGCCTTTTAAACCCGACAGCAGGAGCTGAGGGCTAAGGGAGAGAAGCAGCACAGACGGCACTTTATTGGGAGGGTGGGGACTGTGACTGCTCACTAGGGTATGCCGGAAGTCAAAATAAGAGGGCCCAGTGTGGCCCCGGAAACTGCAGAGTTCCCCATTGAAGCACAGCTTGGGTAGCCATTTAGAATGTTAAGCCATCGCACAGAATCCCAGCAAGTTCCAGCACTGGAAGCCAGGAGTGAAAGCTTTAAGCTTAGCATGGTATTTTTTGGAGAAGCTCCCATGAAACGCACTGTGACCCTCCTGCCACCTTCGAGTATTCCAGTGCTTCCAACAGCAGATTTGTCACGTTCAGTGTAAACAGAACTGATTGGATGTTATTTAATGGGCTAAGGGAGAATACCCGCAATCGAGGAATAAAACCAGGAGGTTGCAGAGGCACAATAGTTAGGTGGCATTAAGGAATGAGTGAGTCTCCAGCACTAGATTAGCCAAGATGGTGCCCTCTGGCTTCCAATTCCCATCAGCCCCAGCCAGCATTCCCTTTGATCTGGGACAACAGGTGTTGTAATGTACAACATCTGGAGGTCACCATGTTGGCTACCCCTGCTCTAGGGGCTTTTCTTTCAAAATGAGACGAAGAAACAAAGTTTTTCTGAGCACAGTGGATTATACTGTTATGTTGCAAACAGAGTCGCTGGATGGTTAGCAAGCAATGCTTCTTTCTCATATTTCACAAGACTAGCATATAACCTCTCATCAGAAGGCTTGAGTTCAACACACACACACGGGGACAGTGGGAGAAAAGCTTCCAACTCAGCAGAACTTGATTCTTCAGTTAGTATAGGCACTAATTTTTACTGAAGTTAGGCAACCCTTTGGGAAACAGTTACAGGTAGGTAGCCGTGTTGGTCTGCCATAGTCAAAACAAAATAAAAAAATTCCTTCCAGTAGCACCTTAGAGACCAACTAAGTTTGTTCTTGGTATGAGCTTTTGTATGCATGCACACTTCTTCAGATACACATGTACCAGTGTGCATGCACACGGAAGCTCATACCAAGAACAAACTTAGTTGGTCTCTAAGGTGCTACCGGAAGGAATTTTGTTTGTTTGTTTGTTTTGTTTTGACTTTAGGAAACAGGAAAGCAACCTTAGCCTGTTCAGAGGCAGGACTTTCACCAAGAAGAGAAGGGGCTTACCTGTGTCCGTGAACGACTGGATATCGTAGGTTAAGTCAACGCAGACGCTCTCTGCATTCTCTGCTTTCTTAAAAATTATCCCAAGGAACCATACAGACACAAAGTCGCTCCTGAAGGGAAAGTCCCAGGACAGCATATGAACTGAAAGGACTGGCGAGATGTCAGCATAGTCGCAGCAATGCAGGGATTGACAAGGAAAACCAGCAGGATGCTTAAGTAATACTGGGGAAGGCAGAGAGCTCCAGGTGTCACACAGGAAAAGGGCCGGGCTACACTGCAAGGCTCTGAACCGCGATGCTTCTCTTGTTCCCCTAATGCAGGGACAAGGCACTTACAGGTGTGAGAATCAGCTGGCAGATACTCAGTTCTTCCTCCACCTACCAAGCAGCTCTGCAAAATGCATTCCCCAGACAGTAGTTAACTGTCCCCCACCTCCTTTCTGGCTCAGAGACAAGGATAAACCAGGCTGCAGGGAAGGAACAGCAGGGAATGGGGGATTTGCTGGAGCACGAAGGGGCACCCAGTGTAACGGATCAGTCCTGAATCTGGGTATGGTCAGGTGCCCAGCGCATAAAGAGTTAACACCCACTCTATGTGACTGGCAGCTCACTCGCAAGAGGCGGGGCTTTTCGCCTTTTAAAAGGGGGGAATGGCAGTTGGGCAGTTGGTCAGGGTTAGAGGGTTAGAGAGAGCTCGTGAGAGGTTAGGCTTTGGGAAGGGAAGGAAAGGTTTTTATCCTTGCTATGTTGTAACAAAGCTAACGTACATGAAAAGAAGAATTGTAACCGCATTAAACCTGAACATCCATGTTATTTAAGTTACCTCAATAAACTTATTTGTGTTTCAACGTTCGTTGACTCTGGCAGTGCATCAGTGCCTAAAGAGGTGTGACTAAGGGGAGAGAACAAAGTTTTCCTGTGGAAGAGGGAACGGGTTGCTTATTCTCCTGTCATACAGAGGGCTGGGCAGTGAAGCCAAAGGTGCCACGCAGTTGCCAAAAAGGGAGGGCAGTCTGCAGTAGTTTGGGAACCCGGAGCTGGAGATCCCAAGGTGGCAAGAGGTTTTCGAACGTGGAGCACTGAGGTACCCCAAAGACATCTCCCATTTGAACGCTTTAGGATTCATTTTAGTCGTCGGTGAAACCTAGGGAGAGACACGGTCTGGGGAAGCGTTTAAAAGTGTGAGGGCTCTTAGAGAAATAAAGGGGACCCTCACACCCACCTTCATATCGGCCAATCTTTCCCTGAAAATCCCCCTCCACGGACTCCTTAAGGGAATACGTTCTTGTCATCACAACAGGAAGTTTACACCCGAATGCCGCCACATTTCCACGGGCTCAAGTCGCCCATGAAGCATCAACTCACTCTTTGAATTTTTCCTTACTCCCCGGGAAGGACTGAGGATTTACTTGGGCGATTGCGATGCATTCATTCCGTTCCATGTTTCCAACAAGCACGCGGATTTTCGATTCGACCAGGCCGACCCTGAAAACACAAAACACGAGAAAAATGCAAAATGAAGCTTCAGTTAACAGTTTTACTGAAGGCTGCCTGATTCACTTCTAACCGCCAACTGAAGGGTGTCACCACGTGGCCCAATGGGTGTACTGCAACAAACCAAAGTTTTAAGACAGGACCAGGAGGCCGCACATTTTGGTTTACAGGCAACTTCCAATTTATGCAGGGGTTACGTTCCAAGGCACCACATATTTAAGTGACATCACATGTATCTGAAGAAGCCTGTAAACACCCCACCCTGCCCCTTTCTGTAATGTTTTCGGACCGCTTCTGGGTTCAGTGTGATGCGTGCGGCCGTGCCTGTAATGTTTTATATATTTAAGCTGGCATGCCCCAACTCTCATATTTAAGGCAACTTAGAATCCTAGAGTTGGAAGAGACCACAAGGGACCACAACCCCCTGCCAAGCAGGAAACACCAACAAAGCATTCCTGGCAGATGGCTGTCAAGCCTCTGCTTAAAGACCTCCAAAGAAGGAGACTCCACCACACTCCTTGGCAGCAAATTCCACTGTCCAACAGCTCTCACTGTCAGGAAGTTCTTCCTAATGTTTAGGTGGAATCTTCTTTCTTGTAGTTTGAATCCATTGCCCCGTGTCCGCTTCTCTGGAGCAGCAGAAAACAACCTTTCTCCTTCCTCTAGATGACATCCTTTTATATATTTGAACATGGCTATCATATCACCCCTAAACCTTCTCTTCTCCAGGCTAAACATACCCAGCTCCCTAAGCCGTTCCTCATAAGGCATCGTTTCCAGCCCTTTGACCATTTTGGTTGCCCTCCTCTGGACACGTTCCAGCTTGTCAGTATCCTTCTTGAACTGTGGTGCCCAGAACTGGACACAGTATTCCAGGTGAGGTCTGACCAGAGCGGAATATAGTGGTACTATTACCTCCCTTGATCTAGATGCTATACTCCTATTGATGCAGCCCAGAATTGCATTGGCTTTTTTAGCTGCTGCATCACACTGTTGACTCATGTCAAGTCTGTGGTCTACCAAGACTCCTAGATCCCTTTCACATGTACTTAGAAATAAAATTATCAAAGCATGTTCAAAGCAACCCCAATAATAAACCAAACAGTAGTGAGGTGTTTTTGTTTTGTTTGAAAGCACCATAAAGGCTGCATATGCTTGAGACATTCCCCCCCCCCATGCATTGTACTCTGAGCTGAGCACTTGAATGCAAGTTATCGCCATGGACATCAAACATGCTGCCATTCTAGGGTAAGAAGCTCTGATTGTGAGGGCAGGTCTCCAGGCTATTCCCCCTGTTCACCCCCTCCCCAAATCATATTATCACAGTGAAAATCTAACGTCCAGAGTTTACAAAGACTTACCATTCCAAATGGTGCTCTTCAGTTGAGGAACTGGCAGTCAACACAATGTAATGCCTGGAAACGTATAGCAATGCTAATGTGATCATTTTTCAACCATTTATAACAAAAGGCCTTTCCAAAGCGCTAGATAACTTTCACGTCCTCTTCAGCTTTTCTCCCATTTCTTCTGCAAGGAGAAGCCTATCCCCACATATTTCCAGTGGCTTATAGGTCAACATCTCTTCCCATTTCTGGCCTAGTTGCTTGGATCGATTTCATGCTTACAGTATATTCTGGCGTATAAGACTACTTTTTAATCCAGGAAAATCTTCTCAAAAGTCGGGGGTCGTCTTATACGCCGGGTGGAAAATCTGTGGTTGAGTATATCTCAAACTCTGTATTTTAACTGGAAAAGTTGGGGGTCGTCTTATACGCCCAGTCGTCTTATACGCCGCAATATGCGGTAAGAAGAGTTTAAAGTTTCTACCAAGGGGAAGATCCGTAAGAAGAATGGCTGTGGGATTATGGAGTTTCTTCCCCCCCCCCCAGCAGAATAAGATTGGTGATTAGGGCTGGGCAAACATATCTCAGTTCTGGTATGACTTCATCGGCTCCCAGTCCGTTTGAGCACAATTTTAAGTGCCAGTTTAAATCTTTGAAGGGCCCTAAGCGGCTTGGGATCTGGGTACCTAAAGGATCACATCCTCCACCATGAACCTGCCAGAGTACGTATTAAGGCCTGCCTCTAAGGCAGGGGTCAGCAAACTTTTTCAGCAGGGTGCCGGTCCACTGTCCCTCAGACCTTGTGGGGGGGCCGGACTACATTTTGGAGAGGGGGAAAAAATGAACGAATTCCTATGCCCCACAAATGAACCAGAGATGCATTTTTTTAAAAAAGCACACATTCTACTCATGTAAAAACACCAGGCAGGCTGCACAAATAACCCAGAGATGCATTTTAAATAAAAGGACATATTCTACTCATGTAAAAACACGCTGCTTCCTGGACTGTCCGCGGGCCGGATTTAGAAGGCGATTGGGCTGGATCTGGCCCCTGGGCCTTAGTTTGCCTACCCATGCTCTAAGGCCCTCCACCATGAGAGGCAGGTGGGTGACTACCAGAAACAAGGAATATTTGTTGTGGTTCCTTGACTCTGCAACACCCTCCCCATAGGGAGGGCTGCCCAGTAACAAGCTTGTTCTTTTTTTCACAGAAGAATTTTTACCTGCTCTGCTGGGACATTATCATTATTCTGATCTTACGTCGTTTTTAAACTTGTGTAAGCATTGCCAGCTACAACTGCTTCAATGGGGGCCTTTGAAAGCCCAGGTGCTCTCACATACTTGTACTTTTGAAAGAAGTTGGACGGCTCAAGCAGCTTTGACCAGTCTGATTTTCCTTGAAGAATCTCGTCTGTAACCACAAGACCTGTAAAGACACAAAACCACAATGTAAGTGCTTTGTTATAAAGATCTTTTGCAGATCTTCTGAGTTGGGTAGCCTTGGGGTCCCTTCAAAGAACTGGAACTGGGGGAGCACAAGTCTGGAAAAGGAACTCAAAGGCTACTTGGCTCAACTCATAGCACTTAGACTAAGAGGAAAAGTTGCAAACCATAGAGACACATATCAAGTCTCGTCTAATCAAGAACCAGATACATCTCTCTTGGGCCATCAGTATCCTCATCTAGACAGTGCCCTTCCCACTCCCAACCTCTCCTTCTGCTTCCACTATCATAGAATTGTAGCATTGGAAGGGACCCAAGGGTCATCTAGTCCAACCCCCTGCAATGCAAGAATCTCAACTAAAGCATCCATGGCAGATGGCCATCCAACCTCTGCTTAAAAACCTCAAAAGGAAGGAGAGTCCACCACCTCCCGAGGGAGTTTGACCCTCGTCAGTCTGCGTCTATGGTCTTTGGGAGAACCAAACACTGCCAGCTCAAAAGTTAAGTTGTTTATAACCCACCATTTGGGAATATACATCAAGGTGGCTTACCATATTTGAATTCCTCTACCATTACTGCTCTGGTTGAAGTTGACACATTATACGTGGAGTTCTGTTGTGGATACGCTGGGGTGATGATGGGCATCAGGTGATACCTGTCTGATGGATTTACCTGTGGCAGGTGAAGGATTATAAGAACGTTAAGAACCCTGCGCTGAGTCAGACCAAGGCACCATCTAGTCCAGCCTCCTGTTCTTACGATGGCTAAGCAGAGGCCCACGGGAAGCCTCTAAGCAGGACACAAGGGCAACAGCACTCTCCCCAAACATGATCTCCAGCAACTGGCATTCAGAAGCATACCAGCACTTTTTCACAGCCAAGACTAGTAGTAACTGATAGCCTAATCTCCTGTGTGTGTATCTGATCCCGTTATGCCATTTTGTTGTTGTTCAGTCATTCAGTCAGTCGTGTCCGACTCTTCGTGACCCCATGGACCAGAGCACTCCAGGCACTCTGGTCTTCCACTGCCTCCCGGAGTTTCGTCAAATTCATGTTGGTCGCTTCTATAACACTGTCCAACCATCCCGTCCTCTGTCGTCCCCTTCTCCTTGTGCCCTCCATCTAAGAGTTAAACTGTAAAATTTGCTACCACAAGTTGTAGTTTTTATTGTGCATTTTGGATTTTGGATTTTTACGTTGCAAACCGCCCTGTGATCTTTCGGATGAAGGTCGGTATATATATTCAACGATTGAATTAGTTAGTTGGCCTCCAACTCAAAACTTCAGGTCTCTTGGTTTATTATTCTTATTACTACTACAAACATTTATTATGTGCACTTCACCCTAAGGTCCCAGGGCAGGTCACAACAATTAAGACACGTTAATATGAAAATACAGTATTACGCAATGTTAAAAACGGTTTAAGCTACACAATGGAACTGCCCCATCTTCTCTTCTCCCCACATGCCCCTCCAAATCTATTTCAAGGTTCCCCCAACCCTCTGGAACAATTTTGCAGGTGTGTGGGGAAGTTCTGTTGTGCTGCTTAAAAACACTGCACTAGTTGAACTGTTTAGCTTGATACCCTATAAAAGGTAGGCAGGTGTATAGCCTCAGAATTTATAACCAAGCAGGCACGTTATTCCTGAACTTTGCACTGCACTCCACCCTGCTCCCTGTTTTGTAGAGGCAGGGGAATGTCTCTCCCCCAACCCCAGTGCCTCTGGGTGAAGCAGATTTATGTTGTCCCATAGAATGCAATGCCTCTCAGTAAAGACACCTTCATCAGGTGGCAGGCTTGTCAAAGCTGCTGCTGGTGTCGTGGAGAATCAAGAGGGCTCACTAAGGGTCAGTTCTCCTCCCCTCCCTCCTGACTAAAAGAGCAGCAACACTCTGACAAGCTGTTACCACTGATGCCGGGGGATACAGGATGGTTTTCAAGGCAATGTGCTCTACGAACCCTGGGGTCCCAGGCTGGCAAGTTGAGGTTGCTCTCTTCGGGCTCTTTCAACAAGACTGGATTGGGCCATTCCCTGAAAAGAGAGCAGGTGAGCGAAACAAAGAAATCTGCATGTCAGTTACCCATATCGGTGCAGACACCCGCAGGTACTGCTTGTATTACGCTTTTGCAATTTGTTAGAAGCTGCCCAGAGTGGCTGGGGCAACCCAGTCAAATGGGCAGGCCACAATTTGTTTGTTTGTTTGTTTATTACACACAGAAAATCTTAAGTAAAAAGTGCAAATACCTTTGTAAGAGTGGTATTATTCTACAACATAGGAACACCAATTAGGCAAAGAGTCATACTGTTCGAATGAAGCCTAAAGCACTGTGAGCACTCTTAATGCAAGCATTCACATCTCTCTGTAAAGTTGGCTGGGGCGAAGGGCAGGGAAGACGAAATGGTTCATGCCGAGTACAGCCATAAGACCTGCTCCCAAATTGCTCCTTGGGCCACTGCTGTGTGTTCCTTCCAAGGGAGGTACAAAGAGCAGCAACACAATGGGCCTCCTCAGTGGTGGCTCCCTGGCTGGGAAATGCTCTCTGAAGGGTGGGTGTGCCTGGTGCTATCATTATTGTAAGACAAGCCTGCTGAATCAGGCCAATGGCTCATCGAGTCTAGCACACTCGTCCCACAGTGGCCAACCAGATCCCTGTGGGAATCCTGCACTGCAGCAGTACTCTGTCCCACCTGCAATTCCCAGCAACTGGTTTTCAGAAGCACGATTCCTCTGTCAGCGGTGGCAGAAAATAGCTTTCATGGCAAGTGGTACCCAGTGATAGCCTTGTCCTCCGTGAATTTCTCAAATCCACTTTTAAAGCCATCCAAGTTGGTGGCTATCAAAACCTCCCCCGGGAGCAAATTCCATAATTTTAACTACATGTTGTGAGAAGAAGCACTCTCTTTTATCTGTTGACGTTTAGGCAACCAGGTGAATATATTCTTGTTTTCTCAGGCAGCCCGCTGTAGTGTTATGTCTTTTAGTACGGTGGCATAGGAATAGTCTTATTTATAAAAATGTGTACTGTACAGACGACCACTTCATTTAAAAAAATATTAATGAAGCAGTTTACAACTAAGACCATAAAATAAAATCATTTAAAAGTTGAAAACAGACACCTGGAAACGATGCCTTATGAGGAACGGCTTAGGGAGCTGGGTATGTTTAGCCTGGAGAAAAGAAGGTTAAGGGGCGATATGATAGCCATGTTCAAATATATAAAAGGATGTCATCTAGAGGAGGGTGAAAGGTTGTTTTCTGCTGCTCCAGAGAAGCGGACACGGGGCAATGGATACAAACTACAAGAAAGAATATTCCACCTAAACATTAGGAAGAACTTCCTGACAGTAAGAGCTGTTTGACGGTGGAATTTGCTGCCAAGGAGTGTGGTGGAGTCTCCTTCTTTGGAGGTCTTTAAGCGGAGGCTTGACAGCCATCTGTCAGGAATGCTTTGATGGTGTTTCCTGCTTGGCAGGGGACTGGACTGGATGGCCCTTGTGGTCTCTTCCAACTCTATGATTCTATGATTCTAAGTTGCCTTAAATATGAGAGTTGGGGCACGCCAGCTTAAATATATAAAACATTACAGGCACTCTATGATTCTATGATCAATTAACCATTGTGGAAATATGTATTTTTAATTGTCTGCAATAAGAAAGTTTCCAGCAGGTGTTTAAAAGTTAAAAGCAAAATGTGCCTGCTGATTCTTTATTGGCAGAGTATTCCACAATACTGGGCTGATGACACTTAAACTATTTCTTGTTCTTATCAAGTGATGCTTTTTTTTTTATCCTATTGCAAGTGACAATTGTGTCACTTCAAGACACTTTATATAGGAAGCAAAAGATAAATTTTGTTGCAATAAAAAGCCATCCTTGTCCTACTAGGGCACTGATGGCCAAACTAGGCCTTCCAACTGGTTTGGGACTACAATTCCCATCATCCCTGACCACTGGTCCCGTTAGCTAGGGATGATGGGAGTTGCAGTCCCAAAACAGCTGGAGGGCCAAGTTTGGCCATCACTGAACTAGGGTAAGGGAAAGGCCAACCGAGAGTTAATTTTAGGGAGGCATTCACACAGCACTCTAAGGAGTACACTTTATTTATGCTATTTGCGTGCCTGAAGACATACAAGACAATGCACAATATCAACAAATCTGAAAGCACACTTCTAAACAAAACAGCAGGGGAGACACTCAGGGGGCATTCCTGGCCAGGAGAACATTTTGATGGCAGCAGAAAGCCGCAGTTACTGAAGGCAAGTTACTTAAAAGCCTCTAAGATGGATTCCAAGGGCATCCCATTCCGAAACGCACAATTTCATGGTTACTTTACTTGCCAGTCGTAACTGAGCGGCAACATCTTGCCAATCCGAGATCTGATCTGTGTTCTTCCTACTTTATAATCTAGTAGTTCATGTACGATTTGTGAATTGTGACGACCGGCCAGGTACTTACCACCTGGAGAAAACCAGGAAGAATTTATGAACCAGCGTCGAGGCCAAGGCATTCGGATACAGCTGACACGTCCTTGCCACCAGCATGGCCCAAGAAACGCCACCAAGAAATCCCAGCATATTTGAATAAATCCCACGCCCTGAAAGGCAGACATTTGTCACTTCAGATTTCCCGAGCGCTTTAGATAGCTTCAGGTTAGCAGAGGGCCAAACTAGAGCTTAAATACGGCAGCAGGGCAACTATATAGTCTTGTTTTTCCTGAACCAATTATGGGGGAGGGAAACCCCAAATCTCACTGTGAAGACAACACTCAGGAAGGGGGGGGGGCTTAGCTATTCATTTCTCCTGCCGAGATCAAAACTAAGATTCCCCCCCCAAAAAAGGGGGGGCTAGGAGCCTTAGAAAAAGCAATTACAGCAATTCGTATTTAATTTTAGTTCCGATCTGGATTCAAATGCATGCTTTGCTTTCGAAACAGCTCCCTCTTGTGGTGCCTATTGCCCTTCCATCAAAATCTGAGTGTGCTACATCTGTGTTAATCCCTTCTACCTATTATTATTATTATTATTATTATTAACAACTGAATTTATATACCGCCCTATACCCAGAGGTCTCAGCAACCTGCCCAGCAATGGTCTAATGATGTGCACGACAACAGCTGCATGCAAGTCAAAAGCAAACGTGCAAGGTGACTCCACACTGTCAACTTTTCCCTTTTCTTGCGAGGAATCCTATTTCCCTTAAAAAAGGGGAAAAGTTGACAGCTATGCTGCTGATCTGCACATCCCTGAAAGGGGAGCAAATGACTAGCATTTGACAGGCCAGCTTGGGAGCAGCAGCAGCAGCAGGAGCAGCAGCTTTGGCACGGTTCAGGATTCGCCAACAACTTGCATGAAGAAGAGGAGTGTGCACCTTAAAGGCGTTAAATGCATGCAAATAACTCGCCGAAAACAACATGCATTTTACAATAGGAGATTTTATGGTACAATTGTACCGAAGCCATGTTTTACCGACTATGCGGTAATTTCCGTGAACTCTGATCATAATGTTGCACTCTACCAGATTCTCATGTTGTTTGGGCTTTTAACAGCAGTCTTGAAAGACTTACATTGGCTCCCAGTACGTTTCCGAGCACAATTCAAAGTGCCGGTACTGACCTTGAAAGCACTAAACGGCCTCAGCCCTGTATGCCTGAAGGAGCGTCTCCACCCCCATCGTTCAGCCCGGACACTGAGGTCCAGCTCCAAGGGCCTTCTGGTGGTTCCCTCCCTGCAAGAAGTGAGGTTACAGGGAACCAGGCAGAGGGCCTTCTCAGTAGTGGCACCCGCCCTGTGGGACACCCTCCCATCAGATGTCAAGGAAATAAACAACTATCTGACTTTTAGAAGACATCTGAAGGCAGCCCTGTTTAGGGAAGTTTTTAATGACTGATGTTTTAATCTTTTGTTGGAAGCCACCCAGGGTGGCTGGGGAAATCCAGCCAGATGGGCAGGGTATAAATATATTTATTGTTGTTATGAGACAGCTGAAAAGAGTGTATTTGTCACCTGGTGATAGGCAGCTGGTAACCTCAAGAGCATCCAAGCTTCAGCTTGATCTAAGAATGCACTTACAACAGATGAACATTGTGGGCTATCAAACCCACATACTGGTTGGTGCTCTGTTCCACTTGTAAAATTACTTGCTCTCCCCCCTTGTGATATTGATGCAAGATGGGGGTCAGCCTCCCTCCCTCCCTCCCTCCCTCCAGCAATTGCTGTCACTTCACTGAAATGAAGGATAGCACAAGAGCTTGTACTCTTGCAGCGAACCCTATCCTTCTTTGTACCCAGTGCTGGATTTACGTATAAGCTAAACAAGCTATACCTTAGGGCCCCACTCTCTTTGGGCTCCCCAAAAAATTTAAAGGGGAAAAAACAACTGGATGCACATTTCCAAAATATGAGATAAAAAACAAATAAAATAAAACCTACATACAGCAACAATATTTTGTGTTTTGCAGGCGTTAACAGTTGTCAACAGGTTTTCCACACCTATCTGTCAATCACTCATTCCCACCACCCTTCTGAGTAATACCCCTCCCCGCTCTCTCACTATATATAAAGGTCTGGTGACTTCTGTTTCAGTGTATCTGAAGAAGTGTGCATGCACACGAAAGCTCATACCAAGAACAAACTTAGTTGGTCTTAAGGTGCTACTAAAAGGATTTATTTATTATTTATTTTTTACTATGGCAGACCAACACGGCTACCTACCTGTAACTAGTATTTTGTGTTGTGTAGGCTCTTATGATGTAAGTAATGGCCCCCGCCTGCTAGCCTGCTCCCTAAAATATCACTGGTTTGCTCATTTCTATATATAGGGTGCCTACATTCTGCATGTGCACATGGCTTTAGATACCTATTAGGTCCATAAATTACCATATAGCATATATTCAACACAAAAAATAGCGACAATTTGTTGTTGACACAGGACAGTTGGACATATAAAGGGCCCCATTACCTTCAGCAGCTTAGGGCCTCATCAAACCTAAATCTGGCCCTGTATGCACCATCTGCTAAACTGGCATGTAATAAAGGCCTGAATGGATCAGGCCAAGGGCCATCAAGTTCAGCATCCCATGTCTTAAAACGGCCCAGCCAGGTGCCTCAAACTGCTTATGAAGGTTGCAACTGGCCTCTCCCTGGTGCGTCACAGTATCTGCTATTCCCAGGACTTCACTGCCTCAGTCCACAGCAGTTTCATCTAAAGGACTGTCACATGGACCAAACTTTTTTTCACCTGCTCTGAAGGCTAGGACCCAAAACAATGGGTTCAAATTACAAGAAAGGAAATTCCAACTAAACATCAGGAAGAATTTCTGTGGAACGGACTCTCTTGGAAGGTGGTGGACTCTCCTTCCATGGATGTTTTTAAGCAGAGACTGGATGGTCATCTGTCATGGATAATTTAGTTGAGATCCCTGCATTGCAGGGGGTCGGACTAGATGACCCTCAGGGTCCCTTCCAACTCTACAATCCTATGACTTTATACCATTGCCAATAAACCATTCTTATAGACCAGGGCTGGGGAACCTGTTGTTGAACTACAACTCCCATGATTTCTGACCATCGGCCACGCGGTCCGGGGATGATGGGGAGTTCAACAACAGCTGGAAGGTGAGTTTCTCACCCCTGACACGGGTGCATCCTCCGCAAATTCGCCTAATCCTTTTAGAACTTGGAAATCTCCCAAGTCAGCAGGAGACCTGAAGACAAGAGTTTCATGGAACCAAGATTCAAGGGGTAAGCCTACATTCCTAGGCCAGATTTAGGAGCTAGCAAGGTTGCCTAGAAGTCAGGTTGGAGTAGAAACACCTGACCCCTGCAGGAGCCAGGGTGCTTAGTTATGAGACCCCAGCTTTTAGGTGACAGCTTGAGGCTCTGATACGACTTCGAATGAGGGGGCAGGGAAGGAAGCAAGATCCCTTCCCTGGCCACTAGATTCCAAACTGGTTTTAAGTATTCATCAGGAGCAGCTAGCACATTTTCAGGTGCTTCTCTGCCACCATTAGACCAGCATTCAAGCTTGTTTAAATAGTGGTCCTCAGGATTTGAGACGTCATCGCCATTATGCAGATTTCAAAGGCAACACGCACAGGCGACAAGCTCACTTGGCTTAGCCTAAAGAGCCATTTCAAGGACTATTAAGCTTAGGGGCTGATACCACAAAATTTGATGTATTAAGTACTTACGTTTTGCCCACAGTTTAATTGCTCTGAGCGTCAGCCTGAAGTTCTCCTTGTCTGGTACTAAATGAAGTATTTCATCAGTGACTCTGCAACCTGCCGGCAAACGTTAAGCCTTTGCGTTAAATCGGGCAAAGGCACGAGGCTACCGAGAGGCAGCAAGATTGAACAGACACAGTGCAGAACAGGCTTCTAATTTTGCCTGTTAAGTCCTCCCGCACAACATGGCTCGAACTGATAAAGCTAAGTGGAAATACTAGACTTATCAGGCCCATGCTATGGACAGGATTCAAAGAACCACACAGCTACTTCTGTCTGCTGCATGGCAGCTGCTTTTGGAATTGCAACCATTCTCAGGTTCAAAGCAACTATTAAGCTTTACTGTGTCGCTGAGAAAGTCTATTCCATACCTACTGGGCAGCGAGACAGCCTGTGCGCATCCCTCCCTGAACTTCTTGGAGGAAAAGGCAGAACATAAAATATAGTGTGCCACATGAATCTGCTACAAAAATCCCCTATCAAAGTATGCCACTGGGCAGATCACAGCCATTTAATACCCAGTTACGTGAGTAGCTGTGTTTAGCAGCCACTATTAAGAAAAACTGGAAAGGTACGCATTACCATTTAAGCTCCGAATACACCTTATATCGAGGCTTCCCAGGTGCGAGTTGTCCCGAAGATCCAGGTTATCAGACAAGATTGGCACAGCCAGCCTCGCAAAGACCAGATCGATCTAAGGAGGCAATAAATGAAAGTAGCCTCTCAGCAAGTGACTTCTTTAACAGCATGCCACCAAACATCAAGAACATAGGCCTGGCTTGCTAGAGCGGTGGAAATGCCTTCAAGCATGTTCCACAGACACTGCTCCGAGCATTTTTAAAAATTTTATTCATTCAATAATATTTTTAAGCCGCCGTCCGTTGACAAGGCAGATCCAATAAATCAGGTGGACACAAGGGATGAAATTTAACTGCAGAACAATCAAAAGGGACCTTCCTGGTGAGGCACTCCTTGAAGTGTTTGGGCCACAAGTTGTTTAGGGCTTTATAAGCATACGTGCATCTTGGATTTGGCACCAGAGTGTTGCATTGGAAACCCATGCAATTCCCCCAGGAATAAGTCCTAATAAGCTGACCACACAACAACTGAATTGTTCCACACAGAGACCATTAGCCTTAACTGTGAGTGTCAGGGAATTGTCCCCGATGCAGCGCAAGGTGGTGGAAGGGCTCTCCGTGTATGCTACAGAGAGCCCCAGTCCCACCTTGCCAGCAGCTCCTCCTCTGGTAGCGAAAGGAGTGGCGAGACATCCAGCGAGGAGGGGGAGAGTTCACAGGGGAAAGGGAGTAGGGGCTCTGGGGATGCAAGAGAGACCCAGCACTCCCCCAGTCCCGAGGGCGATACAGGGAGAATGCAATTTCCGTTGCTCCAAAGACGTCGTGGGGTGAAAAGAAATGATGGAAGGCGGGGTTTTCGTATACCAAAACTTTTGTTGGGGTCAGAACCGGAAGGGGTCATTCCCGGATTCTGACACCGCTTAATACAGACATGAACTTTTTAGCTCTGCACTGTACATAGTTTGCACAATAAAACCTTTAAAGGAAACAGCGGAGTCCTGGCTGCTTACTCATAAGCAACTAACTGAGAACCTTACAGTGAGGTTACCAGCACACAGATTCCTGTGGTAAGGCTGGTGAAAGGCACTTAAAAAAATAGTTTTAATTAAGGTTTTTTGTTTTATAAAGCAAACAAATAAGCAGGGAAAAGGAATTCTTTTGTCTCCACTTTCAATTCATAGTCTTTTTCACAGTTTGTTTACATTTGGTGAGAGGCTACTTGGTAGTCGCTCTATCAGACTACAACACTTGCCCTTTCAAGTTGGACTGTATCTGATAAGGAAACAGTGGGATAATTTGCTACTATTCAAAGCTGTACAAAACAAAAATGCCACATGGAGATAAAATAGGACAATTCTTACCTAAAACAAAATTAACAAGTCTGTCTAATGGAAGATGGGCAATAATTAAGACAGATTAAGAAATATTGGAAGTTTTTAAAGAGTTGAAAGAAAACAAGGCTCCGGTCCCAGATGGGCTGACATGGATGTTTTATAGAAAAGTTCTCTGATACTTTTGAATCCATTGAAAAAGACAATGAATGAAATGGTAGAAAAATATATTCTGGGGACCTGGAAATAAATCAATATAGTGATGATTCTAAAGGAAGGCAAGGACTGATAATCAGTGACTGCATATCGCCCAATATCCTTATTAAACACAGATTATAAAATTTTCATTGGCATATTGGCATAAAGTCTGAACAGCATAATAAGCAAAACTAACAGTCCAGATCAGACAAGACTTATATGGGCAAGGAAAATGAGACAGTATTTGTAAAATTATAGATATTATGAATTATGTGGTAAGTAATAAACATCGATTAATACTTTTGTTTCTTGATGTGGAGAAGGCATTCGACAATGTGCAGTGGCCTATTTCAGTTAATGAAATTCCATAATTTTTGAGATAAATTTATAAATTGGTTTCCAGCTTTCTATACTGACCCCAAAGCAAGGGTTTTAGTGACTGTTACATTGATAACATTTAGCCCATCTACTGAGCCATCAATGCACCGTAAATCCAAGGTTTCTATTTGGGGGAAAGCCTCATTTATTTATTTTTACTGCAATCAATATATTTTTGCCTCTTTTATCACTGTCTCTGTCCTTATTCTAGATATCTTCAAAATGAAATCAATTAATTTAGCCATAGCTGCACACTCCCATATTTTATCTCTCCATTCCGTTTTTAAAGATCAGTTGAATAAATTATTTAACTTGCCATCTATCCTCCCATCAGTTGCAATCCATTTAACCAACTAAAGCACTCATGAAATGCAATCACATTGGTTCATGGATCATCTAGTTTTGCCCCCAAACCACCATAAATACTAATTTCTATGAAGGAAAGAGGAAGTAATTATTATTGTTTTTTACCTCAATACCATCAAATTCAAACTTGATGACTGGTACATATGCATCTTCTACTGCCTGTAGGAAGGAGAGATTAAGACGTTTTTTACGTAATCTAAGTGACCACATTTGAATTGAGATACCTCATACCATCCAATTATCATGTCAAACACAACGCTTTTCAATGGAGTCGGCATGCACACGAGTAAATATTACACACACCGGCTCGTCCAAGCAAGACAAGAGACTTACTTACTCTTAAGTTCCTGATGCCATCTTTGAGCTTTAGCTTCTCAGAGAACAACTGGAAGAAGTCTGACCTTTCCACATGTCTAGGGGCAACACAGAGAGCATCTATATCAGCACCTGCAAGAAGAAAAGGCCCTCAAATTAGCAGCTTTTAGTAGCTTAAGGCAAACTACTTCCCAGGTTGAGGCGCCTTACGAGAATCATACCTTTTGTGTGGACTCCAAGCCGATAGGAACCAAACGTAAAAATCTTGCCACCACAACGTGATGAGACTGAAGATGGGAGGTTCTGCAGGAAAGTTGGAAACATTTACACCTTGGAAATTTAAACTACTGGGTTCCTCCTGAGAAGATTGCTGCCACATCAAGTGTGCTTGCTTGTTGCACACAGAGAGGCACAACAGAATTCTCACACCTGTATGGATAGTGCACAGCACTCAAGCTTCTGTGCTGTTAGAGCAATAACCTCACAGCTGGAGCCAGTAAATCAGGGGGCAAGGGGACGGAGAGAGGAAGAGACAGTATTAGTGCTCTCTCCCCATCCAAGGACCATCGGTGGCCACAAAACCTTACTGTGCCTGAGTATGTTGATACTCGCTTCACCCTCTTCTGCCCATCAGCCTGGCTAGGACCAATTGACCTCTGGAGCCTCCTCTCCCAGAATTCTCCTACGCAATGGCCAGGGTACAGTGGTACCTCGAGTTACAAACGCCCCAGGTTACAAACGCTTCAGGTTACAAACTCCGCTAAACCTGGAAGAGTTACCTCGAGTTGAGAACTTTGCCCCAGGATGAGAACGGAAATCGTGTGCCGGCGGCACAACGGCAGCAGCAAGAGGCCCCATTAGCGAAAGCACGCCTCTAGTTAAGAACAGTTTCAGGTTAAGGACGGACCTCCGGAACGAATTAAGTTCGTAACTGGAGGTACCACTGTACTTTCAATTTGCCTATTTCCTCCTTTCTCCCTGTCCTTTGGTCCATTTCAAGCAGGTCTATTAAAACACCTTAAGGCATGAACTGCTTCGAGCAAATCAGCAGAAAGGAAGTATACACTCTGACTTTTGTTGCCACCCCCCACCCCCCCAAAAAAGAGAGAGACAGGAAACCCCTTCTATGAAAAACCTAGGGTGTTGGGTGTGCACAGGAGGAGGGGAGGGATCCCAATGCAGTAGTGCAAGAATTTAGCGGACTACTACCCAGGGCTTGGTGGGGCAGGTGTGGGGGAAGAAGAGGAGAGGTTGGAGAGGGCTCACCCACAGCAATGGACTTGCTGTATACTTGAGGGTGCATGCATCATGGCAGGTGTTAATAGCTGGCCCTTTGGAAAGGCCAGAATCTTACAGCAAGAACTACAGAATCCTAGCTACAAAAGGCAAGGAGGAGTAGGCCAATATAAAAATTACGTCTTTGACAAACTTCTTACCTTCTTCTCCGCAACCTCCACAATCCACTCTTTGACCAAATTGTTTAGCTTACTGAGAACAGCTACCCTGCAATGGGGGGGGGGGTGTTAAAAAGGGAAGATTTAAAAGTAGTAGTAGAAATTGTGGTTGTTTCAAGCTGGTTATTCCACTGTTAATGAGTAAAAATAAATAAATCACTGTTACTGCCTTGTTAATGGGTCACGTTAACTATTTTGCTTTCAGGCAGCAGTCACTGCCTCCTTCTTCCTGCATCCATCCCCTCAATTCACTCCTTTCCTCATCCCACCTACGACACTTGTCAGTTCAGGCATCTGTTGAAGTGGGCAGAGATTGACAAAAGCCACAACGCAATAATTTGGTCACCCTTCACTGTTTTTGCTGCAGCAGATTAATGTGGATAGGCTTCCGGTAATTACTATAAGCTTAGTAATTTGAACAAATATTATGCAATATGGTAGTCATTTGTTCAATATACGACGGAAACTAGTCTTAAAGGCAAACTTTCAGAAGCATCTTTGCAGATACGGTTATCCTGAACAGCACAGCCTAAACTATATGCTTCTCTGTCTACGACGGGGGGGAACAACTTTTGTGCTGTCCCCAAGACATTCTGGATATGTGGATAATTTGTATGGATTGATAAGAATCATTTGTGTGTTGATGTACTGTCTCATACCCTTACTGGGGGGTGGAGATATCATATAGTAGGCATCTCTCGAGAGACAGTGGAGTGAAGTCAAACCACTTCGTTAGCACCACCAAAGTGACAACCCCAGGCTGCAAAGCCTGGGCAGTGTGTCTGGAGGTCCTGGGCTGCCCAGATGACAAGACCCCACTCTCGGCCTCGCTGATGTGGTCCAAAGGAAAGCAGATCAATATGTTTGACCCTAGCTGGGCTCCAGGAGTTGCCGGAAGGAGGCGTACAGGCGCCATCCAACCGTCTTAGGGACTCCACTCTGGCTTTGTGTAGGGTTTGCTCCTTAGCCCTTTCTTCTCCTGAAGATGTCCCGCAAGGCAGCAAAGTTTTAGGATCTGTTTTCCTTCTCCTAGATGGGTGACCTTCCCAGGTTGACGAGCCCAATCTGCCCCTCACTTTCCTCTACAGTCCATGCTGAAAAGTGGGTTTCTTGACCCACTGTTGGTCTTGTCTGCTCAATGCAAGGGAGGCCCCTAACTCCCCCAGGGTTTGAGACCCATCGGCTACCCTCACCTGGTTTAGCCGGCCAGTCGAAGCTGTTCCCGGCGTGTGGCCACTGTTGCATGTTGACAGCTTCTAGAAGCCACAGGTGAGAGCTGAGTGCAGTGTGTGGACCAAAGGAGAACAAACTACCCCAGAAGGAGCATGACTTGTCCCCCCACCAGAGGTACTACCACTCCCCTAACAACCTATACACCCTGGATATCATATTATATATTTGTTGTTGTTGTTCAGTCGTGTCCGACTCTTCGTGACCCCACGGACCAGAGCACGCCAGGCATGCCTATCCTTCACTGCCTCTCGCAGTTTGGCCAAACTCATGCCAGTATATATTTGTTATTATATGTAAAAAGTTTACCACTTTAGCTGTTACACTACGCCTGTTCACTCTTACCTGCGACCAAGCTCTTCCTCATCTTCAAATACACCAAAAGGCTTCATGGCTTCAACCAGCTTCTGTGTGTGGATGTAATCTATTTCCCTCGGAGGAGCCAAGCTAATTGGAGCGGTGACCCCGTAGTGCCTCTGCGGCTGGTTCTCCAAATAATTTCTATATAGGAAACGTCACATTAAACATGATAAAGGAGAGAATTTATCTCACACAGAAACACACACACTTTTAAAAACCGCACGCACTAAACTGCAGGTATTTAGCAGAAATGATTAACGTCGGTGAGTGGGAAAACGAACTTATGATGCACTTTTCTATTTTAGTAAATGTCAAAACTTTCTAGCAGTATCAATGCAGGCTTCTAGGAAGTCTACGATTCCCAGATACATCACGTGATTTAAAAGGAAGCAGCAGAGTTTCTTACAGCAGGGAAATGGTACTAAATACCATTTCACCCATGTAAACCATTAGCTAAAGTTTCATTTCTTTTACTATCAGTGTTACAAGAAATTCAGAATGTAACAAAACAAGATTTGGCATAGGACAGGTCCACAACCAACCACGGCAAGTGTACTTCTATTAGAACAGCCACCCCCAAACTTGGCCCGCCAGATGTTTTGGGACTACAACTCCCATCATCCCTAGCTAACAGGACCAGTGGTCAGGGATGATGGGAATTGTAGTCCCAAAACATCTGGAGGGCCGCGTTTGGGGATGTCTGTATTAGAAATTGGCAGTTTAACACAAAAAGCAGCTTTATTCTAAATACAGTCGTACCTTGGATCCCGAACTCCTTGCGAGTCGAACGTTTCGGTTCCCAAACGCCACAAATCTGGAAGTGAGTGCTCTGGTTTGCGAACGTTCTTTGGACCCCAAATGTTCAATGCTTCCTACAGCCAGTCGGAAGCCGCGCTGTGGTTTCCAAACATTTTGGAAGTCGAACAGACTTCCGGTACAGATTCCGTTCAACTTCCGAGGTACCACTGTATCAGCCCAAAATCTACCAATGTGCATTCATAATCCAGAACCACACTTGCAGAAAAAACAACAGTACTATCTTGAAGGCTCTATCAATATTGCTTTCCGGTTTCATGGACTGCCAACATGCTTGGGTAATCCAGCTCACTGCCTTTTCTCCAAAGCCACTCTCTAATGGACTGTGTGTATCAGCGATAGGGAACGGGTGATGCTCTAGATGTTGCTAAAACTCCCATCAGCCCCACAGGCATGGGCAACGGTTAGGGGTGATGGAATTTGCAGTCCTACACCAGAGAGAGGGAGCCACAGGTTTGTGCTGTGGTGGTATCGCTGTTACTGTGGTTTTTATCTGCTCCTGTTTTTATGGTTATTCCTGTTTTTGTACACCCTTGTCCTGGGACTGCTTTTGCGATGAAGGACAGGTTAAAAATATTTTAAAGCAAATAAACTAACAGTACCATAGCATTTGCTTTCAGATAAAGCACTTGCTAAGTTAGGCTTCCGGCTAAAGTTAACCCCGATAAAACCAACAAGTACCTTACTTTTTATTTTAAAAGATGGCACCACAGACCAATCCAGGCACAACCAAACTCCTTTTCATTTTCTGATCTCTCCTGACCCCCTTTTGGAGGGCACATTTTATTGGGATAGGTAGGAAAGCATGAAGAAAATTCTTCATTTTATTAGCACACCATAATGTTATATTGATGTTGCCAATTTAAAACTAATACAGGTTACGATTGCCCCATCTGGGGCAACCCAGCCAGATGGGCAAGATACAAATAATAAAATTATTATTACAGGTGGGTAGCCGTGCTGGTCTGCCATAGTCGAAACAAAATAGAAAATTCTTTCCAGTAGCACCTTAGAGACCAACTGAGTTTGTTCTTTTAAAATTATTATTATTTGGAAATGTAGTGTGTATGCAACATTTAAGACATTATTTGATGGCAGGGTAAAAAAAAAGTGAGGTGAATAAATAGTTCAAATTCCTCATGGCAGATTATTATTAAACCTCTGTTACTACCATGTAACTGATGCTTTTACCAGACCTTTGGGGGAAAACCCAAATACTCTGAGCGATACTGCCTAGCATGGGCGTAGCCTGGGGGTGCAGATGCCCCCCCAAATCAAATAAATATAAATACTTAACATACCAACCGCGTCACAGATAACCCTGTTCTACCCCTCCAACATAATGCCTCCCCCCACCCGCCTGAATAAATCCTGGCTACGCCCATGCTGCCTGGTCCTTCAGTGGCCAAGTAAAATACTTTAAGGGATGGAGCATTTGTAGAGGTGTGAGTCAGGACCTTAGCAAAACTCCCTCTTCCCCACAAATCCTATTGTCAATGTGGTTCTCCACTCCAGGGAATCTTAACTGTTGACCAGGAGTGTAGCGCCGACAGAGCAATTTTTAAATTTTGCAATAAACGGCATGATAATATGGGGGTGGCCTTTTTCACTTCTGAGAGCAGCTGGGGGCACACCTTTTTGAGTGGCCCTCTATAAAAAATATGTACATCCAGGAGCAGACAGGGAGAGAATCTCTTTCTCCTTTGTCAGGTGGGTAGCCGTGTTGGTCTGCCATAGTCGAAACAAAATAGGAAACAAAATAGGAAACAAAATAAAATTCTTTCCAGTAGCACCTTAGAGACCAACTGAGTTTGTTCTTGGTATGAGCTTTCGTGTGCATGCACACTTCTTCAGATACCTGATACACGTATTCTTCAGATACCAGATACACGTATCTGAAGAAGTGTGCATGCACACGAAAGCTCATACCAAGAACAAACTCAGTTGGTCTCTAAGGTGCTACTGGAAAGAATTTCCTATTTTGTTTCTCCTTTGTGTACAATTTTCGAACACCATTTTTGAACACCACCATTGTGGGAGGCAGTATGCCTTTGAATGCCAGTTGCTGGGAACCTTAGGAGAGCTGTCTTGCTGCTATGCTCATGTTCGGCTTATAGGCTTCCCACTGTGAGAATAGGGAGCTGGAATAGATGGGCCTTTGGCCACATCCAGCAAGCTCTCCTCACCTGCAGTTCCCAGTAAATGGTAGCCAGAGGCATGCCTTTGTCTTAACCCCTTTTAGCCTGGTGGCCAACAAACACAACACTGTGTGAAATTCAGGCGTTTTAACTACCAGTATGTGCTTTCTGGAGTTGTTATACTTCATCTTGTCTGCCCTGAAGAAGAACCTAGGGGGAACAGTGGAGATGCAGTTGTTTTTTACCTGTAAGCCGCCTTGAGCCCAGTCAGGGAAAAGGGCGCGGTGCAAATTAATATATAACAGTAATAATAATAAAACACAAAAAACCCACCCACAACACCCTCTTGCCAACTTTGCATCTGGCAATACCAATTCTGGCACGCAAAAGCACGTGGCACAATATGTATATTATTGCTACGATTTATTAAATTCCCACGCCGCCCTTCACCTGAGGGTCACAGGGCGGCTTACAATACAAAAACACAAAAGCACGTAACTACCATCGGAACTAGAAGCAGCAGCAAGACGTGCTTGCAGCCTTCTCTAAGCGCAGTTGAGGTTGTTGCGCTGCTGTTTGGCTGCAATCAACTAATTACAGCTCCTCTTCTTCCTCTGTGGAAGCTGCATGCATCTACCCAGAGAGAGCTAAAAACGGGTGTAATAAAAGCAAATCTCCCCCAAGGACGCCAAGTTTCAAATAGGTAAAGAATAATAATAATAATTGTTATTTATTATTACAAACAAACAAACTGGGCTAGGAGAGCGAGAAGCATTCGCCCGCCCCCAAACCCATCCCACGCCTAGAGAAGCTGCTGGTTCCTGGACAATGAATGAATTGAATGAATGAATAATGATGCAGCAGCAGCAGCAGCAGCGGGACCACGCCCACCCCTTACCCGCAAGTCTCCTTCATCGCCACCGCCAGCGCGAGCTCCGGGCGCACCTCCTGCTTCCAGCGCGCGACGCAGCCACCTGCAGCCAAGCCACGCCCACTCTCCCCCGCCCTCTTATATAAGGAGCGCAGCCGCAGCTGCCGCGCCCCCTGCCGTCGCTACTTGGCATGACAACCACCTCGCTTCTACGCCAAAGCGTCCCCCCCCCCACTGCTCCCCGCCCACCGCTCTCGCGACCAGGGCCGGAGCGCGGGAAGCGAGGGGGGTGTTTTCCCATGAGCCTTTGCGCGGCGGCGGGGGAGTCTATAACGGCTTTTCCCGCCTTTTCCTCTCTCTTCTTTTCCCCTCAGGAAGCGCTGCGTGAGGGTAGAATGGAAATACATACACCGGTAGTAATAATAATAATAAGGATAAAGGAATAAAATCACTGCGTGTGAAGCTAACCACATTCCCCTCACGCCACCATGGAAAGCGGAGTCCGTTTTTGTCGCTTTTGTTAAGCAAAGAAGAGCCGGGAAACGATTGATTTTTAGGTTGGGCCATTAGGAAAAGTGTTGTGGTGACGTGTGTATATGTGTTTTGGCGCTGTTGCTGCTGCTTATCGTTGCAAGAGAAAAGTTTTTTTAAAAAAATTAACAGGGAGCTGGTTAATAGCGCCCCTGTTCCTACAGTCCGTTTACTACCGTATTAACATCACCATCTTAAATCAACTGGCTTCCAGCTTATACAAGAAAAACCCTGTGCCAAATTTGCTTCATTTGTATTTATTTAAAACTCCTCTTTCCTATTTTTTAAACCCCACACTAAAAAAAAGGCTCCCAGAGCAGCTTACATAGCAAGAAAATAAGAGAAGAAAGCCTCAGGTTTACAATCTTAAAAAGGACACCAAAATGATTTTGCCATTGGGGGGGAAACAGCTACAAACTTCCTTTTTAAGCTCTCCGGGCAAATGCAACTTCCAGAGGAGGCAGCTGCATTATTAGTTTGTTGCAAAAAACCAAAAACAAACCTAGAAAGACGTCCAAGAACTAGTTTGTTGCAGCAAAAAACAAGAAAGAGGCATCTTCAAAGACTCAAAACACATTTTTATGGCGTAAGCCATTGTGCGCCAGAGTAGGCTTTATCAGATGTGTGCAAGGATGATGATTATTATTATTATAATAAATTTATTCACTGTCCTTCATTCGAGGATCACAGGGCGGTTTACAATATAAGGTTATAAAGGGCAAAGGACCCCTGGACAGTTAAGTCCAGTCAAAGGCGACTATGGGGTATGTTGCTCATCTTGCTTTCAGGCTGAGGGAGCTGGCGTTTGTCCACAGACAGTTTTCCAGGTCATGTGGCCAGCAGGACTAAACTGCTTCTGGCGCAACAGGACACCATGACGGAAGCCAGAGTGCACGGAAATGCCGTTTACCTTCCCGCCATAGTGGGACACTGGCGTGCTTTCGAACTGCTAGGTTGGCACAAGCTGGGACAGAGCAACGGGAGCTCACCCTGTCACGGGGATTCGAACCGCCAACCTTCTGAGTGGCAACCCCAAGAGGTTCAGTGGTTTAGACCACAGCACCACCCGTGTGCCATAAGGTTATACTGGTATGTATTTGTCTGCTGCATGGTTCACACCCACACCCCTTCCATTTTTATCCTTAACAACAATCCTGCAAGTTAGGCTAGGCTGGAAGAGAGTAGATAATACAGTGGCTATATGTCTAACTCCACAGAAGACCTGGAGTTTTCCTACATGTTCACATACTTTGTCCAGAGATTCTCCAGGTCCACGTTTGGTTCTGGTTGGGGTCAATTATAGCAGTAGTTGGCAGACAGGATAACATGGTTTGACTGCCACAAACCTTAAAATGTATCGTTGCACGCTACCCCAATCTCTGAGTGGATGCGAGATTCCAGGGGTCCCAGGCACTTTGGGGTTTCCTTGAAAAGAGCGACAGCAGAGACTGTGGTGTCTTTATGATATATGGCTTTATTTACTCATAAATGCAACTTGATCCTATGATGGAAGTGTTAGAAGGGTTAGAACACCCTAGAAGATCCAAAGTCATATAAATAGGATGGAGGGGGCACAGGGCTGCCCTGAGACATTTTGTTGCCTGAGGTGAAGGACCAGGATGGTGCCCTCCCATATAGAAGCTGAGCAGATTGGCCGCCGAAGCTCACTTCAACACAAGGAATGGGACAGTCCTTCAGTGCATCTGAGGATAGCAGCCTGTATTTGGGGACTCACGACATGCCATGCAGGACATACACAGTTTTTACCTTGAAAGATCAAAGTGATCTCACCATGGGCTCATTTGGGAGGAAGGGCAGGGTATAAGTTTGATTAATAAGTAAGCTGTGCTTCTTGCTATGACTTCTGTATATATGCCCTGAATGAGTTTTTTGCCACATGTATTTGGGCAAGTGGTGGGGTTGGAGGGAGGTTAATTGATCCCTCCAGCAGAGACAGAGGCAGATGGATATATAATCCAAGCAGCACACTTTTTAATTGCTACATTGTAATGTTTGCATCCCACTCCTCTGAGGAGTAACCAATGGCGTGTTTTACCCTCACAACGGCTCTCTGTGGGGTACATTAGCCCCAGACAGTGATTTGTCCAAGGCCACCCACTGGGCTTCATAGCTGAGTGGGGATTTGAATCTGGTTTCCCTACATTCAATACCCAACAACTTGGAATGGCTCCACACTTTACATGGCAATCATGCTTGCTGCAGGAGGTATACCGGCATTTCCTAAAGCAAACATGTAAAGAGAGAATGACAATTGTATATGCCCTTAAACATCTTTGTTCATGTGGGGCTCCCAGACACATATGCATAGGTATGTAAGGATGCCCATCTGTTGTTTACACTTTATGAATTCTTTGCATGAATGCAAATATGTAAATGTCACAGTCATTTAAAATGTGCAATGGCCCTTTACCATTGGAGCCATGTTGGTACCCTGTCCTTTTGTTTTATTCAACATGCCCCTTCCCTAAGGCATAGGTTGGGAAACACTTTCTTAATAATATGTAAAATACAAAGTTATTCTCTTTTGTATCTCTGCATTTAGATAACATAAAAGGGGAGGAATTGTAGCCTGAGAGCCCCCCTCCAAATGATTACAACCCCAGAGCACCCACCAATTATATTCTGGCTCTGATTGCTTGCATTGAGTCCCCAGTGAAATACTGTCATTAGACTGGACAGTCCATCCGCGCCATTTCACTCCAAATTGAAGCCCAGATTAATTGTGGTACTGGCGAGCTCTCAAAACAGTTTAGGAACGAGAAACTAACCATTAACACAGTGAAGCCACACTAATCACACTAGCCTTGATGCGGTCTCCTTCTTTGATCAGCTCACTCTCTCTCAGCAGGCCCCAAAATAGCCCCAGGGTACAAGAGTGCTTCCATTGCAATCATGTTAATTTTGCTTTTAGTTTGTCTTTAGCTGTTGGAGATTAATGAATAAAAGTGGTGTTTAAATTTACAACCAGGCTTGTTCTGATAGCTCAGTGGTATCATCGCCCCTGGTTTTTCAACTTTGATTATCTGAGCCAGTCATCTACAAAAAAAGAAAGAAAAGTCTTTTCTATCTACAGCAAGAGAACACACAAACCTGATGGGATGCCAAAAGTATAGAGGTGTGAGGGGTGAAAAGATAGGCAATGCCGATCTCTTGAGATGTCTTAGTGTCCTACATTTCTGCTAACTGTATTATGAAGTAACCTATTTACAGTCATTTGTGTTCTAGATTAAATATATATTGACAAACAAAGGGCAGCTTTTTCATTCATCACATTAGTGGAGCAAAACAAGTAGGATAGCAGAATGCTTATTGCAAGCAAATCTAATCATGGATATTTAATTGAACCATTTTAATTATTAACTGTAGGGTATGAAAAGTGGTTAGTAATGCTGCATTGGAGCCCCCTTTTTCCTGCCCAATTTCAGTTTTTAAAATAGTTATGACAAACAATAGAACACTGCTGCATATGCATGTTACACTAAGCTATGAAGCTTAGTTTATTTAGCCATACTGTACTATGCACAAGCTGCATGTTAGTGGATGCAGCTTGTGTGCTCCCACTTTTCTCCCCCTTTCGTATGAGCAGGTAAACAAACCATGGAGGGGCTTAGTCTCTGAACCCAGGACTATAGTTTGGCCTGGTAGGTTTGCACATAACACTTGTTTGTTGTTTAGTCGTTTAGTCATGTCCAACTCTTCGTGACTCCATGGACCAGAGCACGCCAGGCACTCCTGTCTTCCACTGCCTCCCGCAGTTTGGTAGCTTTGATAACACTGTCCAACCATCTCGTCCTCTGTCATCCCCTTCTCCTTGTGCCCTCAATCTTTCCCAACATTAGGGTCCTTTCCAGGGAGTCTTCTCTTCTCATAAGGTGGCCAATGTACTGGAGCCTCAGCTTCAGGATCTGTCCTTCCAGTGAGCACTCAGGGCTGATTTCCTTCATGGATCACTGCCTTGTTGTGGTGAAGGGGCTTGAATAACTCAGAGAAGCTATGAGCTATGCCGTGCAGGGCCACCCAAAATGTACAGGTCATAGTGGAGAGTTTTGACTAAACGTGATCCACCTGGAGCAGGAACTGGCAAGCCACACCAGTATCCCTGCCAAGAAAACTCCATGGACAAAGACATAACACGTAGCCATGTTTTATTAAACTGCCAACAGGTAATGATCTGGAGTCATGCTTTTTATTGGCTTATGAATCATGGATATTTTAACTATGGCTTGGCATTATGTCTGAACCCAGCACCCTTAATTCTGGATTATTTGGCCCCTTCAGATTCTCACCAGAGGATAGATGACAGGAGTTAGACTATCCCTGTCCAGAAAGTGGTGGAGCTGGGCCACCATTTGAAGCTAATGGAAGGCTAATGGAAGCCACCTGAACTTCAAGCGACAGGAAGGGCTCCAGAAGTACCCCCAAGCTGTGTACCTGCTCCTTCAAAGGGAGTGTAACTTCATCAAGAGCAGGCAACCTTCCAAGAGCAGGGAACCACCCACTAACAGGGCCTCAGTCTGGATTGCGCTTCAGTTTATTGGCTCTCCTCCACTCCATTACTTAGGCAAGACACTGGTTCAGCACATTCACTGCCACACCTGCAGATGTAAAAGAGAAGTAGAGCTGTGTGTCATCGGTGTATTGCTAAAAATGTACTAAAAGCTCCATATGACCCCACTCAGTGGTTTCATGTACAGGGTGAGTCCTTTAAAAGAGGCCCTATGGATACAGATTACACATGTTCCACTGGGTCTCTTTTAAAAGACTCACCCTGTATATGTTAAACAGCATGAGGGATAAAATTGAACCCCAAGGAACCCCACACTTTACTTATCTACTCAAATTGTGAGATTCCATGGATCTTTGGACCACATGTATTCTACTTGTGAACTCAATCTGCTAATGTGAGAATCTCAATTTTCTCATATAAAGCAAGATTCTATCCTCATGATTGCCCGCAGTCATAACATAAAGCCTATTGACCATATCACAGGCCTCCCTAAATCCCTGTCAAAGCAGTATACTGTAGTACTTAGACTCCAATTCAGCAGCTGCCCCCATCAAGCTGTCAAAAAAGAAAAAAATTGCTTACTTGGCTTAGTGGCAGAGAAATATAGAAGTACCCTTTTATTTTAGAAATAAGGAACAGTCAAGGTTTTTTGGGGGGGGGGTTGTTTAAAGAGAAATGTTTAAGAAGGAGAGCCTTGTGTGACAGCATTACTTACCTTGAAATGCTGTCCTAGCTTGTTGGTTCCATTATTAGTTCAGGCATGGCCAAGGGCCTGGTGCTCAGCATTAAAGTTGGACAGTAATACTCTGATAAAGGATATTGTTAACGTGCCTAGGAGTAGCCTTGGTCATGAATTCATTAGCTTCATGCAGAGATTGCATGCAATTCTGATTGCTGCTTGCAGAGAAACTTTAAAGGCAGGGGTGGCTGATAATTATCGGAGCACCCTGAACTGTGTGAGTAAAGTGAACTGGGGGAACTTAGTCAACGGAATGGCCAACTTGTTTTGTCTCACTGAGAGTGAGGGGACCACATGCAAAGGAGGATGGGACTCTCATAAGCAACATACAGAACAGAGATGGGCAGACTTTAGGCTTGTCATTACTCCTTTGTTTTTGACTAGAGATCTAACAACCAGTCAGGTGCAAAAGACAGACAGTTAGCATGAACAATAGTATGAAATTCTGAGACTACGGCTTTTTTTTCATTACTAGAACTGAACTGAGCTAACAGTTCTTTGACACAAAAGTTGACTTCTGGATAGCCTTCCATGTCAGCCGTCTAATTTAGATTGGGAAAATTATATTGTTGCAATTGTTAACCAATTGGGAGTCAGAAACCTTGCCATTCTCCTGTAAATCACCCAGAAGGCCACTAGTAGATTCTGACCACATTCTGATCCAAGAGAGAATTTCAATAAGTGTGTATTTCTTCACTCTTGTGGGACTAGATGTACCGGTATCTACCAAAATCCCCTCTTCAACATTGTGAAGTTTTGCCCTCCCTGCCCCAGTTGGGACTCACCCTGGGGAATTGAGCTGCAGCTAATCAGCAATTTTAAAAATACAAACCATATGTCATTAACATCATTTTACATTTGGTAGTTAGTTTTGCTAGAGGGTTAGTCTAGGGCAGAGCACAAAATGCAAAAAGCCAAGACTGATTTCACAGATACCCTTCAAAGGACTTCACAGTCTTTCCCACTGTTGGTGTGAAGAAGCAAAATGTGGTTTTAAGGGTACTTGTATCAGATTTTTGAACTCTGCAAGTTAGTAAGTGGCTGTAATAATTGCACCTCTTCTTTCCTGCAGTTTTAGTGTCACCTGTTAAAAAGGGCCTAGGCCTCGAAACCTAAAGGACCATCTTCTACAACATGAATATGCTCAAACACTGGGTTCATCATGTGAAGCACTCCTCTGCATCCCTCTAGCATTTGAAGGTAGGTGGACAATGACCAGAAAGAGGGCCTTTTCTGCTTAGGGAATGCTTTATCCAGGGAAGTTTGCCTAGGGCCAACTGTGTTGTCTTTTCAGTGCCATACAAACACACTTTTATTTACACAGGTTTTGTAGTCTGGAATGTGTGTTTGATGGAGATTTCCCCTCCTGCTCTTCTGAATTTTTAAGGTTATGCTTTGTGTTTATTTTATTGTGATTTTATATCAATATTTCTGCTTTTTTAAACTATTTTATTATAAACCAGCCCGATAGTTTGGCTGAAGTGTGGCCTAAATGTATTTCAAATAAAAAAAATAATGTGTTCTATTTGAAACACATTTTTATTTCCTCACTCTGTTTTCCATCATAGGGTTAAACACATTGGTGAATATCTTTTAAAGCATTTTAACCTCTCCTATATGAATGGAAGTGTTTCCTTGGACACTTAACTGGTGACATGCCTTTAAAATTTGTCAAACTATGTCAGTTAGTTTTACCCAGGCATGCTTGGAAAGGCTGATGGATACTTGAATAAACTGTAAACGTTATTTTCTTTTTCTTCTCCTACATCATTTAGAGCCAATAGTGTAAGCATATGTTTGGGCTTCCCTGCAAGAGACTTTGTAGTTCTCCTCCCCACAATTTCAACCTTGCAGATTCCCTGAGTCCTGGATTTCAGATATCCAATCTTAAACAAAAAAACTAAAGTACCCCCTTGGTACAATCTCTGCCTGTGATAGTACAATCAAAGAGGAAGTGTTCACTTAATAATTTGAGAACATGCACCTTGCTTTCAAACAGTCAATTGCTCTTCTTTCTAATAAGCCTTTTTAAAAATTGGTTGGAATGTGTCTGTAGATAAGGTTTTCTGCTTTTGAAGTGTTCTGTTTTCCTGGAGGAGGTCTTGTTTAATCGATGAGAATTAGATAGACTATAGCCCCTTGGGGTGGCTCCATTCACTCTTCAAAGACAAGTTGCTAACAACTCAGCACTGAACTATTTTATGAAGCCATATTTCATTCTTAGCCATTTATTTAGAGAACAGCACTAATTAATTGGTGTTGAGTTGCTTTTAATTATGCCCTGCTCTTAGTAAGCTTTGGGGATCTGTTTATTGTTGGCAGTGAGGCTTGGGATAGGTAGGGGTTCAAAAAGTCTGTGTTTAGCATTTTGCTTTTCTATATTCTTCTGGATTCATCAAATACCCTGAGATAATTACCAAGTTTTTTTTTTTTTTACAAAAATAAAAACAGTTGCTAGACTAAATCCACACATTCAGCAAAGGAAATGTCATAGAACTGTAGAGTTGGAAGGGACCCCGAGAGTCATCTAGTTCAAACCCCCTGCAATGCAGGAATCTCAACTAAAGTATCCATGACAGGTGTTGAGAGATATCTGTGTAGCCAGAGGCATTTCAATGGGGCAGTATGCATAGGACTATCTGGATACCACCTGTCAATTCAAACACAGTCCCAACAACTCAATTTTGGAGCAAGTGTTTTCCTCTTCCTTTGCTTACTTGGGCATTTTGGCATCCCCATTTGTTGGAATGGAGTGTAGCACTGGGTGTTTGTGTCTAATTGTGTCTTAATTGTGCCATTCTCTTACCTGTTATGGTTCAAGGAAGGAAACAATAATAAAATCATAGGATTGTAGAGTTGGAAGAGATCCTGAGGGTCATCAATCCAACCCCCTGCAATGCAGGAATCTCAACTACAGCATCAGTTACAAATGGCCATCCAACCTGTGCTTAAAAACCTCCAAGGAAGGAGAGTTCACCACTTTCTGAGGGAGTCTGTTACACTGTCAAACAGGTCTAACTGTCTGAAAGTTCTTCCTAAGTTTAGAACCTTACATTTGCCCCTATTGAATTTCATTTTGTTCATTTGGGTCCAGTTCTCCATTCTGTTATGGTAATCTTGAATCCTGATTCTGTATTCTGTGGCATTACCTACTCCTCCCAGTTTCGTGTCATCTGCAAATTGGATGGGCATTCCCTCAATTTCTTCGTCCTAGTCATTTAAGAGTCAGCAATGTTCTCATGTTCTTAAGAGTGTTGTGGAAACAGGCTACTTTGTGCAAACCTCTGCCTTTATGTGCAAAATGTTATTTCTCCATGTTGTTATAATAATGATCTCATGGCGGTTCACAACATAAAAATACAAGATAAAAACAAAACAAAACAAAACACATAATAAAAACAAAAACCAGTAACATCCCCTACTCCCCTCCATAGCTTCACTTCCCCAGAGTTGCCCCTTTTGAGTTCTTAAGTGCGCACAAAATTGACCAGGGAGATAGAACCGCATGTTATACACTATTATCTGAACAAAATAAAAAATAAAAAATAAAAAAATCCTTCCAGTAGCACCTTAGAGACCAACTAAGTTTGTTCTTGATATGAGCTTTCGTGCGCATGCACACTTCTTCAGATACACTGAAACAGAAGTCACCAGACCCTTATATATAGTGAGAGAGTGAGGAGGGGTATTTATGGACATAAATCTGATATCAGGAATCACAAGACAGAGAAACCAGTAGGAGAACACTTCAATCTCCCAGGACATTCTATACAAGATCTCAAAGTAGCTGTCTTAATACAAAGGAATTTCAGAAATAGACTGGAAAGAGAAGTTGTTGAATTGCAACTCATTACCAAACTTAAAACCATGGAGAGACCTGGTCTGAACAAAGATATTGGATTCTTATCTCATTATACATGACAAAGCTATATTTAGCCATCTCACCCCTTGCTTTTTCTTTTAAGACTAATTGCAGTCGTTAACAGTCATCAGTCATGGATGGAGGCTCGTAACATTATATAGGAGGCAGCAACTCATTTCATACCTATTAATGGTGGCAAGAGCAAATGTGGGAAAAATTTTGTGGAAGACATTTGATTTAGACAACTTAGATTACTGGTATTCAAAAGTCTAGCAAATTGCTGTTCTAGAAAAAATTTCCCCGTCTTCTGGTGTGCACAGCAGGAGAATTGCTGACCTGTAACATCTGTGCCATCCATCACGAGTTAATTTGGCGGCTGCGATGGGAGTAAGCAGCCTCCCTTACCTCCCCGGGATGACAGGGAGGGCTGCCTCGCCCGCAGATGCCCCTCAACCCACTTAGATCCTTCGGGACCAAGTGGGGGGGGGGGCTGGGTGCAAAGGGCTCGTGGAGGATCGGAGCTCCTGGAAGCTGGCCATGTTCGTGCACGACTCCCAGAACTGGAAATATAAATTTGGTTACAGGTTTTGGGCATGTCTCGGACAAAGGAGTGGGAAGAATGTTGTTGACAGATCCAGCCCTGAGCTGTTAAGAATGAAAATCGGAAGAAGATATGGACTCTACACTGGTATGTGAAAGAGGGAAAGGAAGGGGGGGGGAGCCCTGGACTCTATGTCAACACGGGCGAAACCTCCCCCAGAAAATCCACTTTCATGGGGAAATAGCAAGCAGACCTTAAAGACTGAGAGAGAATTAGGCAGGATTGGACATTATATATACAAACTGTATGGACTTGAAACAAGATTTGGAATGCTTTAATAGTAATGGAGGACTTCCGGCTGGTAATGGCGCAGCAAAGATTGATTGTTGTGGAGAGCCCGTGAAGCAGAACACCACTTCAAAGGGAGAAGCCAGCTCTGGTGGATGATTGATATTGGATTTTATAGAGGTGTCTGGCATTCCTGGAAAGGAGTGGTTGCAATGCGAGCGGGGGAGGAGGCTGTGCGAAGAAGAAATTTGGTTTGTAGCAGGAGGAGATGACGACAGCTGGAATGTGGCATTTGGAAGAACAATGACTTTATCCATACAGAGACATTATTTATTATAATTCTGTCTGCTTGCTGGCATATATCAGAGGCTGTGAAAGTACTGGACTATGAATGCAACTGAAAGAGAGGTGACGATCGCTCCGGAGTCCGAGACATGGGGAGTCCAAAAAATTGTAAAAAATTTGGTTTAATTGGAATTATTTTAATTGGGAACTGTATAATTAATTTGGATTGTAATTTGATTGATAATTGGAGATTTGTATTGGAAAATCAATAAATAAGATTTTAAAAAAAGAAAAAAATTTCCCACAAGTTGGCCATATGTTTATTTCAAGGTGTGGATTTTGTGAGATCACCCAAACCCAATTTTTGTGGATATATAAAATTACAAGCAATTCTGGTAATTATGGTGGATATTGATATTGGATTGTTCTGCAGGATAATTGATATAATATGCAAAATATGGAAATTATTTGGATTCAACATTGGTAATTTAACAGCTGTCCAATAAATGATTAGTTTTTGTGCTTATTGCCTATCTGCCCTTGTAGATAAGGATTACATTTTCTTGGTGAGAGAAAAAAGTTAACACTCATTGATAAAGGGATCTTTCTGATAGTGGCTGGATGAGACTGAGAAAAATAAAGATAAGCCAAGTATTTCTAGAAACCAATTCTTTGTTTCTGTAAGAAAAAAACAGACCCCTAAAAATTATAATCTTTGATGAAGAATGAGAGCAGACATTTCTGAGTCCATCATAAATCCCAGAGCTGATAGAATACACATTGAGATTACACACACACACACACACACACACACATTCTGATCTTGCTGCCAGTACAATAATCTTAGAGTCAAAGAGTAATCTATCCCTAAGTGTCTTAATAATGAAAATAGTTGTCCGATAAGCATAACACTGGATGCCTAGTGCTAGAGTAAGGAATATGCTGAAAGGATTTAAATTAAATTAGTTTTTCTTTTTTTAAAAAAAGAAGCTTATCTTGATTGACATTGTTGAATGAAGCTCTATTTTATGATTTAATGCTAACAAAAAATTGTGGAAAGAAAGGCCCTCTTTAAGGAAAAGTAGAAGAAAACAATTACCCCAGTGCAAAAAGCTATTTATTTCTTTATTTAGTATATTTATTTGTCACTTTTTCCTAAAAATGACTCTAACTTACAATGTGAAAACAAACTCTAAAACCATGTATAAGAACAAGAATAAAGTAAGAACTTAAAATGCTCATACATAATATGTATAAAAAGAGCTGATTCAATTGAACCCATCCTAATAAATGTTGTTGTGTGTTTCCCCAATTGAACCCATCCTACTAAAAATGATGAGCAGAAGAAGAGTCTGCAAACATACCTAAGTACCCTCCAAATTAAGGACCAAGACTGGGGCTTTAAAATGTTTTTGTCTGGTGCCTAAAAGCAATGAATGTTGATGCCAGGTGTACCTTTTTGGGGAGAGCATTCCATAAACAAGGAGCCACCATTGAGGCAGCTCCCCCCCCCAATAAAAACCCCACTCAATATCATACTTATAAAGGGACTCCATTTATAAAGAGATTCCAGTGGGGTTCCACTGATGGATTCACACAAGTATCATAATTGCATGAGGAAATGAATGCATGTAGGGAAGGTGTGGAACCTGCAGCTGACACGCCCTCATTTCCCTGACACATTCATGATCCCCATTTTGAATGCTTAGAAGCAGCAAATGTTACTTCCATGAGATCTGTTGAGTACCTTTCTAAGACAATTCTAAAAGGTATAAAATGGACATTTTCTGACTAGTGGTCATAATGTGTTATGCAAAATCTTCCTTGTTACAGTAGCCAGCACTTAAAGTAGCGTGCAAGCCAAGCCTCACACACATTTTAAATATTTTTTTATTTGTTGCATTTTTATCTAATCCTTTTATCTAAGGAGCTCCAGGCAGCATATATGGTTCTTCCCCTCCTCATTTAATCCCTGCAACAAACCTGTGAGGTAGATTTGGCTGGGAGACAGTAACTGGCCCAAGATAACCCAGTGTGCTTCATGGCTGAGTGAGGATTGGAACCCTGGTCTCCCAGGTCCTAATGTGGCTATACCACACTGGCTCTCATAATGGAATGTATGGGTGTGGGACATCCACATTCACATGTTTGAACCAGCCTCAGCCTGTGGGAGCAGAAAAGTAGGATTTTCCCGCTCTACATATTTTAACAATCCTTTGCCTTAGAGGGGCTGGGACTTTGAAAATATATGTGCTGACCGAATGCACATATTGTATATGGAAGAGGTAATAAATTCAGCTGAAAACACTGTATCATATCTGCCAGGGGAAGGCTGTTGCTTTCATGCCCTGCTTGTGAACTTCCAAGAGGCATTGACTGTACACTGTTGGAAACAGAATACTGGACAACAGGGACTTTTGGTCTGATATAATAGGGCTCTTACATTATTATACTGAGATTAGTATTACAGTATATAGTTTATTGTCCCCACAATATACTTTCATTCAGATTTTGGATGCTGGTAAAGAACTGAACAATTAACCCACACCCCTTGAGCCTTCCATTGGGAACTGTGGTTCCAGTCCAGCCAGTTACAAAAATCTGTTATTCTGCCAGAGCATATTCTAGCTTGGTGTGTTTCAGAAAGAATATTGTAGAGCTGGACAAGGTGCAGAAAAGGGCAACCAAAATGATCGATGAAATATTATAAAACTGGGTTCATTAAAGCTTTCTTTTAAATGCAAATATATCGGAGTTAAAATCATTACGGAATTGGCACAATGGCTTGGAATCCAAAAGGAAGAATTGGCGGTGAATGTGGTGAATGTCTTTAGAATTAAAAGTAAAAACAAAAACGGGAAAAAAGGGAAGAAATTCCCTGGAGACTGTTTGATAATTTTTAAAGATAAATCAACAAGAGATATGATTTTGATGAAAAACAGAGAGAAAAAATTGTATATTGACAATACGATGATAATAGTATTTAAAGACATTCCAATTCATCTGTTGAAGAAGAGGACACCATACCAGCCACTGACACGGACGCTACTTAAAAAGAAAATAGATTTCAAGTGGGAATTCCCAGAGGGAGTTTCCTTTTATTACAAAGAGAAGAAGCACAAACTGAAAGGAATTTTGGATCTTACAAAGTTTCTCAGGCGATACAAAGAGCTGGACAAAGAAGAGAAGGAGGTGAGGAGGGGGGAGGAGGAGGAGGGACAGGAGGAAACAGTAGAAGGAGCATGTGCCGCCCCGGTCCAGGGAGGGGGGGGAGAGGAAGAAGAAGAAGAAGAAGATAATATTAATAAGGAAGAAGAAGAAGAAGTAGAAGAAGAAGAAGAACAGTAAACAGTAAACAACAGTAAAGAAAACAAAAGAAACCCAAGATGGCGCTACGCGTGCTGTCTTGGAATGTGAACGGAATTAACCAAAAAAAGAAACGCAGTAGAATTGAACATATTTTGCAAAAGAAAAATCTGGATATAATCTGCTTGCAAGAAACACACGTTGCCAGGAAGCACAGAAGAATTTTGATTAAAAAGAAGTTGGGCAATGAATTTATTTCATCAGATAAGGCAAAGAAAAGAGGAGTAGTGTTATACGTCAAACAAAATCTTGAATCGAAACAGCTGTTCAAAGATGAAGAAGGAAGAGTAATTGCAGTACAAGTCACGACACAGGGCGAAAAATTTATTTTTGTCGGAATCTACGCACCAAATGGTAATAAATCAGAATTTTATAAAGGTTTGGAAGAAATGCTACATGAATATTTGGATCAGAAGATTATAATTTTGGGAGATATGAATGGTGTGATCTCATTGGAGATGGATAGAAGAAGGAAGAAGACGGAATCAAAGGAAGGGAAGTTACCTAAGACGTTCTTCTCACTGGCGGAAAATTGTAATCTAATTGATATTTGGAGATTGAGACACCCATTGGAACGACAATATACACATTTTTCAGAACCAAATAAATCAAATGCAAGAATTGACTATATCATGATATCCAGAGAAATAGTACCGAGAGTTGAAAAAATTGAGATCCAACCCAGAACATTTTCAGACCATAATTCAATATTCTGCGAAATCAAGAAGAAAGAAGAAAAATCATTCAGATGGAGATTGAATGAAACCTTGCTAGACGATGAAGATTTAGAGGAAAAAGCAAAGAAGAAATTAAAAGATTATTTTGAACTGAATTGGAAAAAAGAAACAAAAGATAGCGTCGCATGGGATGCATCAAAAGCGGTGATGAGGGGTTTCTTCATTCAACAAAATAGTATTAAAAAGAAGAATAGAGAAAAGAAAAAAGAAGAAATATTAAAACAAATTATGGAAAATGAGAAAAAATTGGCAGTAAAACCAAATGATACAAAAGCAAATCAGAATATTAAGATATTACAAAACCAATTCTCGATGATTGTAAATCAGGAAGTGGAATGGAAAATAAAATGGATGAAACAGAGATCCTTTGAACATGCAAACAAACCAGGAAAGTGGCTAGCTTGGCAAATTAAGAAGAGAAAAGAACAAAACACAATAAACAAAATACAAATTGAGGAAAAAGAAGTTGAAAGCCCATCAGAGATAAGAAAGGGTTTCGCAAAATATTATAGACAATTATATAAAAAATCTGGAAATCAGGATATTAATAAAATTGTGAAATATCTGAAAGGAAAAGAGGTGCGAAAGATAACGACAGAAATGAAGAACCGATTAAATCAAAAAATTGAAAAAGAGGAGATTACCAAAGCAATTAAAAATTTGAAAAGTGGGAAGGCTCCGGGACCGGATGGATTTACGGCAAGATACTACAAAAAATTTAGAGACATTCTACTTGAACCCTTCAAGGAAGTGATGAACAATATTTTAGAGAAAGCGGAAATACCAGATACCTGGAAGGATGCGTACATAACATTGATACCAAAACCTGATTCAGATTTGCTCCAAATCAAGAACTATAGGCCAATTTCGCTATTGAACAATGATTATAAGATTTTTGCTAGTATATTAGCAAACAGAATGAAGAATATACTGAAAGAAATAATTCATGAAGACCAGGCGGGCTTCCTACCAGGCAGACAGTTAAAAGACAACGTAAGAAATATAATTGATATCATTGAATATCTGACTGTCAGGAATGAGAAGCAAGCCGCTATGATTTTTGTGGATGCGGAAAAGGCCTTTGACAATATTTCGTGGGACTTTATGGTAAAGAACTTTGAAGCAATGGATATGGGAGAAAAATTTATAAGAAGTATCAAGGCAATATATTCACAGCAAAGAGCAAAAATAATTGTAAATAATACGCTAACTGAAAGTATAGAAATTGAGAAGGGAACAAGACAAGGATGTCCACTTTCACCGTTATTATTCATCTCGGTCCTGGAAGTCCTTTTGAAGACGATAAGGCAATCAGAAAGAATAAAAGGAATTACAATTGGAAAGACTCAACATAAAGTGAAAGCCTATGCCGACGACTTGGTACTGACAGTTGAAGAACCTTTAGAAAGCGCAAACGCAGTATTAGAGGAGATGGAAGAATTTGGTCAATTCGCAGGATTTAAACTTAACAGGAAAAAAACCAAAATCTTGGTTAAGAATATGAAAAATGGAGAATCACAGGAACTGCAACAAAAAATACAAATTGAAGTGGCAAAGAAAGTTAAATATTTGGGAATATGGATAACACCAAAGAGTATCAATCTGTATCAAGACAATTATGAATTAACATGGAATAAAATTAAGAGAGACCTGGAAGTGTGGGAAAGGATGAAACTCTCTTTATTGGGAAGAATTTCAGCGGTAAAAATGAGCGTGCTACCGAGAATGTTATTTTTGTTTCAAACAATACCAATAATAAAAGGGACAGCTGTTTTCAGAGAATGGCAAAAGAAACTTTCAAGATTTATCTGGCAGGGGAAAAAACCCCGAATAAGATTTAAATTATTGACAGATAGTAAGGAAAGAGGAGGTTTTTCCTTACCGGACTTGAAGCTATACTATGAAGCAGCTTGTCTATGTTGGATAAAGGAATGGATAAATTTGAAGAAACCAGATCTTTTAGACCTGGAAGGACATGATAACAGATTCGGATGGCACGCATACCTTTGGCAAGAAAAGATAAAGGTACACAGAAGTTTTGGAAACCACATTTTCCGGAAGTCCCTCTATGAAGTATGGGACAGATATAAAAACCTGTTGGAAAGGAAAACACCATGGTGGTTATCACCAATTGAAATAATTAGTTTGAAAAAGACAAATATGAGTCAGAAATGGATAACTTATGAGACACTGCTTAAGAAAGAAGGTAATAAATGGAAACTAAAACCATATGAGGAAGTGAAAGAACACGTTAATAATTGGTTGCAGTACCATCAAATTAATGAAATGTTTAAAAGCGATATGAAAAAGACGGGATTTAGCGAGACAAAATCAAAGTTTGAAGTTGAAGTACTTAACAATGACTTTAAAGTACTTGCTAAGATGTACAAAATGCTGTTGGAATGGAACTTAAAAGATGAAGAAGTGAAATCGGTGATGATTCACTGGGCAAAAGATATTGGACATAACATTATGCTAGAAGACTGGGAAAAACTTTGGAGGGAAGGAATGAAATTTACGGCATGTACGTCAATAAAAGAAAACCTATTGAAAATGATGTATAGATGGCATATTACCCCAGTTAAACTAGCTAAGATGTATAAGTCAGATAATAAGTGTTGGAAATGTAAACAAAATGTCGGTACCTTTTTTCACATGTGGTGGGATTGTAAAAAGGTGAGAGTGTATTGGGATATGATATATCAGGAGTTAAGAAAAATGTTGAGATATAATTTTGTTAAGAAACCCGAAGCATTTTTGTTAGGTATTGTAGGTACAGACATTGAAAAAAAGGACATTAGACTTTTCCAATACGCAACGGCGGCAGCTAGAATTCTTCTAGCACAAAAATGGAAACAAGAAGAATTACCGACAAAAGAGGAATGGACAGTGAAATTGACTGAATACGCAGAAATGGACAAACTAACGGGAAGAATCCGAGAGCAGCGGGACCAGAAATTCATCAAAGACTGGTTAAAGTTTACGAACTATTTGAAAGACAATTTACATTTGAATACGTTAATAGGATTTCAAGAAGTTTTGTAGTGAATGTGTAGAACTATTATTGTAAGTAGGATAGTAAAGTAAGGGAAACTCTTTTTTTTTGAAAATGTAAGCAATGGTTGATTAAAGAAGTATAATATCAAGTTAAAAATTAGAAAACCACTTGAAGGGACTGACGGAAGTCACGGCTTGATAGCCAAATGGAAAATATATGAAAATGTTTGTTAAGGATTTTTGTAGTATTTTAGTGTAAAAATAATAAAAATTATATATTAAATGCAAATATAGGAGGATGTAATAGAGGTGTATAAAATGATTCCTAGTCTGGAGAAAATGGACGGAGTAAAGTTTTATTTTCCTCTTATGAAACTTGGATCATTTAGTTGGGAGATTCATGGCAGAAATTCTTCATACAGTGCATAGTTAACGCATGGAATTAATTGCCACAAGATGTGATTAAGGCTGGCAACTTGAATGGCTATCAATGGCTGTTAGTGACAATGGCTGTATTCTACATCCAGGGAAGAACAGCAGGAAAGGGCTATTGTGCTCATGTCCTGCTTGACAGCTTCCCAGAGGTATGTGATTGGCCACTGTGGGAAACAGTATGCTGGCCTAGATGGGCCTTTGGTCTAGTCCAGGGGTCTGCAACCTTTAAGACACAAAGAGCCACTTGGACCCGTTTCCAAAGGAAAAAACAACAACTGGGAGCCGCAAAACCATTGCGACATTTAAAACAAATATAACGCTGCATATATTGTTTCTTACCTTAATGCAATAATAATAAATAACGTATAGGAGCCAATGCAAAGTATAATTAGTAAAAAGAACAAGAATAAGTTCTTACTTTTTTGCATTGACTCAGGGGCATACCCAGGATCAAAACTGGGGGGGGGGGGCAAGCCATGGTCGTTCAGGTTGTGACATTTCAGCACGGAAAGGCGAATGAAACCAAAATTTTAGGGAAATTATATATAATTATAGCAGTGCTTTATTACAGTAGTTATTACAATTATTTGCTTGGTTTTTTTAAATTTTTGTTCTAGTTACATGTCTTATACCAGGGGTGGCCAACTCCCAAGAAACTGTGATCTACTTTCAGCAGTGATCTACCCCCGTTTTGGGGGGTTCAGCTCAAAGTTGTTTGGGGGGGGGTGGGGGGGAGAGAGGGCTTTCCCCTCTAAGATAGGTTGGCAAGCGAACTAATAAAGAAAGAAAAAGGGTGGGTGGGAATGGAAAAGTGGGGTGGAAAAATATAAATTGGGGGTGGGGTGGGGTGGGGTGGGGAGGATATCTATTAAAAATATGTAGTAGTTTAAAAAATAAAAATAAAGGGGGAAAATCTTTTTCTTCTTTTTCCTTTTTTTTGAAAACAAAAACAAGGGGAAGAGAAAAGAAAAAGGGGGGATAGAGGGAGAAAAGGGTAATAATAAAAATTCAAATAGAGTGGCTGCAGCAGCTGTGGGGGGTGTTTGTTTGTTTTTCGTTTGTTTGTTTGTTTTAAAAATTGGATTTCTCCCCTTGGATTAAAAAAGGAGGGGAGGAAGAAAAAGAGGGGGGGGTGGGAGAGCAAGGCAAAAAGCCAAAAAGCAAAAAACAGGTTTTTTTTGGGGGGGGGAATCGCGCCAGGCACTGCAGCGCGCCGGCCTCGGGGCTCCGGGCCCCCGAGCCGCCCTTGGGGCCGTCGTTGAGCATGTACACCGCCCGCAGCGAGCACTGGCGAAGCACCGGTTGGCGGAGGTTTCAGAAGCAGCCCAGACGTTTTCGCCGCCCCCGCCCCAAAGCAGCTCTACTTCATCCTGTCGGTGACCATCACCGCCCTCCCGTCACGGCGACGCCTGGCCCACCTGTTCCGCCCTCCGCGCAGCCGCTTTGAAAAGGATTCTGCCCGACAGGGGCCGCTCCAATCGCCGCCGCCTTTATTATCCCGACTCTTTTCTCTCTCTCTCTCTCTCGATAACTCGCAAAGCCCAGCTCCTTCTTCTCCCCGCCCTAACGCCACCCTCATTGGCACGTTCCCCTCAAACAGGAACAGGCATCCCGGCGGCTCATTGGCCGGACGAAGCGTCGCTCTCCCGTGCCCGCCTCCCGCCTTCATCCTCAGTGGCTACCTCGGCGGTAAGGCCCCGGCTCCGAGCCTATGTGCCAAGGCGGGCGATCTGTCCTGCCAATCGGCACGCCGAGGTGGTAAAAGCTCAGCCCTCCCCACACGCTTATTGGTGTGAAGAAGTCGCTTCCTCTCTCTGGGAGTGGTCAAGGTGGACATCAATCTTGGGTCTGTCCTCGGGAACCCCGAGAGGGCTGAGAAAGACCGCCCAGCTGTTCAACGTTGATGCGGATTATTCATGGTTTTTTTGGCCCTTTTTTTTGCCGATAACCATTTAATTATTATTGAAAGGGCATTGAAAGGGGGCATGCCGGAGCCGCGGGAGACCTGTCAGAGAGCCGCATGCGGCTCCGGAGCCGCAGGTTGCTGACCCCCGGTCTAGTCCATCAGGTTTGTTTTTACATTCAACTCCTTGTTGTTGTTCAGTCGTTCAGTCGTGTCCGACTCTTCGTGACCCCATGGACCAGAGCATGCCAGGCACCCCTATCCTCCACTGCCTCCCGCAGTTTGGCCAAACTCATGCCAGTCGCTTCGAGAACACTGTCCAACCATCTCATCCTCTGTCGTCCCCTTCTCCTTGTGCCCTCCATCTTTCCCAACATCAGGGTCTTTTCCAGGGAGTCTTCTCTTCTCATGAGGTGGCCAAAGTACTGGAGTCAATGATGATGGGCATTGTAGTCCAACAACATGTGGAGGGGACCATGTTGGCTAGGTCTGCTACAAACATTACTTCACGATGCATCTTGTTTTCACTTAATCCTAATCTATCATTGCACTGGAGTCTGCTTTTTAACCCAGCAGGTGACCCTTGATTGCTGATATGAGTAATTCAAGCCCATCTTTTCTGAAATTATGCCTTAACCAGGAAAAAGAAACCATAGTAAAAATACAGCTGCTCCCTCTTCTGACCATAATAAGAGGAAATGACCAAGTCAAATAACAGCTGTCCCCTCCCCAGCATTACAGTTATGAAGGAAACTACTGCCCTTATATTTTCCCTTACCTTGAAATTGTATTGGTGTTTCCTCCCTTTGCCACAGCACAACTCCTGTGCAGCAAAAAGTGAAGCAAAGCAGGGAACTTGGGGGGGGATAGGGTGGGCACATGGGGACTCTTATCAGACCAGGGCTCTTTCATCCCCCCCCCACTTTAATACCACTTTTCTGCATTACTGTATTCAAGGTGGTTTACAAACCCATAGAAATGGCAAAATATAGGACAAAAATCAGACTTCCGGCGAGGTCGCCATCACGGGCGGTCGTGGGTTGCCTCGGCAGCGAGGCGACCCAGTCCAGCCCGGGGGTTGGAGCCCCGCTACCACTAAGCGGGGCTCCGGTGAGGCGCGGGAAGAGCGTCCTGCGCCTCGGGCTCCCCGGCGGGCCCGCTAAGCTCCGTCCCCTTCCCTTGCTCCCCCTGTAAAGGGGGAGTGGGGGTGAGAGGGGATCGCGGAGCTGGGCCATTAGGGGATATGCCCCAACCGGGCGGAAAAGCGGCGAGCGCTGGCCGTGACGAGCGACGACGTTCTCCCTGTAGAAGATGAAAGGAAATGAAGCCCGGTGGTTGTGAGTACTTGACTGGATTAAATTTGTGGACTTAACGATCCGGGAGGTTTCAGGGAAAGGAAGTCTGCCTCCCTCCCTTCGGCGGCAAGAAAATAACGGTTTATGATACTGTTGCTACCAAGATGGTTACAATGTTTGGATTTTTTTCACAAGTGAGACTATTTAGATCTCCATTTGGGGAGGAAGAGGATGGAGAATATCCCTTTTTAAAGTTATGGTCTTTGCGCCCTGGTTTCAGGGAAAATGGCGGCGAAAAGTCTGAGCCGAAGTGGAAAACTACTGGTATAAGATGGAAAACATTGAAATAGAAACTGAAATTTGATACCTATGCCCGTTCTTACCATGTTGGGCTTTGTTTTTGAACTTGTTTTGAACTCTGGACTAACTGATGAACAAAGGATTACTATTTTGAAACTGGAACTGCTTAATCAGAAATTGAAGGTTTTGAGTGGGGATATGAAGAAAAATTTACTTCCCACAGAGGAGACCTTTCAGATATTCGACACTATGGAAGAGAGCCTTGGCAAAGAGCTGAAGGGGATGATTGAAGAACTGAGAGAGATGGCTTGGCGACTCCCGGAAAAAGAAACGTCCTTCGGCGGTGGCAGCCCCGGGACGGTGAAGAATGTTATATCCAGCCCCCGAGGTGAGAGCTCGGGAGTGAAGGGCAAAAAATTAAGATATCTACAAATAGAAGAAGAATGCAGCATTGAATGGGAGAAGCTGAAAGAAGATGAACAGGGTACCCTGATGTTCGATGCAAGGACTGTTGGGGACTGTGTCTGGATCTGTGGACGCACAAGGAAAGAGGACAATTTGAGGAGTGGTTCCGGTGTAAGATGGAGAAGGACAATGGATAGAGGGGGGATAGGGTGAAGTGTATTAAGTGCAGAATATAAATGGTTTGTTATGGTAATCTGAAATCGGAGGGTTAAGACATTAAGTTTTATTTTATTTTCTAACAAGAAAAGGGATATTTTGAATTTTTTGTTATTAGCAGCAGTTTAAGGGATAGAAGAAGTTTGCTTAGATGTGATATAAGAATAATTTGTTAAGATATAAAGTTTTGTTATTAATCATTATGGATTAAGATGATTGTTTAGATTTGAATTTTCTTTAAATGAATTCAATTTTTAGAGAGATGAAGTTATTAAAGTAGAATCTGGATTTGGAACCGAAGGAGAGAAGGCAGGGGAAGTCAATTGTAAAGATTCGGAACTAGATTTTTTTTTTTGCGTGTGTGTGTAAACAAGAAGAAGAATCGTGGTTATGTTTGTATTTGTTTTGTATAAATGTGGGTGGGTGATGGTATTCTTTGTTATGAAAAATACCAATAAATTCTTTATAAAAAAAAAATCACACTGCCACCCTATAACAAAAACAAAACAAGAATCTATATATTGCAATTATTGTGCAAGATAATAAAATGTCAGCACACAATCAAACAAAATCACCTCCATCAGTTACAAATCAATAATTAAAAAGTGACCAAACAATATCTGCAAAAATATAACACATGAAATGCCACAGATCATGAAGAAAGAATAAGTGAGCGGCTGGGTCAAAGCTTTCCTTCCCTGTCCTGTGGAACACTGTCCACCCACAGTTGGGCATCCATGCCTCTTGCCATGACCTACCACCCAAGGACCTTGCCCTTTTGCAATAGAGGATTCTGAAGATGAAGTTTAGGCTATTTCCTCCAGGAAGAACCACCAGTGCTTATTCAGGACTCTCCTGCCTAGAGAATACAGCCCCTGCCACTATCCTATGACACTGGTGCAGTACTGCTGTCTCCTAAGTCTTGCAGAAATCAAAGACTACAAAGTAAGGGGAGCACCCTTTAACCAGCTGGTCAACTCCTCTACACTCCAGATCTGGTCAGCTACATAAATGCTTCTGTTGGCTCTAGAGTCTAGCCCTCTGCAGAGACTGCCTATTGGTGGCTGTCTTAGCAGGACACACTGGAGCTGTCCAGGGTCCTGTATGTGCTCTGCTTGACTCCTAACATGGACACTTCCTGCTTCCCCCATGAACCTAAAGTATTCCCAGAACTTTTGAGTTGACACTGCAGATAATTTGCTTTCATCCCAGGGGCAAGCAGCTACAGAATAAATAGAATATTTGCAGGTTGGGAGAAGCAAGGCAGATGAGCTCAGCTTCATGCCTACAAACGTTTCTGTTTCTCCCCTCCCCGAGCTACCTTCTGGCATGGAAAACTACCTTGTACCAGACCAGACAATTTAAATACCCAGCCAGCTTCAGATATCTCAAGGGCTCTCACATGGAGGATGGAGCAAGCTTTTCTCCTGCTTTGGAGGGTCGGAATCAAACCAACAGCTTTAACTGAAGAAACAAGATTTTGACTAAACATCAGGAAGAACCTTCTGACAATAAGAGCTGTTCAACAGTGTTATGGTCTTCATTGGAGGCTTTTAAGCAGAGCTTGAATGGCCATCTGTCATGGATGCTTTATTTGAGATTCCTGTATTACAGGGATTGGACTAGATGACCCTTGGGGTACCTTCCAACTCTATGATTCTGTCACTACTTTATCATATTGCTGCCTTTTTTCTCTCAGCTAGTTGCAGAGCTCAGGCTGATGCCTCTTTGTTGGTTATATTTCAACTGACCCAAACCATTTCTTTCCATCTCCTTCTCCAGCAGATGGGTTGTACTGTAGCTGGTGGCCACTTGACATAAACATTAATCAGTGCTGAAATGTAGCTAACAAAGGGATGGTAGCTCAGTGGTAGAGCATGTGCTTTGCATGCAAAAGGTCCCAGTTTCAGTCTCTTGCCTCTCCCATTTGAAGAATCAGGTGGTATAAAATACCTTTTTCTTCTTGTTACCCTGGGGGCTCTGCCAGCTGATGTAGACAGTACTGGACTAAATAGACAAATAGTCTAAGTTGGTATAAGGCTGTTTTATAGGTACAGGTAACTCACAATGTACACACATCTAACTTGCACACATTCATATTTATGTGCTTGGCATTTATTTATTTATTTTAAAAAGGCAGAAAGAGGGCAGGCATTCTGGAAAAAAGACTTTGTCAATCCCACTCGCTATTGAACCCAATGCATTTTGCGATGTTGGCTTTATGCACTATCCCTGGAATGTAACCCCTGGTGTCCTGAGCACACCCAGCCGAAGAGGACAAATAGCCGATAGTTTTCTTCTTTCTTGAAAAAAACATGCACTTCTAAGGTCCTACGGTGCACAGAATACACATGCGCACATGCTTCTGGTGATGATGTAGCTGGCATTAACTTTCCTAGGCTTGTTCCCCAGCTGAACAGTTGGAGCAACAGGGAGACCCCACCCCACCTGTGCTTAGGTACCCTTATCTGATGGAGTGCATGCAAGCAACCAGAAGAAGAAGAAGAAGAAGAAGAAGACGACGAGGAGGAGGAGTTTGAATTTGATATCCCACTTTATCACTACCCGAAGGAGTCTCAAAGCGGCTTCTCCTACATGGAAGTTGCCTCTTCAAGCTGTCCTGGTCCTAGGAAACAGTGGTAAGGTAAAGGTAAAGGGACCCCTGACGGTTAGGTCCAGTCCCGAACGACTCTGGTGTTGCGCCACTCATTTCGCTTTACTGGCCGAGGGAGCCGGTGTTTGTCCGCAGACAGCTTCCAGGTCATGTGGCCAGCATGACTAAGCCGCTTCTGGTGAACCAGAGCAGCGCACGGAAATGCCGTTTACCTTCCTGCTGGAGCGGTACCTATTTATCTACTTGCACTGTGTGCTTTCGAACTGCTAGGTTGGCAGGAGCAGGGACCGAGCAACGGGAGCTCACTGTGTCACGGGGATTCGAACCGCCAACCTTCCAATCAGCAAGCCCTAGGCTCTGTGGTTTAACCCACAGCGCCACCCACGTCCCACTGTGCTTGCCTCTTCAAGCCGTCCTGGTCCTAGGAGACAGTGGTACAGAGGATGGTAGGGACTTGACCAGCCTTCCCCTCACCTGAACAGCCTCTTCCTCAGCTTCTAACACATGCTGCTCCACCTCCCCTGTGTCAGACTGCTCAGACTCTTCACCTTCCTCCAGCCTGGCTCTTTCCTTGTGGTGGCACAAAAACCTGTAAATCACTGGCCCCTCTGCTTCCACCACACACTATTCAGAGCCCTGCCAGTCCCTCATACCTTGTAAGTTGAGAGTTGTCTGTCATGCTCATTGAAGCAAACAATTTGTCACTAGCTTCCATTAAAAAAGCATCTTTAGCTATTAAACTAACCAATAACTTAGAGAAAGGGGCATCTCACTTTGCAGAGTCATATCAGTATAGAAGATAGACAAACATGGGGAAACTATTTAGAATGTTGAACAAGGCAAACCATTGGTTTGATCCAACACAGAGTCCATCATTCCTGACCACTGATCCTGCTGAATAGGACTGATAGAATCATAGAACTGTAGAGTTGGAAGCGATCCCAAGGGTCATCTAGTCCAACCCCTTACAATGCAGGATTCTCAAAGCATGCACCGCAGGTGGGCATCTGACTTCTGCTTAGAAACCTCCAATGAAGGAGACTCCACCACCTTCCAAGGGAGTTTGTTCCACTGTCAGACAGCTTTTATCATCAGAGTTCTTTCTTGTAACCATTGGTCTGGGTCTTACCCCCTGGAACAGGAGAAAACAAGCTTGCTCTTTCTATTATATCATATCCTGTCTCAGTCTCCTCTTTTCCAGGCTAAACATATCCAGCTTCCTCAATGGTTCTTCATAAGGCTTGGTTTCCAGACCCTTGATTATCTTGGTCACCGTCCTCTGCACACATTCCTGCTTGTCAGTATCCTTAAATGATGGCACCTAGAACTGGACAGAGTACTTCAGGTGTGGACTGTTGAAGGCAGAATAGAACGGTTGGAGAATAGGAGTTGGAGTATGAAGATTTTTAGTCTTAGTCCTGGTCCTTACTTAAAGGAAGCTATTTTACCTTGCCACTTGCAAAAATCAAGAAACATTGAGGCCACCTGATTTACTGGTACAGTCATACCTCAGGTTGCAAACGCTGTGGGTTACGCGTTTTCGGGTTGCACTCCGCGCCGAACCCGGAAGTACCAGAAAGGGTTACTTCCAGGTTTCGGCGCATGCGCAGAAGCGCCAAATCGTGACCCGCGTGTGCGCAGACGCGGAGCTGTGGGTTGTGGACACTGCACGGATCACGTTTGCAACCCGAGTGTCCACTGTACAACATTTGCACTATATGATGCTGCTGTTTTGTTGCATATTCATTCTGATTTGTTTGATGTTGTATGATTTTTTTCTGATCTTGCCATTATTCTACACTTTCCAGTACATTTCTCCATTACCTTCCTCATCACAAAATTTAGATTTGCAACACTGCTAAATCCACTTTAATTGTACAACCTAAATTTGTTGGTATGTGACTGAATCATTACCACAAATTAGTGACATTTTATAAGCAGCAATTTTGAAAAAAAAAAAACCCTCAACAAATACTTACATTTAAACACCTACTTTTGAAAATGTTTGGTCAGATCAATTATGGTGCCATACATTAAGCACAATGAGAGCTGCAGTGTCTATCATGGCAATGCTAAAACAGAATTTCTTGCTAGGGAATGCTAAAAGCTCACTAAGTCAGAGTCACCGTCACCATGAACAGATGAAAATGAGGTGCTTCCTGTAGAAGTCTCTTTTTAATTTCTATAATGGGCATATCCAACTGAGGCCCTTCGTCCGGGCTCTTGTTATTTACATTTCAGAATTTGATTAGGTGCACTGGAGAAGGGGTTAGCATAAGAAGTAGTGGAAGTTGGAAGGTGTAACGAGAGGGCAACTAATAAAACAGTGGATTAAAGGCCAGTTCTTGGATGCTTTTCAGTATTGCATCAGCCAAGGATCTGACTAAAATACTTCCTGCTCAAGAAAACTTGTTTGTTGAATACTGGACCAGTCTACACAAACAGCACATTAAATGGAAAATCTGGACCACATAACTTCAGACTGCAAGTGGTAGGGTTGCATGTCTGAACACTCCTACATGGGAAACTCACCTGTACACAGGAGGAAAACTCACCTGTACACAGAAGATTAACAGCCCCTTTTAGACATGCAATGAATATGTGTCAGAAGGAAGCCAGATCCTGCTCCCAATCTCCACTTGTTCATTTGAAGGTCTGCATAAAGCTAACATGAATCCCGTTATTTCCACACTTTTTCCAATAACTGCCCCCTCTGGGGGAAGGACTGTAGCTCAGTGGTAGAGCATTTTCTTTGCATGCAGGAGGCTGCAGGTTCTATCCCTTGGATCTCCAAGAAGGGCTGGGAAAAACTGTTGTCTGAAACCATGCAGAACTGCTGCCACTCAATGTAGATAATATCTACCTGTGAAATCCCCTTGTGCAATTCTTCACAAGTGCCTGACAGCCACCTGGTTGTCAGGTGTTTGAGAACTACCAAGTGTAAGGCGCTTTGCTAGCCCTGTGCATGCCAGTGCTGAACATAGGGCCAACAAGCTGCTTTCTGCAGTTCTGTCTGTGTGACCACACAGTCAATCCAGGAGACTTCAAGTCACTACCAATCAGCTGATGAGAAGTGACTTCAGCACTGATTTCTGCAGGGTTTAGCTGTGCAATTGAGTTCCCCATGGGGGAACTCAGTTGCACAGCTAACTGAACATGCTTTCTGCAGCAATTGGCTGCACAGTTGAATTCCCTTTAGGGAATTTGGTCACACAACTGATCCAGTTACCTAGGTATCTGCCATATAGTTGACATCATATGTAACAGGTGGGTTTGGGGAAAACAGCCTCCTTGCAGGACAAATTGGGACCCATGCTGGGCCAAACTTGGCCCATGGTCCATAGGTATCTTGTAACCTATTGTCCACCATCTGCAGTTTTGATAACTTCTTATACTAAAAATAACTAACGTTTAAAAAAAGTTTCCAAATTAAGCAAGCATACGTTTTTAACATTGATTTTAAAGATGTTTTCTTGATCAATTGAATTGGTTAATTTGGGGGTTTCTAATTTCTTAAGGGCCAGGGATACATTTCAAAATCTAATAGACTATTGTGGGCACCACAAAATATCCATTTTACAGAGGGAAAATTGCTGAAACTCATAAATCCCTTCCAAAAATAAATTAAAACAGACAACAAAGCAAGCAATACACTCCGAAAACAGGCAGCCACCCCTAACAATAAAGCCACCCCCTAATTCTTTAAAAAATAAGGTGTGGTAGGGTCTTGTCAGCCACTGTGAGTGTGTCTGTGTGTTGTTGTGCCCATAGGTACTATTCTGGGTACCCCAGAATTAACTGATTGATTATAGATTGCAGCCCTGGGGGGGGGGGGGTGGAGAAATATACTGGGTTTCTGTTTCTCTGAGAGTAATATAGAGTGGAGGGAAGACAGCAGAGTGGGGTGGACTGAAAATATGTCAACTCCTTGACTGGATCCTGCCCTTTTATTCCGAGTAGTTACACTGTCAAGAAGGCATTTTGCTGAATTGCCTCTTTCTGCAGGAACACCGCGGAACAGTTACTTCTGAGTGGCTTTATAGGGGATTTTCACCCACACCTTATAATAAACCGAGCGTGCAGATAACATATCTTTTTGTGCTTTAAAGTGCTTGGATGATAACTGTGAAAAATTATCTCACGAAGGTTACCAAGCGGTACCTGTGGCCATTTTCTCATGACCCCTGTGAGATAAAGTTTACTGCCTTAGATCATGATGCATTGTCAAATAACAGGTTTAGCTTGTCTGGCCAACAAGAAGTAATTGAGGAGTGTTATAGCTTTACAATCCATGTTCCAAGGAATTGGGAGCATCTGAGCTGTTAGACCTGAACAAAATAGGTCAACGCTGAGAGAATAAAGTTTTCTCTATTTGTTCCCCTTTTCTTTTACTCCCAAGTTATTTCCTTTCATATGTGAAACCATTTCATGATGATCCTTGAAAATCTTACAGAAAAACCTTGAAGTTTTTTTCTCTCTCAAAAGACCATTAAAAAATAAAATGAATTGCCATGACTATGTTATTAATGTTCACATTTTTCTACATTTACAGATGTTGTGTGAGAGCTCTCTCACACACTTACACATACACAAAAATAAACCAAAGATTGCATCTTCTGTCTTGTAAAAATGATGATTAGTGACTGATAACACTCTCTTCTGGAGTTTTATACCACAACCAAGCAAACATGATGAGGAATGTTTGGTTTTTCATGGGTAAACCCCCCAATTTGCCCCCAGTATTGGAGAAAGGCTCAGTGGTAGAGCATCTGCTTTGTCATGCAGTGTTATGCAGGTTCAATCCCTGGCATCTCCAGGAAGGACTGGGAATATTTCTATTTGAAACCCTAGTTAAGTTTTGAGTTAGACATACAAATGGTCTCTTGGTGGATAGTTTCATTATAACATACAAAATGTTATAATGAAACTATCCACCAAGAGACCATTTGTATGTCTAACTCAAAACTTAACTGGACTTGGTTCTGGACTTATTTGTATCAGGAGTAAGGAGTTTATTATGCTTCTATTTGCTGCTCTGTTGCTGTTTGGTAGCCAATGAAAGTCACACTGCACCAGTGGACTGGAGTGTTGCCACTATCATCTTGGCTGCAAGAGACAGTGAATCCGTTTTTGTGTGAACATTGCTTGGACAATTTTAAAAAATATGCTTCCTGCAGGGTTGTTCTGATCCCTACCCTCTAATTTGGCTTGTGCAAAACCTGACAGTCTTTAATTTATAATCACACTCTTATAGGTTGAGAAGCAATGATTTAAGAGATCTCATATTAGGGGTGCAGCCAATATGAGGGGGGGCAGTTTATATTTGGATCAATATGGTATATTGCAAATATCAGGCAGGCAGAGCCTAGAAGCACTTTGTAGGTGGAGCCCGGAGATTTTAGGCAGGTCTGTAAGCCTGTCAGGGGAAAAGACAGGGTATAAATAAATATACAGGGTGAGTCTTTTAAAAGAGGCCCCGTGGAACATGTGTACTCTGTATCCACGGGGCCTCTTTTAAAGGACTCACCCTGTATAATAAGTCTAGAGGTTTTGCCAGGTTAGAAATGAAGCTCAGCTTTCTGTTCATCTTAGGCACAGATGGGGAACCTGTGGCCCTCCAAATGTCATGGGACTCCAGATCCCATCTACCCCAGGCAGAATGGCTAATGGTCTGGATGAAGGGAGTTGTAGTTCAACAACATCATGGATTCCCAATCCTGTTCTAAGGTTTAGGGCTAGCTTGCCCCAATGCCCCCCTCCCCATCCTTGTATCTTGCTTTTGGGGCAGCTAGCCCCAAAGGAGGAAGCAAGCAAACACAGAAAAGAAATTGCCCATTGCACTGAAGAATTAATGTGTACCTCTGTTGTACAAATTGTTCATGATTGCTGTAACTATTTTCTTGCAGCTACTCAGCTATGATTCCAGCATCATTTTCTTTCTTTTCCACTGTGTTAAGGGTTGGGTTATTTAAACTTACCATCAAACAGAATCAGAATCAAAGTGAGCTAATTTTTCTGAAATACTAATCATTTTAAGGCTATTGAACTAAATATAGAGACAGTTCATTAAATCATTAAAACTGCCTGCAATAATCCTCACAAAGTCATTATAGTAGTATTCCCTAGCTGGAGAGGTAGGTTTGCCTTAAGCACAGTTTAATCAAATTAGATAGCAGGCCTATGTCATGGGGTTTCTCCTATTGATATTCATTAAAAATACATGATTTATCACTAATCTATGTAACGTATATCCCGATTCTGCCAAATTAATTTTGTAAGTGTTGGGGTGGGGAGTGAGGGAATAGGTAAGGAAAACATTATAGTCTATTGTTATAGTGCTGATTTAAAATGAAGGCATGATCACATCTACATTTTGCAGACTATATCATTTTACAACATTTTGGCACTTGCTTGCTTTCCTTCTCTTTCTCATTTTAGTTAAGCACTTGCACTACCAGCTACTATAGCCTTTAGGTCATTTCCTCCCCAAACTTTCAATTTACAGGGATCCCTTTTTGCACTGACTTACCTTCTGTAGAAACTGTGTACTGTACACTGCTGGCAATTCTGGCACAAGTATTTGAGCACATGGTCGGCTCACTCAGAACATTTCCAAATAAAAGGAGCTGGTTGCAGATAAGGAAAAAAACCTCTGTGTGACGCCCAAATAGTCACCACCAGTCCATGTAGACAATATTGGGTGAGGTGGACAAATTCCCTGACCTGGTTTAAGACAGCTTCATATGCTTCCCATGACCAAGTTTTGGGGGCCTCACCATTGCCTGATGAAAATGGAAAGTGTCCTTGAACATACCCATTGCTCATCTCTTCACTCTAGCTTATCCACTTTGATCCCCATATGATGCACTCTAACGAGTGCATTGGCTTTGGCTCACAAATGCTTATGCCACAATAATAAACTTAGTTTTCAAGGTGCCACAAGAGTGTGGTGTGAAAATTGTGCACTTCTGGCTAGTAGATGTGTATAGAAGTTAGCAAATCATCTGGGAAACATTTTTTCCCATGCAGAAGACTTGAAAATTGCTGGGGGTCTCACCAAACCACATAATACATCTTTGTTAGAATCATACAATAAAATTGTGGAGTTGAAAGGGATCCTGAGCGTCATCTAGTCCAACCTCCTGTAATGCAGGAATCTCAAAACATATTCATAACCCATTAGTAGACTGTACCAGTTCTGTAAAGTAGACCTGCAGATTACAAAAGGGTTATGTTCCGAGGATAGTACATAAAGCTAAAATCGTATATTATGAAAACCACAATAGGGCCTAGACTAGAGCACTGTTAGTTTGATCAATATTGCAGCCCTGGTCAAAATTCCCTTGATCTCTGCTGGCAAAAAAACCCAAAACACAATCAAACACAGGGTTATGTAGTCATATTTTTGATGCTTCCTCAAGCTTTCTGTGGACCATTTGAATGTTTCTCATGAACCAACAGTGGTTGGCAGACCACAGTTTGAAAACCTCTGTATCTACCAGTTACAGGTGGGTAGCCGTGTTGGTCTGCCATAGTCAAAACAAAATCGAAAATTCTTTCTAGTAGCACCTTAGAGACCAACTGAGTTAGTTGCTGGTATGAGCTTTCGTGTGCATGCACACTTCTTCAGATACACGCGTGTATCTGAAGAAGTATCTGTGTATCTGAAGAAGTGTGCATGCACACGAAAGCTCATACCAGCAACTAACTCAGTTGGTCTCTAAGGTGCTACTAGAAAGAATTTTCGATTTTGTTTTGTCTGTATCTACCAGTCATTAGTCATCATGGACACTACTGTACCACCTGCTTCTGTCCACAAGTCTCTCCTGCTGGATCATAACATTGAAAGGACTTCAAAGAAGAGTTTTGGATTTGGATTTGATATTCCGCTTCATCACTACCTGAAGGAGTCTCAAAGCGACTAACATTCTACTTTCCCTTCCTCCCCCACAACAAACACCCTGTGAGATGAGTGGGGCTGAGAGACTTCAAAGAAGTGTGACTAGCCCAAGGTCACCCAGCAGCTGCATGTGGAGGAGCGGAGACGCGAACCCAGTTCCCCAGATTATGAGTCTACCGCTCTTAACCACTACACCACACTGGCTCTAAGGTCATCTAACACAACTCGCCACCCACAACTATGACATTCCTGATTGGTGGTTGTCTAGCCTTTGCTTAAAAACTTCTAATGTAGGAGAGTCCACCACCTTTTGAGTCACTCTGTTCCACTGTTAAACAGGGTGTGGCTGTTTAAAGAAGGAAACTAACTTCCAGATGTGAAAAATATTTTAAAACATGCATTCACTCTCTTACAACTATTCTTTTTTCCCTTTCATTCCTGTAATGGTGAAATTAGCTCATTATTAGTGAAATTTGTTGGTCTGTGCCCATGTTAATGTCAGAGGGTGGGTAAGGGTGGGAAGCGATTGGAATATTTAGTTCAGACCAAGGTCTCATGATATGAGGAGCTTTTTATTAAATCTGAAAAATTTAATAAGAGGCTTTTCATACCAGAGCTTAGACCACCAGAAAGCTTGATCTCTGCAGGCTGCCATCTTGTGTTGCAGAATTGAAGGCATTTCCTTCCCACACATGCACACACACTTTAAGGGCCAAATTTGCTGCTAGTGTCATTGCAGTGACCTCAGTAGATTTAACAACACTGGGGAAAAGTTCAACAAAATTACATGAGCAAACCAGCTTTATAGCTGCAGCCCCCCCCCCCACAGTTGGAAAAATAATTTCATACATGCAAACAGATGGCATCCTGATGCTTGCTAAGCAGCAACAAGATATTATGGCAGGGATGTGAAATACTGCACTAAAATTTGTAAGATTCTTAGTGAAACATTTCTCACACTTTTCTTTCTCACTCCCCCCACCCCTGGCCAGGTTCAGATTAATTTTGCATTTGCAAATGCGTTCTTACAACTTCATTTGGAAAAGAAAAAAGTCATTGAATATTCCTATGGACACACCTCGAAATCCAAGCTGGAAAAGTCTACAAATGTTTTCTGTATTTCTTCTGCCCTGTACACACACAATGAATCAAAATAATATTCACCTTGGATGCAGACAATTTTTGTTAATTTGCTCCAGCACAGTGGATGCCTGGTTTTCCATTGTAGTGTCATAGGAAGCTGCCTCATAACAGGTCAAACTATTTGTTCAGCTATCTCAGTTCATCTAGCTAAGCCTCTTTCCAGGGCCTTAGCCAAAGATGCCTGGGATCAAATCTGCAACTTTCTGCATACAAAGCTTATGTTCTACCACTGAGCTATGGCACAGTACCCCAGTCACACATCCCTACAGAGTAGGGCACAAAGCTACCATACCTTTCCATGGGTTTCTAATTTGGGATAGCTGGTCTTCTGCCTTGCAAAAGTACCTGTTCTTCACCTCTATGGCTTCTCTGCTTGTACATTTCATATATGCCATAAGTCTGGAAAACCAAACTTGCAAAACACTTCTCACTGTTTGAGGAAATGACAGTGGGCATCCATCCACAGGCAGCTTAACATACTTAGATAACTGTCCAAAGGCATTCATTACAACTGCTGCTGACTTTTTAAACAAAATACCACAATATTTCATTTTCTTTTCACAAATAGGAAATTAATTGCATACTCTTGCAGCCAGAGCAGATATAATTCGTTATGTATTGTTAAGGTTGTCTGTGATAAATTTATCAAGCTTGCATGAAAACTACACTGAAATCACAATGGATCCATCTTAATTAAGGCTCTTTAAGTGACAGATACACCTGTCCTGAAATCAGGATGGAGGTGAGTAGATGGGGAGGAGGAAAATAACAGTGCATTCCAAAAATGTAGCTGTTCTTTAAAAGAAAAGAAAATCCTCTTTGAGTACATTGCAAGTACAGGGCAAATGGCAACAATGAAAAATGCAAATACATACGTTTTTATATTGTTATAATATTGTACTTTATATATTGACAGAATTTCACATGCCTACTTCTCAAAACAATGGAGTTTCAGGATGAATAGAGAGAACACACTTTCCAATATGTGTTTCATTGCAAAGAAAGTGTATTGGAGACTTGGCAGAGTTTTTATATATCTGTTTATTTACAAATTTACAAGCTGAGTATGTGGGTGTAGGTAACTGCCACCTTTCAAGAGGCATTGTCAGTCTTTAAAGCAGCATAAGGTCCCATCAAATAAAACAGAATGCAGCCCTTATGGACACCTCAAGTATTCTGTCTCATTTGCAGCTACTTTCTAGCTGCTCCCAAACTGCTTTTCCTAACCTCTACTCAAGCAGGTGGAATGAAACTAGACATCAACGCCCACTAAGGAAACATCTTCCAGCCCTCATTCTTCTTGGCAGTTAATACTTCTGAAAGTTAATGAATGACATTGGATAGTGTTCAACTAAGTTTTACTCAGAGAACACCTACTGAAATTCATGATTCTGGCTTACTCATGTTCATTAATTTCAGTGGGTCTACACGGAGTAAACCTTAGTTAAATACCATCCATAATTCACAATAAAATAAAAATGTACAACCTTCATAATCCATACATCATAAAATGGTGGAATTCTAGACAGATGGCTGTAAGCTTTCGTATTACCGGTACACAAATTGTTTCTTCATTACAATTCCAGCTGGATATAACAAATTAATTTGTATATCCCAATAGGATCAATTTAAGAATTGTTATCTATTTTACCTTAGCAGTTTCAAAACTTAAATGTATATTGGTGCAAATAATTCTCCATTAACATTTTACTCTTTTATTTTAGTTTCTCTAGAGCAGGTTGCTTTAGCGGTATAATAGGAATGCAATCAATCATTAATGTCTTTTTTTATTCATTCAGTTTACAGACTCTCCAATAGAATAGCTCTCTGAGAGATTTACTGGCTTAAAAAAGTATCAGATCCAATATTTAAAATACAACTAGTAGCATTTCTCCAGCTTTAATACATACATGCTAGCTTTCCTCCCTTTCCCAAGACATCACCTTGCTGACAAAGGTCCGTATAGTTAAAGCTATGGTTTTCCCAGTAGTAATGTATGGAAGTGAGAGCTGGACCCTAAAGAAGGCTGATTGCCAAAGAATTGATGCTTTTGAATTATGGTGCTGGAGGAGACTCTTGAGAGTCCCATGGACTGCAAGAAGATCAAACCTATCCATTCTTAAGGAAATCAGCCCTGAGTGCTCACTGGAAGGACAGATCCTGAAGCTGAGGCTCCAATACTATGGCCACCTCATGAGAAGAGAAGACTCCCTGGAAAAGACCCTGATGTTGGGAAAGATGGAGGGCACAAGGAGAAGGGGACGACAGAGGACAAGATGGTTGGACAGTGTTCTCAAAGCTACCAACATGAGTCTGACCAAACTGCAGGAGGCAGTAGAAGACAGGAGTGCCTGGCATGCTCTGGTCCATGGGGTCACGAAGAGTCGGACACGACTAAACGACTAAACAACAACAAGCTTTCCTCCCATTGAAAATACTACATGTGTCCCCCAAATCAGATTGGAACCATAGTGGGGGCAAGGGTTAAAGCCCCCTCTCTCCATGCCATAGTCCCAGGACTCAGCTACATTAGTAAACAAACAAATAAACAAAACACATGATAAAAGCATTATAATATTGTGATACCTGATGGCGCTGTAGAGCTGAAATCGGAACTCTATGAAAATTTCCATTGTGAGTTGTAAAACAGTTTTTCCCCCAGAGCATTTTCAGAGCGTTTTTTTATAGCTGTGTAGATGCAGCCCCAATTTGACTCTCCCCCTGCCATGCCAGCCATTTGCTAAAAACAAACAACCATACAATAATACATAATAATATGAATAATGTGACATCCAGTTTGGCCCAAATTTAAGTAAAGCTAAAGGGAGCCCTGACCATTAGGTCCAGTTGTGTCCGACTCTGGGGTTGTGGCGCTCATCTTGCGTTACTAGCCGAGGGAGCCAGTGTACAGCTTCCGGGTCATGTGGCCTGCATGACTAAGCGGCTTCTGGCGAACCAGAGCAGTGCACGGAAACGCTGTTTACCTTCCCGCCGGAGCGGTCCCTATTTATCTACTTGCACTTTGACGTGCTTTCGAACTGCTAGGTTGGCAGGAGCAGGGACCGAGCAACGGGAGCTCACCCCATCACGGGGATTTGAACCGCCAACCTTCTGATCAGCAAGCCCTAGGCTCTGTGGTTCAACCCATAGCGCCATCATAACTGGCCTCCAAATAACCCCTTTTGGAGAGCTTTTGAGCTGGCCCAGAACACTAGCTTTGTTGATTTCTGTGGGAGCCCCAAGCACCTTCCCTATTGATCACTGATGCTCAAGGAAACAACACTGAAGGTTGGTTGTAGAGCAGTAGCTTATCTAAGAACTTGATCAAATCCATTGGCTGCTTTGTGATGATATAGAATGTTTATTTATATTCTATCTTGTAAATAGTAAAGAGCAGCCATGCTGTTGCCAAACAGTGCAAATACTATGAGAATGCAAAGGGCTACTTGGACTAGGGGAGAGAAAAAGACTGCACAGGTGGCAGCAGGATACTTAACAATCTGGAAAAATAAGGAAAGGCCAGGCAGTGGTCAGTTTGGGCATTTGCTGGAGTCTCCAAACCAGCATAGGCATTTGCTATGACCTGCCACAACAAGCCCTATCATTTTTACGTTGCACACCACTGCCAATTTTAAAATAAGATAATTTTCCATTTATATAGCCTGTGCATTTCCAGGTTTAGGGGGCGTTCTGGGGTTTCCTTGCCCAGTGATATCTCCCCACCCAAATTCTTGAGCTGCCAGAATTAGACAGCCTGCAAACCAAAAGGGTCAAGGATGCAAAAGACATATGGGGAAATCTTCACAAAGAACCTAATGAGAATCCACCCATGTTTCACCTCCACCTCCCATCAATCCCAGCCAGCATGGCCAATGGGCAGGGATGATGTGAGTTGTAATTAGCAACATTTGAAGGGCCAGTTTCTCAACCCCCTAGGCTAGAGGTCTCTAAAACTATTTTTGCTCAGAACTCCTGTGCCTGATTAGAGTTTTTAAAACATTAGAGGCCTTTTTAAACTCCTATGTCCTCTAGAAGATCATCATTCCTACCTTCTTCCTCTTTTTTGCACTCCCTGCTTTATGGGAGATAAACACAGGCTACCAGCTCTCTGCCTTAAGTTAAAATAAGTCATCAGCTGTCTTTCTCTTTAGTAGTTTCATGTTCTGACCACAGAAACAGCCTGGAGGGATTCTACTCTCTCTCTCTTTCTCTTCTGCTCATTTGTCAGCCTAGTAGCTACAGTTGTGACACTAATGCTCTTGGAGGCATGCCCTGTTTGTCAACAGCAAAAAAGAGAGCCCTGGAAGCCAAACAAACAGTCAATGTATGTGTTTTAAGGAGCAATGTTTTCTTGGGAATGTTAATGGTGGCAGGAAAGTGAGCAAGCCAGGCACTTGGCTCATCTGCAAGCCAAAAGGCCATGCAGAGTTCTATGCCTGCAATAGGGCTTCTTTCCATCACATAGAAAGAAATTAATTTATCTATTTTATCTTGTTTTTTGAAATCTGTCTAATATCAAAGCAGCACGTGCTGGAAGGTTTTGGTTTTTACAGCCCTAAACTTGGGGTGGGCAACCAATTTTCTATTGAGGGCCACATTCCCTTTGGGATAATCTGTTCCATGTCATATGCTGGCTGTGGCAGGTACGGAAGTCAAACCATTTCCCCTCTTCTTTTTGCCACCTCTTTTCTCTCCCACACTCTTTCTTTCTGCCACCCTATTACCATTTTCCTCCCTTTTATCTGGCAATCCCTTCTTTCTTCTCTCTGCCCAGTGGGCTTGCCAGAGGTCTGCTCAGATCACTTGCACTGGGCTTTTGAAATTAAATTGAGGGCCACAGGACTACATCCACACAAACCTCCCTGGATATTAAAATCTGCCTCACAGGTTGTTTTTGCAGACCTGCCTGTAAAATCAATTTGGTTGGTGGGTATGAAAGACAGGGTTTTCTCAGTGGTGACCCCCCTGGTTGTGGAACTCCCCACTGAGCTGCATAGTGATCCCAACACTGCAAGCTTTTAAACAGGCTTTAAAAACCTACCTGTTTGGGGTTGCCTTCTCTTGTAATCTTCTAGTGCTGCTGAAATTGAGAATGTTGAGCTGATTTGAAATGTTTTATTTGTCAGAGAGAAAGTCCAACAGACCCAGCACTAACAAAGTAGTCCTGCTCAGGGAATTATTTGCCTCCTGATCACACCACTGATCTCTATATACCGGTACATACAAGGGAACCATGTGTATGCAGTCTACATTTGGGATCCTGTACAGTTGATCTAGGGCCCTCCATTTTCTAGGACAAAGGACTGTGCATATCCTGAGGGCACCACATTGGCTACCCATGACCCAGAATGTACAGTTGCCATACGTCCAGAATTTCCCAGACATGTACAGAATACTGCAGCCAGCAGCAGTGTCCAGGCAGAAATCAGCAACAACAACTTTTGTGTCCAAATTTCCAGTCTTTGGAATATGGCAACCCTACAGAATGATGGTATTGGGGGGGGGGGTTTGCTGGAAATTTAAATGGCAGGAATATAGGAAGCTACTTTATACTGAGTCAGACCATTGTCCATCTAGCTCAGCATTGTCTGCACTGACTGTCAGCAGCTCTCCAGGATTTTTGACAGGAGTCACTTCTGGCTGTACCTGTGGATGCTGGGCAGTGGCGTAGGAAGAGCGGGGTGTAGGCAGCGGGCCACCCCGTATTCCAGGGGAGGGGAGTGACACTCCCCGGCCCCTCCCGCCACTCCCCCGCTGCCTGGAACCCCGTCCGTGCTTCTTTACGGACGGCCAGGTCAGCCCCACAAGCCGCTGCTCGCTTACCCGCTCGCCGCAGGAGCAGCAGTGCTTCTGACGTGCGCCGTGACGCCCCGCCCCCAGGGGGGTGCCTCCGCTCCGCCGCCCCGGGCGGTGGAGAGGCTTCCTCCGCCACTGATGCTGGGGTTTGAATCTGGTACCTTCTTCATGCAAAGCATATGCTCTGCCAATGAGCTATAGTCCTTCCTCAATCTTCTATTTTGGGTGACTCTGGAAGCTGGTATTATAAGAGAAATGGGGGGGGTCTTAATGTTTTAATGCAAATTAAATGTTTATAACCTCCCAATGAATCTTATGCTGTTTGCTTGCAGTTGTGTGAAAGCAGTTTTATTAACATTTCTCAGGTTTGAACTGTGGCTGTAAAAATGAATGTCAGAGTGAACACCTGACTTCCAAGACCCAGTATGACCTAATGAATCATTATTTATTTATTTATTTGTCTAATGAAATAACCTGTACTCTTTCTGGTATAATGTTTTTGTTCCCTTGACGAGTCTAAAAATGACAGGGAATATATTTCAAGTTTCTTTGTGTCTGTTGAAGTTTACATGGGGGGGAGGAGGGAACAGCAGGTGGGGGGCTCCACAAGCTATCTGAGGAATGTGTCTTTCTCTTTCTTACTGGTTTTGTCCCCTCTCTGTCTGACACGGCAGGCATGCTGAACAGGAGTGGCATGCGAATCGATCGGCAGGCAATCAGTGACACGGCGGCTGGCCAGAGCCAAACTCCATGCCATCGATCGGCTCCAAATCAATTTGCACACTGCATTCTCCGCTCAGGTTACCTGCCATTTCAGGCATGGGGAGAAAAGTGAAGTGAGAAGGAAATTGCACCCAAGTATTTTAGGACCTTGGTCCGTAACTTCAAAGGTTGCAGACTGCTGACCTTTCCTTGTTTATATGTCTGTGCCTATGCTCTGTCAGAAAGTATGAGATGGATCTGTTTTGGTACGTGGTGGAAAGCTAGATTATTCCGTGAGCTCCCTGTATAGCAAAACCATTTGTGAGTGTTAGCTTTAGAATCCTTGCATCCTGAAATGGTACAATCCAGGGCAGGCTCACAGTGTAGATAGCTATTTATTCTGTGGTCTAGGTACCGGTATCTGGTCAGGCCCCTCTCTTCCAAACTAGATGCAGTATTGTTACATTCTTTGCATCCTGACCTGTTTCCAAGTTGCTCAGGGCAGTCCATGTGGTTTCTTCTTTCCCTAGCCATCACATCCTCATAACAACCCTGTGAGATAGGGTTGAAAGACAGTGACTACAGTCGCACCTCTGGTTACATACTTAATTCATTCCAGAGGTCCATTCTTAACCTGAAAATATTCTTAACTTGAAGCACCACTTTAGCTAATGGGACCTCCTGCTGCCACTGTGCCACCAGAGCACGATTTCTGTTCTTATCCTGAAGCAAAGTTCTTAACCTGAAGCATTATTTCTGGGTTAGCGGAGTTCTTAACCTGAAGCATATGTAACCTGAAGCATATGTAACCCGAGGTACCACTGTACAAGCTCAGGGCTAGGCTTTTGCAGAATTGATTTTGCAAATTAAAAGTGAGATATGAAAGATTAAACAGGGTTTAATTTAAGATCATAGAAGCTGTATTATCAGATGAAACCAATGTCCATCTAGTCCTAGGCTGGAAGTTCATAAACAGGGTATGAAAATCATAATTATGCCCTGTCTCCAACATCTAATATTCAGACTTTGAGATCCTGTACATACAGACTCTGTTTTGCTATAATGGTGAACAGGGGTTGATAAAAAATAACCTCCATGAATTTGTCTAATCATTCTTAGTACTTATGTCCTTAAAGAGAGAGAAATGTTAGCAGAAGCCCTTGCATCTTTGGCAAGGAGCTGTATTGGTGCCCCCCACAATAAAAAATGCACTTTACTGCAACATTAGAAATTACACACAAATCTCTTTGAAGTAAAAAAGAAAGAAAAAGAAGTAGGTTCGTTCCCCACTCTGAAATCATTCAAACATGCTGCTTTCAGTCTAGATTGATTCTAGATGCTGCCATCCACAAGGGTGGGTGTGGTTATTTGAGAAGTGTTGGAAAACACTTCCTTTGATTAGGTTATCCATGCCTTCTCCTCCCTGCACATGCCCAAGGTAAATAAAGAAGGATCTTGGTACAGGCTTTAGTGGGTCCACAGTGATTTTCTTATGGGTCCTACTTGAGACTTCAATCAAAATGTGAATTTAAATGAACTTTCTTGGATGATATTGTGACCCTTGTGTTTATGCAGTGAAATATGTGCATGCAAAGTCGTTGCATGCCATCACTCATCTACCGGGCTGCATGCTAATTATGATGCACAAGTGACTTGCTGTGTAGGGATTTTGTAGTGTTTAAAGTAACTCATGGCTAAACTTGTAGGCAAATTTTGTTCCTTCTGGTATTGGCAAAGAGAGGCTCCATGCTTTACAGGGCATTCATGCTGGCTGTGAGCATGCTGGGTGCTTCCCAAAGAAAACCTCAGAACCATCAGAGGCAATAATGCTTTGAATACCAGTTGCTTGAAACCTCAGCGGGTTTCCCACTGACATTTGGTTGGTCAATGACAACAGGATGCTGGACCAGATAGGTCATCAGCCTGATCCAGCAGGCTCTTCTTGCTTTCTTGGGTTAATAGAATCATAGAATTTAGAGGACCAAACATGTAAAAGGTGAGCAATAGATACGCATCCTTAAGTTGTTTGTGTACCCATAGGAAACACGGTGGCTGCATATAATTGTGTGGGTCCTCTGAGGGCAAGTCTCTACTGGAGGGTTTAGATTACTTGTTTCCCGCAGTTCCCTTCATGTATTCAAATAGGACTTGCTCTTAGAGGCGCAACTCATAAAGGAGTTACAGGCTTAGAATTCCCCCATCACTTAGATGAGCAGCACATGCACACATTCTTACATGTATAGAGTGCCATCTCACACAGGTTGTCCCACCAGCAGTGGACAGGGCTAACCCATCACATATTTTTTAAGTCAGGGACTGAAAACCTGTGCACTGCCACTGGGAGTTCTTGGGCTGTAGCTCCTATCATCCCTGGCCATAGGCAACATTGACTGAGGCTGATGGGAGTGGCCAACAGCCTCCGGAGGGCTAGATCAAACGGGGGGGGGGGGAAACCACACACACACACCCCACTCCTTCCCTGAGGAGTGAAAGGCTTTAAAGGAAAATTCTTTGGTCTGGAGCCTAGCACTCCATTTCTTGGTTAATTTCCCCTAGGCTTGTTGCCTGCATTGATGAGCCCTTATTGGGATGCATAGGATCCCTGGCATGGAAGGTGACAGTTTTTTGGGTGTTGCAAGCTATTACCTTTGGAGAGCTCAGTTTTGGGTCTAAGCCACAAGCTGTTTTCTGTGCTGCTGATCTGACTGATACTGTTGTCCCATCATTCTCTGGCTGCTGCTCAGAGGGTCATGGCACTGATTTATTTTCACAGCTCCATCCACAGAATTCTACGAATGATATTTCTGAAGATGCTCAGACTTCTCCACTAGAGTCCACAGAGCAGAACTTCACAGGCTTGCCATACGTTAGGAAAATTCCTGACATGTCCTGGTTTTTGGATGTAAAAATGGTGTGGGGGCGGGGATCTTGCTGAATTGCGGGTGTCAGGAATTTTACTTTTTGAAATATACAGTTACAGGTGGGTAGCCGTGTTGGGTATCTGAAGAAGTGTGCATGCACACGAAAGCTCATACCAGGAACAAACTCAGTTGGTCTCTAAGGTGCTACTAGAAAGAATTTTTGAAATATGGCAACCTAGAACTTCAGTTCTCAGTGCTTTATAGGGAAAGGGAAATTGTGATTAATCTTAGCCCTGAGGTGTCATTCTGAAGGGGCTTATGGGTGAAAATGGTCCCTATGCCCCCCCCCCATGTTGTGTCATGATGCAGCATTATTCCAAAGGCATTCTGGAGGAAGAAAACAGCACACAGCAGCTATCACAATTTGTTCAATTGGTGCTAGTATTCTACAGTATGCCTCTAAATAGCAATTGCTGGCAATCACAAGTGCGGAGAAAGCAGCCATGCTCAGATCCTGTTTGAGGACTTCTCAGGAGGCCACTGCTTGGTCACTATGTGAACAGGATCATGGACTAGCTGGGCCTTTGGCCTGACCCAGCAGGGCTCTTATGTCCATAATGGGTATTCAGAGGTATACTGCCTCTGGACCTAAAGATACTTAGCTATGATAGCTGCCTTACAGGAACATAAAAAGAGCCCTTGTGAATCTGACCAAAGGTCCATACTGTTAGCCAATAGTGGCTAACAAGACTTCTAGAAAGATGCCTAGTCACAATGGCTATGTTCTCTATTGTCTGAGGCAATATGCCTCTGATTACCATTCACTGGAAATTGCAGTGTGGAGGATGCTGTTGCACTCAGATCCTGCATGTTGGCTTCCTGAGAGGCAGCTGGTTGACCACTGTGAGAGAACAGGATACCAAACTAGATGGGCCTTCAGCCTGATTTAGGACTCCTTTTGCATTTTTATGCAATCAATGACACAAAAAAATATTTAAAATGAACCACTGCTGCTGTAGGGAAAGGCAAGGCCCAATATTTGGGGAAATTTATTTGGGATTCCCCCTCCCCAGCAATGGAGTGTTGACTTTTGGAGGTGGGGGTGGGGGAGGATTTTGCCCCAGCAGTACTTCTTGACAAGTTTGATGGTACCTGCAGTACAGAATTTAGATCTCAAGATGGCACCAGCTGCCTGCTGAAATTAGGCTTGGCAGCAGTTATACATATTAAACAAAAGGTTTTCACAGTTTGCTGCTCTCATGTGGTGAGGGACTTTTGTGTCTATTGAGATGGTGTTGGCCATAGTTGTGTGGCTTGCTGTCCATGCAAAGCAGGAGAATAATCTAGATATACATAGACAAAGCTACACAAAAAATTAAAAAGCCATCACTTAACTGGAAAGGCTTTCCTATAAATTCCTTTGTAGCCTAAGAAGAGCCCTGCTAGATCAAGCCAATGTCACATCTCCTCATGCATCCTGTTTTCAGTGACCCACCAAATGCCTCCTAGGGAGCCCTCAAGCAGAACCTGAGCGCACATACTCTTCCCCACTTGTGATAGTTGGCATTCAGAGGCATACTACCTCTGACTGTGGAGGTAGAGCATAAGGCATCTTTTTAACAAATTGAAAGTCACATAAAATGGTGTTTAACGTGTTCTCTAATAAGAGTGATCCAAATCCTCTTTTTTGCTCAAAAAAATTCCTCTATTGAACAACAACAGCAAAATGATTGCAGAATTTTTAGGATCAACACACTAAAGCAATGGCAAAAAGGAATGGCAATAGTCTTGGTAGGTGAAGCTTGATGGTGTATTCTCCTTATTTCTTTACATAATTTTAAATGGTCCTTTGCAAAGCAACCTAAGGAGAAAATACAAGCTCCTTTCCAGGAAAGTTATACTCTAAGTTACTCTAATGTCTACATCAGGTGAGGCAATAGAAAGAGAAGGCAGAGCAGCTAACAGAGGGAAATGTGCCAATGCAGTTTCATGTGCTTACCTGCAGCTTCAGTAGAGCTTCAGGAATAAAGGGATTGGGAACTTGTGTTGGGGAATGTTATTATTATGTTATGTATTTTGTGTCTTTATGCTGTAAATGGCCCTGTGATCTTTGGATGAAGGGCAGAATAATAATAATAATAATAATAATAATAATAATAATAATAATAATAAATATACAGTCCTAAGCACC